>NW_026943818.1:17450666-17558166 GCF_035594765.1 Anolis carolinensis
CTAGGTTGGTGAGAAGTTCAACTAACTCCATCTTCTAGGTTGGTGAGAAGTTCAACTAACTCCATCTTCTAGGTTCTCCAGCAGTTCAACTAACTCCATCTTCTAGGTTCTCCAGCAGGTCAACTAACTCCATCTTCTAGATTCTCTAGCATTTCAGTTAGTTGAACTGCTGGACAACCTAGAAGATGAAGCTAACTCCATCTTCTAGGTTGTCCAGCATTTCATTTAGCTTCATCTTCCAAGTTCTCCAGAATTTCGGCTAGCTTCATCTTCTAGGTTGCCCAACAGTACAACCAGCTCCATCTTCTCGCAATAGTTCCTGTTGATTGACCTGGTAGAGTTTTGCTTTGCCAGCACCAAGGTGATTCCCTTGCCTCTTAAAATAAGGGCCGTGGTTTGCTCCTATTAGTCCGGCTGATGACCAGATTGGTAGGAATCCGCGGACCTTGGCTTTCTTTTCCCCCCACTGTGTCTGCCACAAGCGATTAGCGCAAGGGAGCTGCATAAAACCGTGGGCCTCGTTTGCCTGCGGGACGAGGGCGGAGGAAATGAAAGGATCAACAACTTACGAGGGGCACTGAGCAAGGATTGTTCCCACGCAGCGGCCACAGGCTTTCAGGAAATTGGCTTCATGAAAAGACGAGGACAAGGGAGGCAGGTGAGGATCCTAAATCACGAGGTGTGCGAGCATTCCTTTATGGACGTTGTTGTGGGCGCTGTAGGGTCACCCAAAAAACTCCCCACAACCTCACTATTTACCACTCGTAGTTCGATGAGAATGTGATCATTACAATTTCCCATCTCTTCTTACATCAAATGGGAGAAAACATAGACTTTCACGTGCCTTGGTTTGCCTTTTTCTAGGAAAGAATAGCCTAATTCAGCCTGAATTATTTAATATTACATTTATTGATTGATTTTTAATGTATTAATTGACTGGATTAGGTACCTGATGTTGCCCGAGTTATCTGAAAAAGTCATTTTTTTTTAATTGTACAAAATGCATAAGGTTGACTGACATCATGCCAAGTTCACCCCGAGAAACTCCTTAAAGTTTAAGCTGAGCAAGTTTGCTCTGGAAGCATCATGGGTGGGGTTGAGTGTGCACTCTGGCTGTAGGATAAACTACAACTCCCCCTCTGGTGAGTTAGCCATGCGAGTTTTGTATGCCAAGTTTCTCCATCGTGGTCAACTGTGAAATACGCACATATGGTATTTCTGCGTCTGCGCAGTCAGTTTTGGAATCTTCTTAGGTACAATTTTGGCATTAGCCCCGCCCACTCTCCCCATGGTCCAGGTCCATCATCGGTGGAGGTCACAGCTTCCCTGGTTGTGGGTGAACTACAACTCCCAGAAAGGAAGATTAGTTACCCCCAAACCCCTCCAGTGGCAGTGGGTGGGGTCATGCAAATTCCACACCAATGGAGAGAGAAAGGAACACTGGGATGTCTGTGGTGGAGGAAAGACATATAGGAAAGCCTTCACTTGGGTGGTGGGCAGACTGGTGTTTGCGGAGGATTTTGGCAGGACTCTGGGACATGTTTATGTCGCTCACTATAACCTACAATGCCATTGGTGTCTCCTGCATAGTGGGAGCTATAGCTATTTGTGTTATTGTCATGTTATACTTTTGATAGTTGTGGCATTGAATGTTTTCCATTTATATGTATGTCAACCACCCTGAGTCCCTCTGGGGAGAGACGGCGGTCTAGACTGCCAGCTTTTCCTTCAATTTTGTCAAGGAACTTTCCATGCAATGTTTTGTTGTGCCAGCTGTCAGCTCTAGTTTGTAGTGCGGTTTTCTTGTACTGATTTTTTGCTGTGCTTTGAGGAGTTTCTGATTTTTGACTTTAATCAAAGCAGTTTCTTCACTTTGTTTTACATATTCTTCCAGGGTTTCTTCTTCTTCTTCTTCTTCTTCTTCTTCTTATTATTATTATTATTATTGAAGTGGGAGCCTGTCAATGTAAGTGGACACCCCAGACACACACATCCATGCATATTTTGACGTTTATTATGTATATAGATTGATTAATAGCCCACCTTTCTTCAGTATGAGACCCAAAGTGCATAGCCACGAACTAAAACAAGGCAAAAGCAACCATCCCAATATCGAAAAAGCGAATGCACAAGTCAACAAGGTCAACCATATCTGTGTATCGACTCTTTCTCTCAACCATATCATATCTATGGCTGGATGATCATCTGTCGGGAGGGTTTGGATGGTGTCTTCCTGCCTGGCCAAAGGAGCCTGGACTAGATGGTCTTCGGGGTCTCTTCCAAGTTTAGGATTCTGTGTGGGGATGGCGTAGCCAGGAGAGAAATTTCACTGACGGTAGATGTTCTCTGAGGTCTAGATCAGGAGAACTCAGCACCCAACAAAATCTAGAGTAGACTGGAACTGGATTTTAAATGTTTGTGGTTGTGGAATGATGTTACTTTTGTTATATTGTTTCCTATCGGCAATTGAATGTTTTGCTTATGTTGTGATGTGTCAGCGCTAGTTTGTAGTGCGGTTTTCTTGTACTGGTTTTTTGTCTGCTGTGCTTGGATAATAATAATAATAATAATTATTATTATTATTACCCTACATTTTTTTAAAAAAAATAGTGAAATCATTTAGAACAGAACAATAAATATAAAAACACTAGACATACACCCCTTTGAAAGGATTCCTCAACATAGGATTATGGATTGACGCCTGAGTTAGAAGGTAAGATACCTCCTTGGCTCCATCTATGGAAGCCTGAAACCAAGAGCTCAAAAAGGTGCAAGAAGAGCTAGAAATCCCTGCTCTAAGAGTCACATGGTTTGGGTTGTCCTATGGGCATCATTCCCGACCAACACATAGGACTTCCTGTGTTGGAGGGCCCCATAAGGATCGACCCAAAGACGCCCCACTCTATAGACCTTTTGGGGCCATAGATACTTCTCTCATTTGCTGCCAAGAGAATAATGAAAGAGGATCCCTCCAATTCTAACTAAATGATCTCCCACTCCTTCCCACTCCAGTCGTAGAAGATTAACGGGAATGATACCTGGCCGATCCAACTGTTTATGGATTCCATTTTGTTCTGCTTACGGAGCTGATCCTTTAAGGAGCCTCCGATTACCTATAAGTAGGAAGACTTCTGGGGGCAAAAGGGAGTCTCGGAATAACAGAACCCTCTTTTACGATAATCCTCGGAGGGTAATTTATGGAGATCTGGTTGCCGGCATGGAATTCGGCTTGAGTTTCATGAGCAATAACCTCGAATAGGGTTTTTTGAGGTTTTCCCACAGAAGGGTCGTTGTGTGTTTCCCTCTTTATATGTAACCACCGACCATAATGAGTGAAAAAAAAGAAGTGGAGTGGGGGAAATGAAAGACATCTTACCATTTGTCATATGTTGTACTTTGCATCTGTACATAGTATATTATCTGTACTGGGATGGGCGGAGTTACGAGCACTGAGGCAGGGCTGAGCTTCTATCCCTGTCCTGCGGCGCCTGCCAGGACATAGGGGGCGGGGCTAGAGGAGGGGGCGGGGCCTCTATACCCCCCTGTGTTCTAACAAGCACCTAAGGGGAGGTATACAGAGGCTCAGCCCTGTCTCGCACCCTTGGGAAGAGGCCCCGCCCCACCCCTAGCCCCGCCCTTTAGTCCTAAAAGGCCTCTCAGGAGAGACATAAAGGCTCAGCCCTGTCTCAGGCTCTTGAAGGAGGCCCCGCCCCCAAATCCACCTGTGAACTTCACTTTGGGAATCACTGATGTAGATGTGAAAGAGCATGGGAGAAAAAATAGAACCTTGCGGGCCAGGTCAATGGCCAGGGGTCCGAGTAGGAATCTCCCAACTTCACCAACTGGGAATGAGCCCCCAGGAAAGAGTGGAGCCATTGCCCCCAATACCCATTCTGAAGGATACCACGGTTGATGGTATTGAAAGCCGCTGAGATGTCCAGGAGAACCAAAAGGGTCAAATTCTCTGCAGAGGTCATCCACCAAGGAGACCAAAGCCATCTCTGTACTGTGACCAGGCCTGAAGACAGACTGATACGGCTCGAGACAATCGGTCTCAATCAGGAATCCCTGGAGCTGTGAAGCGGCCACCCTCTCCAGAACCTTGCCCAAGAAGAGGAGGCTGGAAATTGGCCAGTAGTTAATACCGGAGGATCGGTTTCACCAATGCCTTGGGCTTTGTTTGTGAGGTGGGGCCAAAACTGGAGAAGCCATAAGGACATTCCTTGAGGAGCCCCTCCCTTGGCAAAGTGTGGAGGAGAAGTCCAACCACGTCTTTGATGAAGCCAAAGAGGCCTCCCCGTATCTCATTAGCTCCTTTTCATTGCATCCGACTTCTCGCTGAAGGGGATGGTGCACACGGCAGAAGTGTTTTACAACATCCCGAGTGTTTTTATAGAGGAATTAAAATGAGGAGATGCCCCGAGTAACACCGTAAAGGAGGAAGAAAGTGGAATATGGCTCTCAGATTTGTGTCAGAAATAGTTGCCGTGAGTGAACCCTTTGCCATTGCTTCAATAGAAACAGGGCTCTCTGGAAGGCATAAGGAATCAATCAGGCCGCATCCTGGGAAGGGGATGAACTTCACAATCTGCATCAGGAACTAATAGGAACCAGGATGGGGCGGATTCGTCCGCAAGAGGAAGCAAAGGTGAGAGTCGCCGAGAATCAGCACCCCAAACAACACGGACACCAGGACAGGTAATCGGTAGTCGTGTGCATTTGTACGGAATCGCTGTTTGTTTTGTTTAGTTTCATTCGTTTTGTATCAGTTTTGTATTTGTCCCCATTGGTACACATCAGATGTCACAGCGAGGCAGACCTCTCTCAGACTCAGCTCTGGGTCCCAGAATAACTATTGTTATTAATATTAATATTATTATCAACACCCATTGGTACACAACAGCTGTCATGGGGAAGCAGACCTCTCTCAGGCTTAGCTTAAGGTCCCAGAGTAACTATTGTTATTAATAATCATATTATTATTGAACACCCATTGGTACACATCAGATGTCATGGGGAAGCAGACCTCTCTCAGGCTCAGCTTAGCGTCCCAGAATAACTATTGTTATTAATATTAATATTATTATTAACACTCATTGGCACACATCAGCTGTCATGAGGAAGCAGACCTCTCCTAGACTCAGCTTAGGGTCCCAGAGTAACTATTGTCAATAATACTAATATTATTATTAACACCCATTGGTACACATCAGCCTCTCTCAGGCTCAGCTTAGGGTCCCAGAGTAACTATTGTTAATAATACTAATATTATTATTAACACCCATTGGTACACATCAGCCTCTCTCAGGCTCAGCTTAGGGTCCCAGAGTAACTATTGTTAATAATATTAATATTATTATTAACACCCATTGGTACACATCAGCCTCTCTCAGGCTCAGCTTAGGGTCCCAGAGTAACTATTGTTATTAATATTAATATTATTATTAACACCCATTGGTACACATCAGCCTCTCTCAGGCTCAGCTTAGGGTCCCAGAGTAACTATTGTTAATAATATTAATATTATTATTAACACCCATTGGTACACATCAGCCTCTCTCAGGCTCAGCTTAGGGTCCCAGAGTAACTATTGTTAATAATATTAATATTATTATTAACACCCATTGGTACACATCAGCCTCTCTCAGGCTCAGCTTAGGGTCCCAGAGTAACTATTGTTATTAATATTAATATTATTATTAACACCCATTGGTACACATCAGCCTCTCTCAGGCTCAGCTTAGGGTCCCAGAGTAACTATTGTTATTAATATTATTATTAACACCCATTGGTACACATCAGCCTCTCTCAGGCTCAGCTTAGGGTCCCAGAGTAACTATTGTTAATAATAATAATATTATTATTGACACCCATTGGTACACATCAGCCTCTCTCAGGCTCAGCTTAGGGTCCCAGAGTAACTATTGTTATTAATATTAATATTATTATTAACACCCATTGGTACACATCAGCCTCTCTCAGGCTCAGCTTAGGGTCCCAGAGTAACTATTGTTATTAATATTAATATTATTATTAACACCCATTGGTACACATCAGCCTCTCTCAGGCTCAGCTTAGGGTCCCAGAGTAACTATTGTTATTAATATTAATATTATTATTAACACCCATTGGTACACATCAGCCTCTCTCAGGCTCAGCTTAGGGTCCCAGAGTAACTATTGTTAATAATATTAATATTATTATTAACACCCATTGGTACACATCAGCCTCTCTCAGGCTCAGCTTAGGGTCCCAGAGTAACTATTGTTATTAATATTAATATTATTATTAACACCCATTGGTACACATCAGCCTCTCTCAGGCTCAGCTTAGGGTCCCAGAGTAACTATTGTTATTAATATTAATATTATTATTAACACCCATTGGTACACATCAGCCTCTCTCAGGCTCAGCTTAGGGTCCCAGAGTAACTATTGTTAATAATAATAATAATATTATTATTGACACCCATTGGCACACATCACCTGTCAGTACCTGCTTATTGTTACGCAGCCTGAAACGAAAGGAAAACGAAAGCAAGCGTGGTGACTGTGCACCTTTCTCTTTCGTGTCGCCTTTTGTTTTGTCCGAAAATGGTGTATTTCGTAATGATACTAAACGAATAGACGAATGAAACAGATGAAACAAATGCCGCGCGTATCACAAGTAATCGATTCAATGTGGACAGGTGACTTGGTGTGACAGGCACTGTCTGGAAGGAATCAAACGTCTTCACCAAATAGTCTGCATTTACGATGTCTCGGAGAGAGAGACAAGACGGGGAGGCAACAAAACAGACCCGAATATTCCCGCTCTCCTTCCCGGCCCTTTTAAGAAGCCCATCTGAAGATTAGATAGCTTCCTCTCTGAGCCATTCATCAATATGAAGGAGGAAAGACAGCTTGGAAGCTGGAAAAAAGCCCTTCCACTGGGATTTCTGTATAGTATCATTCAGGCAAGATTTTACAACAGAGCCTCTCTCCCTCCCAAGTCCAAGAAACATGGGGAGATGATCGTGGTCAGGAATGTCTAGGTCTTCCAAGTCTTTCTAGGTCAGGACACTGACCACCAAGTTGCATTGAAGGACCTAGAGATTCCTAGCAAGATGCTTTCTCTTACGTACTTAGGCGATTCCTCGTGGTCAGGAATGTCTAGGTCTGCCAAGTCTTCCAAGGTTGTCTTCTATAGTCAACTTCTGCAGGACACTGACCACCAAGTTGCATTGGAGGACCTAGAGATTCCTAGCACGATGCTCTCTGTTACGTACTTAGGCGATTCCTCGTGGTCAGGAATGTCTAGGTCTTCCAAGTCTTTCTAGGTTGTCTTCTATAGTCAACTTCTGCAGGACACTGACCACCAAGTTGCATTGGAGGACCTAGAGATTCCTAGCAAGACGCTCTCTGTTACGTACTTAGGCGATTCCTCGTGGTCAGGAATGTCTAGGTCTTCCAAGTCTTCTTCTATAGTCAACTTCTGCAGGACACTGACCACCAAGTTGCATTGGAGGACCTAGAGATTCCTAGCAAGACGCTCTCTGTTACGTACTTAGGCGATTCCTCGTGGTCAGGAATGTCTAGGTCTTCCAAGTCTTCTTCTATAGTCAACTTCTGCAGGACACTGACCACCAAGATGCATTGGAGGACCTAGAGATTCCTAGCAAGATGCTCTCTGTTACGTACTTAGGTGATACCTCGTGGTCAGGAATGTCTAGGTCTTCCAAGATTAGGGGCGGAGGTGAGGCCTCTTCCCAAGAGCGTGAGACAGGGCTGAGCCTCTATATTTCTCCTGAGGCGCTTGTTAGAACACGGGGTCGGGGTATAGAGGCTCAGCCCTGTCAGGCACTTGGGAAGAGGCCCCGCCCCCTCCTCTAGCCCCGCCCCCTGTGTCCTGGCAGGCGCCGCAGGACAGGGATAGATGCTCAGCCCTGACTCAGAGCTCGTAACTCCGCCCATCCCAGTCCTGGCCCCGCCCACCTCCCAGCCCTTCATCTTTAGATGCAGAACATCCAAACTGATCCCAGAGTTTGCTTTCTGATTTTATACCACGTTTATATATCAAAAGTTTCGGATCATGTTGGAAACCAAATGTGTCCGGACTCTCCGAAACAGAACGAGCCAAAGGAACAAAACCCGGGACCTTGTGGCCTTTTTAATTGGGGAGAAATTTGGGGGGGATCCTGATTGGCTGGAGGGGAAATCACATTTTCTTCTGCCCTTGGGGAGCTTTTCCCCTTCTTTTTGTCCAGCTACAATAAGAATTATTTAATGACATAATAAAAGTCATGTGGAGCGGCCCATATTTTCCAGAATGTAGACAGAGACCCTTTCCTAAATATTCTTGCCAAATATCTTTCTTTCTTTTTTTTTGGCGATCCAGATGTTGGCTTTTTCCAACGCAGAGATTGCCAATGCTAGCAGATCCGTCTCCTTTTCCCCCGTCCTTTTTTTCACTCGTGGATTAAGTTGAGCTCCTTTAATTTCTGGCACATTTTAGCATGACGTCCAGATCCCGCTCAATCTGCTATAATATTTGTTCTGCGTCGAGCAAAGGCCAAATCCAATATGGGTAGAAATGCGAAAGGAAATGAGGAGGAAAGCAAGGAGCAGGCGACCCCTCGTAGGCCGAGGATGATGGAAGACCTAGAAAGACTTGGAAGACCTAGACATCCCTAGAGAGTTTGTTCTCCAGATATCTTTGGTGTTGAATTCCCATGAGCCCTAGATTCTGGTTGATTTGCAGCATACCACCACATACATCTATACACCAGACAGCCATGCGATGAATGGGTTTAGTATGAATGGACCTGGAAGGATTGAAGAAACCCATAGCTGCCGAATTGGGATCTTTCAGCACAAACACTATTTCCTGGGCAAAGATATGCCCTTGGCACACTGGTAAGGACTTTGACTATAGAGCAGTGGTTCCCAACCTGTGGTCCATGGACCACCAGTGGTCCCCAAGAACGAAAATATGGTCTTCAGCCTCACCCTGACGGCAACGAGAGCGACTGGTCTCAAGAAACCCTCTTATAGGGCCGAGGCAACGGAGATATCAGGAGGGGAGAGGCTGACTACGCACAAAAGACGGAACAACAAGCCTCCTGAGTGCTGCTTCTCCTCCTCCCAACAAGCCTCCTGACTGCTGCTTTTCCTCCTCCTCCTCCCAACAAGCCTCCTGACTGCTGCTTATCCTCCTCCTCCTCCCAACAAGCCTCCTGACTGCTGCTTTTCCTCCTCCTCCTCCCAACAAGCCTCCTGACTGCTGCTTATCCTCCTCCTCCTCCCAACAAGCCTCCTGACTGCTGCTTCTCCTCCTCCTCCCAACAAGCCTCCTGACTGCTGCTTATCCTCCTCCTCCTCCCAACAAGCCTCCTGACTGCTGCTTTTCCTCCTCCTCCTCCCAACAAGCCTCCTGACTGCTGCTTATCCTCCTCCTCCCGCCTCCTGAGCGGAGCTGTTCCATGTGGCGCCTGGAAGTCTTGGCGTCTTCATTTTTAGTCCTGTCTCTGGGGTTATTTGGGGTCTTGATTCAAATTGCATCATCTCTAGATGATCAAATATGGTTTTCTGTGGGCGAGCAGATGGCGACTACTGGGTGGTGAGAGCCGGCCTTAGGTAATTTTCAAGTGTAAGCAGACAGTATTTTGGCACTCTCCCCCCAAAGTCCGGGCCTTTACCAGAGGGAGGAAACTCTTAGCAATGCACCGTGCGTTTCCCTAAAGGCCCGGGCCTTTACCTTAGGAAACCCGGGGCATGTTGCTGTTTCCTAGAACTTTTGCACTGAACCGGGGGCCTCAATAGCGCCCCCAGGGGATTTGCCCCCTTCCGCAAATGCGTACTTTGCTTACCAGTTGAGCCGTCCCTGTGGGTGGCATATGTTCTGTATCAGAAAGTAGAGCTGATTGGTGTATCCAATGCAACTTTCTGAATCGGCACCCCAAATAACCAAACGAAATCTAAGGTTGACCAAAAACTCATTGGTACTCATGTTGGAGAGTGGTCCCTGGTCAAAAAAAGGTTGGGAACCACTGCTGTCGAGACACATTGGCATAGGGACATGAACCATAGAGCAGTGGGTCTCAACCTGGGCTCCCCAGATGTTTTTGGCCTTCAACTCCGAGGAATCCTAACAGCCGGTAATCTGGCTGGGATTTCTGGGACTTGTAGTCCAAAAACATCTGGGGACCCCAGGTTGAGAACCACTGTCATAAAGGCAAGGAGATTATTTTCGTCAAAGCCATACCCCAATATACTTATACCTCCATACACAACTCTCCGCATGTGAATAAACTACAATTCCCACCATCCTTTGTCAATCTGCCCCAAACTCCACCAGTATTTTAAGTTGAATTGTAATGGGTCTGTTTACCACGTTTGGTCCATCTCCATGGAGCCACGTAGGAGTCATCCCGGATCATACATGCATACATACAAACATGTTTTCACTTTTATAATATTGATAGACAGATATGTAAAACGAAATGTCCATAGTATTGTTAACAAAGCTTTAAACAAACAAACAAAGGCCAGACTGGCTTTAACCTAACGTGGATTCTAATAGAGATTTATCTGTAACATATATGACTCGTCTAACCAAATCTTTACGTTTTTTACATCACGACGGGGTGTCATTTTATAAACAAAATCTTAAATAGTTGTCTTCTTTTTATATAAAAGTCCCTTGCAACATTCATATTTCATTTTTTTAAAAAGCAAAGCAGAATGGAAACGTGTGGGCCTGCGTTTTGTGAGAGACAGAGAGATAATTTTATATATAGATATAAAGATATATAAATAATGATTCAGCATGCAAACACTGGTGGTTTCCCAATTCTGGTTATAAAAACCCACACACAGGCCAGCTTGAACAAAGGTAGGTCAAAAATAGCTTTCTTTTCGTGGCCTGGATAGTTGCATTACTCCCCGCCCAAATTTTTATTCTTTGCGTAGGGAATCCGACCTCTTTGGCACCTTGGCTTGGACCCATCAGTCAATAGAAATTTATCACAGAAATTTGGAAATGTGTGCGAACGAGACTGAGAAATAACTGTTTAGAGCAGGCATGGGCAAACTAAGGCCATCCTAATTTTCCCTGACTTCTTGACATAAGGCTGCAGAAAAGATGGGGAGGAAGGCACGGAGCAGCCGAGAGCCCTCCGGAGTGCTCTCAGCAACCACGTGTCTCTCCTCCTGACTTAAGGACGGTGAGCAGCCCTGTCCTTATGCCGGGAGGACGGCTTGAAGGCATGGAACGGTTGAGAGCCAACCGGAGTGCTCTCAGCCACCACGAGTCTCACTCTTCTCTCAGCATAAGGACGGCGAGCAGCCCTGTCCTTATGCCGGGAGGATGGCATGGAGGAGTTGAGAGCCAACCGGAGTGCTCTCAGCCACCGCAAGTCCCACTCTCTTCTCAGCAAAAGGATGGTGAGCAGCCCTGTCCTTACGCCAGGAGGACGGCTTGAAGGCATGGAACGGTTGAGAGCCAACCGGAGTGCTCTCAGCCACCGCAAGTCTCACTCTCCTCTCAGCAAAAGGATGGTGAGCAGCCCTGTCCTTACGCCAGGAGGACGGCTTGAAGGCATGGAATGGTTGAGAGCCAACCGGAGTGCTCTCAGCCACTGCATGTCTCGCTCTCCTCCTGACTTAAGGATGGTGAGCAGCCCTGTCCTTACGCCGGGAGGATGGCATGGAGGAGTTGAGAGCCAACCGGAGTGCTCTCCGCCACCACAAGTCTCGCTCTCCTCTTGGTATAAAGGTATAAAGATGGTGAGCAGCCCTGTCCTTACGCCGGAAGGATGGCTTGAGGAGGCATGGAGGGGTTGAGAGCCAACCGGAGTGCTCTCCGCCACCACAAGTCTCACTCTCCTCTCGGCAAAAGGACAGTGAGCAGCCCTGTCCTTATGCCAGGAGGATAGCATGGAGGAGTTGAGAGC
Organism: Anolis carolinensis; assembly: GCF_035594765.1. Lineage (NCBI taxonomy): Eukaryota > Metazoa > Chordata > Lepidosauria > Squamata > Anolidae > Anolis > Anolis carolinensis. The sequence goes on from NW_026943818.1 coordinate 17,462,599, forward strand.
CAACCGGAGTGCTCTCAGCCACCGCAAGTCTCGCTCTCCTCTTGGTATAAAGGTATAAAGATGGTGAGCAGCCCTGTCCTTACGCCGGAAGGATGGCTTGAGGAGGCATGGAGGGGTTGAGAGCCAACCGGAGTGCTCTCAGCCACTGCATGTCTCGTTGTCCTCCCGGCTTAAGGACAGTGTGAGCAGCATCTCCTATGCCAGGAGGACGGCTTGAGGAAGGCACGCAGAGGTTGAGAGCCCTCCAGAGAGCTCTCGGACGTCACTAGTCTCACCCTCCTCCCGGCATAGTGCTGAGAGGACAGCCCAAAGATCGCGGGGAAGATTGGGGCAATCATCACATCTCATTTTCCTCCCAGCATAAGGATGGGGTGAACCCAGGCCCCGCCCCACCTCCTGTCCTCTCCCAGGTCCTCTCCCTCCCGGCCCGCCTTCCTGGCTGGGCCCACAATGCGGCCCCAAGGCGAAAATGTTTGCCCGTGTCTGCTCTATAAGATAGTTGGCATTGCCCCTCCTGATGTGGGACTGGAACTTGCTGCTAACAGTGAGAGAAATAGAATCATAGAATCGTAGAGTTGGAAGAGACCTCATGGGCCATCCAGTCCAACCCTAAGGTTGAACACTGTGAAAGCCACCCACTGCATGGCTATCAGCCTCTTCCCAGTAGACGCAAATCAAGGAAAAGCTTCACGAGAACCACCACACCTCTCAATGTTCCTCCAGCAACAGCAAGAGTGTCCCTCTGGAAATAAATCTTCCTCTCTTGTTTCACAAATGGCAGAAAATGGAGTAGGATTTTGTGAACCATCTATGTGGGTATTTTTTGTTGGTTTGGCTGTTAGGTTTCTGAGTATTTCTGAGTAATCTTTCCTTCGGAGGCAAAGACTGGCTGGTGGATCCAGGCCATGGAGTCAAGAGTTGTGTTGCACCCCACTTCCCTCCCCGACTGAGACGGGCGTTGAGGTCTAAGGACAATCTAGCTCTTTGGTGTCACGGAAGTGTAAGTCACCCACAGGTATTAACACCGAGTAATCACTGTCCTGGTGCAGAGAGTTCCGGCGCATGGGCTCGCTTGACGGAGTCATCCATCGGTCCAGTTGTCCACCGTCCCCATCCCCGAATGGTACTGCAAGGAGGACTCCCTGGAGAGCGAGAAGGTCTGCGAGTACAGAAACTCGTTGGCCGTGCTGAGGTGGGGCGAGGGGGGCTTCCTCTCGCAAACCGAGGGGTGCACCCGTTCCCTCGGGAAGGACGTCGGCGGGACCCGCTCCCGGACCTGGTTGTAGACGGAGAAGGGGCTGTTGCCCGGAGGCTGGGAGCTCTGGTTGGCGATGGTGGGGAGGCGCGGCATCATGGTGGTGGCGGTGAAGTGGGCCGGGAAGGGCTGGTAGGGCACTGTCTCCATTGTCTGAACGCTGTAGCTGGTGTAAGGGGCCACCGAGGTCCACATATTGCAACTCAGGGGAGGAGGGGGGGGAGGAGGCAGGTCCTCCACCGAGGAGACGCCGGCGATTTCGGCCCCAGAGCCAGAGTACATGCACGCTTCCCGGGGTGTCATGTCGCCGCAGTAGGGAGGGCTCAGCATTTGCTGGTCGTAGGGGGGCGGAGACCGGAAATAGTGCTCCTCTCCGACCGAGGACGAGGCGTCTAGGTAAGAGCGCTTGCAAGGAAGGTCCAAGTGGCGGGAACCCTCTGCAGAAAAGCAAAGCAAGGAGAGGTCAGGATAAAGCACAGGCGAAGTAGGGAACCCTGCGCAGACAGGGAAGCCTTAGCATTGGACGGTTGTGTTGTTAAAGGGCGAAGTATGGAACCCTGCGCAGACTGGGAAGCCTTAGCATTGGACGGTTGTGTTGTTAAAGGGCGAAGTATGGAACCCTGCACAGACGGGGAAGCCTTAGCATTGGACGGTTGTGTTGTTAAAGGGTGAAGTATGGAACCCTGCGCAGACGGGGAAGCCTTAGCATTGGACGGTTGTGTTGTTAAAGGGCGAAGTATGGAACCCTGTGCAGACGGGAAGCCTTAGCATTGGACGGTTGTGTTGTTAAAGAGCGAAGTATGGAACCCTGTGCAGACGGGAAGCCTTAGCATTGAACGGTTGTGTTGTTAAAGGGCGAAGTATGGAACCCTGTGCAGACGGGAAGCCTTAGCATTGAACGGTTGTGTTGTTAAAGGGCGAAGTATGGAACCCTGTGCAGACGGGAAGCCTTAGCATTGGACGGTTGTGTTGTTAAAGTGCAAAGTATGGAACCCTGCGCAGACGGAGAAGCCTTAGCATTGGACGGTTGTGTTGTTAAAGTGCAAAGTATGGAACCCTACGCAGACAGGGAAGCCTTAGCATTGTATGGTTGTGTTGTTAAAGTGAGAAGTATGTGTTGGGAATCACCCTGGACGACTCAAGTCTAAATGTAGTCAGATAGATGATAGAGTTAGATTGAGGGAATCCTTTCCCCGTTTCCAAAGCATGCCTAGATAGGCTTCACCATTGTTTCCTTTTTCCCGTCCTATTTAGGTCAGCCCACCCTTTAATGTTTCTAGAAATGTGATCTCTCCTAGGGCTTTCATGTAACTTCACCAATTTGGCCTTTGGAATGTTTATGGCCCTAGAGAAGAAGCGACCTGTGAGGCTTGGTCGCCATTCCTGCTTTGATCCAGAGAAGACGCACCTCTGTCCTCTATTAGTCAATATGTAGCTATCTATACCTTTGTTATTTTAATCCGTCTATGTGTATTAGAACAGGATAGATTAGATAGCTCCAAACCTTTTCTATCCATCAATGGATTTCTTTTTACCTCCACAAATGCTTTTAAACTTTAAAGCTAACTTTGCATCCCTTTGCCTTCCTGATGACAAAGAGACCTTCCAAAACTCACACCACGTAAGTCTCACAGCTGCAATTTTTACTCTGCTATTTTAATGGGAATTTACCTCATAAAGAGGGTGATTAGAGCTTAACGGCTCGTTCATTCCCAACGGTATGGAACCCTGCGCAGACGGGGAAGCCTTAGCATTGGACGGTTGTGTTGTTAAAGGGCGAAGTATGGAACCCTGCGCAGACGGGGAAGCCTTAGCATTGGACGGTTGAAAAAGCCTTGGCATTGCCCGTCCCTACTATGCTAATCCATCTTAATTTGAGGAGCTTTTTTATCAGTTGAAGCCTTCCTTACATCTCGCCAGGGCTTTTCATTCATCTCAGTAACAGGGCTTTTGTGCTGTTGCTTCTGACAAGTTCAAGAAGCTTCAAAATGCCTTATCGTGACCACCACCCTTTCCTAGCCCCCTCCCCAAAATAAAAATTTCCCAGGACTTTGCGTCGAAAAAGAACTCCCGCCGTCTTACAAGATGAAGAGACAAGCTTGCTCTGGTAACTGGACAAAAATGTTTGCTCCAGGATAAGGAAGAAATTGCCTTTCCCATTCGGGAATTACTATCACTATTATGCAATGCAATGGAGTCCTTCTGGGAGTTAGAGTTTCCCAAGGTCCATGCTCTTCTCTAGATGCATCTGCACTGGAGAATAAATGCAGTTGGGATCCACTTAAAATGGCACCATTATTATTATTATTATTATTATTATTATTATTATTATTATTATTATTATTATTACTATGCCATGTCTCCATACTGTTCAGTCCTGGGAGTTACAGTTTCCCAAAGCCCGCACTCTTCTCTGGATGCATCTGCACTGGAGAATAAATGCAGTCAGGATCCATTGTAAATGCCACTACTACTACTACTACTATTACTATTATGCCATGTCTCCATACTGTTCAGTCCTGGGAGTTATAGTTTCCCAAGGCCCATACCCTTCTCTTGGTGCATTTAGACTATGGAATGAATGCTCTTGGACCACACATTAAATACTATCGCTCCATACTATATGTGGTCCTGGGAGTTACAGTTTCCCCCTTACCTCTCCGCTTGAGGCAGTGGTAGAAGAGCCCCGACTCCCTTTGCGCCGCGAAGGTGTTGAGTGGCAGGTCCTGCCCGTCGGCGGAGGCAAACTGCATGTGAGCGCCGTTCTCATACTGGTAGTGCTGGAGGCCCTGGTGGCTGCCGTGGAGGGAGCCCACGTCGGACTTCCCAGAGAGCTGCCCGTGGGTGGACACCAGCCGCTGGCGCATGATGCTCTTGGAGATCACAGGGTACTCCTTGCTACAAGTGACAGGAGACAGGCACCTGTCAGAATGCACCATCGGAAAAGTCTACGAGTTCTACCAGACTAGGCCAAGCTGGGTGTTGGACCTAAGGACTTCATCACATTGAAGCAGGGTAGAGAAGAACTCAGTCGTCCTTCATGTGGAAATGAAACGGATGATTTCCCGACCACATTGTTAAATCCACCCGTTGTACTCTGTATTGTTTTGCCACCACTCTGTAGAGACATGGCAATCCTCCTCTCTTAGAAATGTCAGCTGTTAGACGAAAGCTCAAAGCGCAATTCTCTGAGCTTTCAGTCTAGCCCAGGGGTCCCCAAACTACAGCCCGCGGGCCACATGCGGCCCATCGAAGCCATTTATCCGGCCCCATCGTCTAGATGGCCTTTGAGGCTCCCTTTCCTTACCTGTGGTCTTATGAGACCATCTACATAGTGTTTGGAGGTCTTTTTGTTTACCTATGATCTTATGAGATCGTCTAGATGGTCTTTGAAGGTCTCTTTGCTTAGCTACGGCCTTATGAGACCATCTAGATGGCTTTTGGAGGTCACATACCTTACCTATGGTCCTATGAGACTGTCTGGATGGCCTTTGAGTGTCCCTTTCCTTACCCATGGTCTTATGAGACCATCTACATAGTGTTTGGAGGTCTTTTTGTTTACCTATGATCTTATGAGATCGTCTAGATGGTCTTTGAAGGTCTCTTTGCTTAGCTACGGCCTTATGAAACCATCTAGATAGCTTTTGGAGGTCCCTTTCCTTATCTATGGTCTTATGAAACCATCTAGATGGTCTTTGAGGGTCCCTTTCCTTATCTATGGTCTTCTGATGGCCTGATGAGATCATCTAGATGACCTTATTTACGATCGTATGAGACCATCTAGATCGTCTTTGTAGGTCTCTTTGCTTAACTATGGTCTTATGAGATCTTCTAGATCAAGGGTTTCCAAACTAAGGTCCTCCAAGGTGATTGACCTGGCTCCTGTCCTAAACTTTAGACTTAGGGATGACCTAAGTCTGAAATGACTTGAAGGCACACAACAACAACAATCCTAATTTTGGACTATTTCATCCTAGTCCGGCCCCCCAAATATCTCCTCCTTGCTCCTATAAATGCGGTGGTTCCTGTGGGTTGAACCCAGGACCTTTCGTGCAACTCAGCCGGGACGATGTGGGCTCAGGGCTCTGCCACGGAGCGGTGGGTGGCCTTGGGCAAAACACTCGTTCCTTTGGTATCTGCTTCCCATCTGCGGCATGCGTTGCATTTATTTATGGCCCGCTTCTAAAGGCAGATGAGCCAACAAGAGCCAAAGCTCAGCCCATTTCTCACTGTAGAGAAAACTGTTATTGGCCTCAATTCCTTTATATTCAAATCCCTCTTATATTTTCTATCGGTAATGTAGGTTCTGTGTGTAAAATTTGGCCCGATTCTATTGTTGGTGGAGTTCCGAATGCTCTTTGATTGTAGGTGAACTATAAATCCCGGCAACTACAGCTCCCAAATGCCAAGGTCTCTTTCCCCCCAAATTCCACCATTGTTCACATTTGGGCCTATTGAGTATTTGTGCCAAGTTTGGTCCAGATCCATCATTGTTTAGAGTCTGGATGTAGGTGAACTACAACTCCCAAACTCAAAGTCAATGCCTATTAAACCCTTCTTGTATTTTCTGTTGCACCGAGTCTGGTTCAATTCTATCACTGGTGGAGTTCCGAATCCTCTTTGATTGTAGGTGAACTATAAATCCCAGCAACTACAACTTTAACCCCTTAATAGTGCGGCGGCCATTTTTATTTTATGTCCCGCTCACCTCTGCAATCGTGCCACGCGGAGGTCGCTGTCGTCGCTTCCCCTGAAGCCCTTGGCAAACGGGTTGTTTTCGATCTTCAGCTGCGTTATCTTTCAAGAGAAGGAGAGAAAATGGGTGAGTGTGGCCCAATTGTCATCTCTGCGAGAGGACAACAGATTCCTTCCGGAGGGTTCCCAAGCAATGGTGAGAGGCCGTGCTTTCTCAGAGAGTCGCAAGGTAAAATGGTGGAGAAAGAAACTCAATAGAGTTTATACAGTAGAGTTCCGGTTATACGATTCCTGCTTATCCGACACACCGTATTATCCGATGCACCGGCGTCTCGTACCTCCCGGAAAGCACCCGGCACTTGGAGAGGCCCCTCATGTTGAAAAAGTTATCCGACATAAACTGGTGGGCAGAATGTCGGATAAGCGAAACTATTGGATTATAGGCTACTGCTTCTGCCTGCCTTCCCTCACTCGCTCACTCACCGGGCTGGGTCCCGGCGACAACGGCAAAACCAGGACCCAGCCTGGTGAGTGAGCAAGCGAGTAAAGGCGGTAAAGGCGCAGCGACGGCAGAAGCAGGAGCCTGGCTGCCTCTTCCAGGCTCCTGCTTCTGCTGCCGCTTCGACTTTGCCACCCGCCGTTCCTCCCTTGCTCGCTCACTCACTCACTGGGCCAGGTCCCGATGGAAACGGCAGAACCAGCCTGGTGAGTGAGCAAGCGAGTAAAGTAGTAAAGGCGCAGCAACGGCAGAAGCAGGAGCCTGGCTGCCTTTTCCAGGCTCCTACTTCTGCTGCCGCTTTGCCTTTGCCGCCCGCCCTTCCTCCTTCCCTCCCTCGCTCGCTCACTCACTGGGCCAGGTCCCGGCGGCAGCAGCAAAACCAGGACCCAGCCTGGTGAGTGAGCAAGCGAGTAAAGGCGGTAAAGACGCAGTGACGGCAGGAGCAGGAGCCTGGCTGCCTCTTCCAGGCTCCTACTTCTGCTGCCGCTTCGACTTTGCCACCCACCGTTCCTCTCTCGCTCACGCACTCACTCACTGGGCCAGGTCCTGGCGGCAGCAGCAAAACCAGGACCCAGCCTGGTGAGTGAGCAAGCGAGTAAAGGCGGTAAAGGCGCAGTGATGGCAGGAGCAGGAGCCTGGCTGCCTCTTCCAGGCTCCTACTTCTGCTGCCGCTTCGACTTTGCCACCCACCGTTCCTCTCTCGCTCACGCACTCACTCACTGGGCCAGGTCCCGGCGGCAGCAGCAAAACCAGGACCCAGCCTGGTGAGTAAGCGAGCGAGGGAGGAAGGGCAGGTGGCAAAGTCGAAGCGGCAGCAGAAGCAGGAGGCTGGAAAAGGCAGCCAGGCTCCTGCTTCTGCCGTCGCTGCGCCTTTACCGCCATTACTCGCTTGCTCACTCACCAGGCTGGTTTTGCCATTGCCGCCGGGACCTGGCCCAGTGAGTGAGTGAGGGAGAAAAAGAAAAGAAAAATAAAGTCCTAGCCACAGCAACGCGTGGCCGGGCACAGCTAGTTGTCTTCTGCAAATTGTGGTTCACACTTTGGATACATTTAGCATAGTCCCATGTAAATGAGCGACTCAGAGATGCGTCTAAAGGAATGTAAAACATAAAAGAGTGTAAAACAACAAGGGATTGCTGGCTTAAGGATTTCACTGCAGAGGGAAAGCCTTTTGGATATTTAAGTTCCACCCAGTCCATCCACATGGCTTAAATGATAAATTAGATCTCTCTTGTTTCTTGTAATTACCCTTAATTGGTTCTCCAATTAAAAAGGGAGCCTCCTCCACGAGTTCATTGCTCACAAATGGAAGGCAGAAGGACCACGATCCACAGCTGAAGGTCCAGAGCAGAGCCACAAACTCCTTAGTGTGGAAGTAAGTTTTTCTTTGATTAATGGAGGTTAAACTATTAGAAATGGTTTAATATTACTATTAGCAAATCTATTGTGTTGTCTTTTTTAATATAGTTTGCAAAAGCTCCAGGAGATTCTACTACGAACGCATGAAAGGACCCTTAGAAGCAACCTGAAGAAGGGATATTTATCCAGAAACAAGGATCACAAAATACCCAGGAATCCTTGTTGTTTTACACTCCTTTATGTTTTACATTTCTTTATACGCATCTCCGAGTTGCTAATTTACATGTGAGCCACAATTTACAGAAGACAACTAGCTATGCCCGGCCACGCGTTGCTGTGGCTAGGACTTTATTTTTCTTTTCTTTTTGTTGTATGAACGTAGAGGCGTGGATGAGAGGTTGTGCTGTCAATTTTTGAGGTTGTGGGGCGTTTAGTTTAGTTGTTCTGTCCGGCGCCGTGATCCCATTACCCTTTTATATATATAGATAGATTATCCGTTGTTTTATTCTATGCATTCCGAAGACTTTTTATCTGCGTGGGACCATACTGAGATTTAAAGTATTGAACTTAGTCATTGAATAGACTTACATGGAAAAACATATAAGCACTAGCTGTGCCCGGCCACGCGTTGCTGTGGCGAAGTCTGGTGGTATGGGAAATAAACTATTGAGGAACTGGTGGTAGTTAAGGTAAAGGTTTTCTCGTGACATTAAGTCCAGTTGTGTCCGACTACACACTGAAGTGGATTATATGGCAGTGTGGAGTCAAGAGAATCAAAGCAGATAATAGAAGATTATAAATGGGTCATATAACTTGAGTCTACACTGCCATATAATCCAGTTAAAATCAGATAATCTGTATTTTATAGGCCTAAGTGAGGTCTAACTCTGCCTGTCCCCTGGGCTGAGTGGGTTGCTAGCTGACCAAGTGGGTGGAGCTTAACCTTTTAACTGGCAGCAATTGGATAAAAACAACTATTCCTCTCCCTCTAATTAGAACTTTATTTTTCTTTTTGTTGTATGAACGTAGAGGCATGGATGAGGGGTTGTGCTGCCAAGTTTAGTGTTTCCAGGATGTGTAGTTTCGTTGTTTTGTCCTCGGCCGAAATCTCATTACCCTTTTATATATATAGACTAGTTGTGCCCGGCCACGTGTTGCTGTGGCTAGGACTTAATTTTACTTTTCTTTTTGTTGTATGAACGTAGAGGCATGGATGAGAGGTTGTGCTGTCAATTTTCAGGTTTGTGGGGCATTTAGTTTAGTTGTTTTGTCCGGTGCCGTGACTCCATTACCCTTTTATATATATAGATGAATATAATGTTTAATGTGATGGTGGAAACAGTCTTCATTTTTCCAGTTTTATGCGTCTGGTATGATTCTATTTAGTTTGTTACCATTGTTCTAGTCTGTATATTAACTAGTAATAGGAAAACAACAACAACAACAACAAGGACAACCTTTTCTCGTGCGTCTGGAATGATTCTATTTAGTTTGTTACCATTGTTCTAATCTGTATATTAGCTAGTAATAGGACAACAACAAGGACAACTTTTTCTCGTGCGTCTGGAATGATTCTATTTAGTTTGTTACCATTATTCTATTCTGTATATTAACTAGTAATAGGACAACAACAACAACAACAACAAGGACAACTTTTTCTTGTGCGTCTGGAATGATTCTATTTAGTTTGTTACCATTGTTCTATTCTGTATATTAGCTAGTAATAGGACAACTTTATCTCTATGCCTGTTCATAGATTTCTGTGTATTTTTAGTGGCTTACACGGGGCCAAGCCCAAGCATAACAGACATTTCTCGTCCTTTTCCTGATTCCCGTCAGACCCAAATGGCCGTAGTTTGTTGAGTTTCGGACTTGTTCAGCCCCAAGAGAACGGACTTTGTGGGGCTTTGAAGCAGGGTGCCGGGAAACCCCGACATCTCTGGGTCATTTGGGGAGAAATACGACCCTCTCCCGAGACTGACGTTTTAAGTGAGACCTTACGGTCAAGCCGCTCCTGGATAGCTTCACTTGACAACTGACAACCGTGCCGCGGGTTAAGCTCCGAAACCTATCCTTAAATCAAGACGATTGAATCCAAGAAGTCTTGGAGGGAAATTAGGAAACAATCCTGAAAATAGTTTTGGTTTTAAACCTCCAACCTCAGTTTCGGGGAGGGAAGATTTGCGGTGGTGAGAGCACTATACATCCCATGGCGTTGGGAACAAAATAAGAAACTTAAATCTCTTGAAAAGCAGCCGTCTTTGGCTGCAAAAAAAAGAGAGTTCTTTTATGACCACAGACCCTTACTTGGGCTACATGAGGGTTGAATGAAAAGTAATGCCTCCACCTTCGTAACTTGGGATTGGATGGAAATATTTTAATAAATCAAACGCAGAAATAATCCTTAGAATGATCTTTAATGACCACTATTCACTTTTCCAGACAATTGGATACACTTCTGCCAACAATGAACAAGTTTTCTGCAGCCATGACGGAAGAAGTCGACACTCGGTTTCCGCAACCGGCGTCTCTCAACATCTTCATCCGAAGCATAATGATGTCCCCGCAGATCTGATGGATCTCCTTTGGGGTGACACCTTCGCCCTTTAACAACACAACCGTTCAATGCTAAGGCTTCCCGCCAAACGGAACTGTAGAGGAGAGTCTACTGAACAAGACCGGACTGTTGAGAAATTACGAAGGTGGAGGCATTACTTTTCATTCAACCCTCGTCACTGGTTCAAAAGGTAAAGTTTTCCCCTAGTCGAGTTGAGTCCGACTCTCCGGGGTAGTGCTCATCTCTATTTCTAAGCCGAAGAGTCGGCGTTGTCCGTAGCCACCTCCTGAGTCATATGGCCGGCATGATTTCCCACTCTGCTTTCCAACCTTCTTTTTTTCTCTTTCACTAAAAAATAAATAAATCCTTCTTTCCCCTCCCGTTCTGACCGCAAGGCAAGGCTCTCAACTCTGCTTTCATAGTAACATTCCTCGTCTGTCTCTCTAAATACATATCCCGTAATTACTTTTCACTGTAGATTTATGGCTGGGCTTTAGCAGTCATTATTAGGTTTGCTTGCTGTTTTGAATGACATCCGAGAGTTTATGGGTTTTGAACTCGTGTCGTAACAAAGCAGAAAGGCAGAAATATCCTTGATGGAGCTATCCCTGCAGAACGGGATATTCTAATATATATATATATATATATATATATATATATATATATATATATAAAACATTCGCGGTGTCGAGGTGCGGAACTGGCTGACCAAAGAGTCGGCGGTTCGAATCCACGGAGTGAGCTCCCATTGTTAGCCCCAGCTTCTGCCAACCTAGCAGTTTGAAAGCATGCAAATGTGAGTAGATCAATAGGTACTGCTCCGGCGGGAAGGTAATAGCCTAGGAGGCGTGTATGGACAATGCTGTCATGCCAGCTACATTTATTCATTTATTATCATTTATTTATTTAATACATTTATATCCCGCCCTTCTTACCCCAAAGAGCGGCTTACAAATTAAATTTACATATAATATTATATTATTAGCATAGCACAATACTGGCAATAAATTACCATATTGTACTATATCTATATATTGTAATATTAATATTACATGTAATATATAATTAATATTATATTGTATTATTAGTATTATATTGTATCCCGCCTTTCTCACCCCAAAGAGTGGCTTACAAATTAAATTTACATATATTATTAGCATAGCACAAAACTGGCAATACATTACCATATTGTACTATGTCTATATATTGTAATATTATTAATAATATTACATGTAATATATAATATATAATTAATATTATTATATTATATTATTAGCATTATAGTGTATTACAAAATAATAATATTAATATTATATGCATATACAATATATTATAATATTATATATTATTGTAAATTATATTGTATATATGTATATATGTATACGGTATTAGCATAGCACAATACTGGCAATAAATTACCATATTGTACTATGTCTATATATTGTAATATTATTAATAATATTACATGTAATATATAATTAATATTATTATATTGTATTATTAGCATTATATTGTATTACAAAATAATAATATTAATATTATATGCATATACAATATATTATAATATTATATATTATTGTAAATTATATTGTATATATGTAATTAATATTATATTGTATTATTAGCATTATATTGTATTACAAAATTATAATATTAATAGTATATGCATATACAATATATTATAATATTATATATTATTGTAAATTATATTGTATATATGTAATTAATATTATTATATTGTATTATTAGCATTATATTGTATTACAAAATAATATCATTAATATTATATGCATATACAATATATTATAATATATTATTGTAAATTATATTGTAGATATGTAATTAATATTATTATATTGTATTATTAGCATTATATTGTATTACAAAATAATAATATTAATATTATATGCATATACAATATATTATAATATTATATATTATTGTAAATTATATTGTAGATATGTAATTAATATTATTATATTGTATTATTAGCATTATATTGTATTACAAAATAATATCATTAATATTATATGCATATACAATATATTATAATATATTATTGTAAATTATATTGTAGATATGTAATTAATATTATTATATTGTATTATTAGCATTATATTGTATTACAAAATTATAATATTAATAGTATATGCATATACAATATATTATAATATTATATATTATTGTAAATTATATTGTATATATGTAATTAATATTATATTGTATTATTAGCATTATATTGTATTACAAAATTATAATATTAATAGTATACGCATATACAACATATTATAATATTATATATTATTGTAAATTATATTGTATATATGTAATTAATATTATATTGTATTATTAGCATTATATTGTATTACAAAATAATATTATTAATATTATATGCATATACAATATATTATATTATTGTAAATTATATTGTAGATATGTAATTAATATTATTATATTGTATTATTAGCATTATATTGTATTACAAAATAATATTATTAATATTATATGTATATATTATTGTAAATTATATTGTATATATGTAATTAATATTATATTGTATTATTAGCATTATATTGTATTACAAAATAATATTATTAGTATTATATGCATATACAATATATTATAATATTATATATTATTGTAAATTATATTGTAGATATGTAATTAATATTATTATATTGTATTATTAGCATTGTATTGTATTACAAAATAATATTATTAATATTATATGTATATATTATTGTAAATTATATTGTATATATGTAATTAATATTATATTGTATTATTAGCATTATATTGTAAATTATATTGTAGATATGTAATTAATATTATTATATTGTATTATTAGCATTATATTGTATTACAAAATAATAATATTAGTATTATATGCATATACAATATATTATAATATTATATATTATTGTAAATTATATTGTAGATATGTAATTAATATTATTATATTGTATTATTAGCATTATATTGTATTACAAAATAATATTATTAGTATTATATGCATATACAATATATTATAATATTATAATTGTTAAGTTAATGGCCTTGGAGGGCCTTGGTTTGGGAGGTCTCTTTCCTTACTGATGGTCTTATGTTAGGGTTGACTAACATAATATAATGTTATAATAATAATATATTGTGCTATGTCTGAAATGATTTGAAGGCACACAACAACAATCCTAATTTTGGACTATTTCATCATTGTTGTTTTTATACAACAAATTTGGCAGAAAAAGTAGTTCTATACGCAGTAATGCTATGTAGTAATTAATGTATTTACGAATTTAGCACCAAAATATCACGATGTATTGAAAACATTGACTACAAAAATGTGTTGGATAATCCAGAATGTTGGATAAGTGAGACTCTATTCTCAACCACGAACCCGTCTGAGCCAATAAAAAGCCAAGTGAGGGGAATATGCCTGGAGCGGAGCCGACGGTGTTTCCGGAGCAGAAGAGGACCACATACCTTGTGGTTCTGATAGGATGTCACTGATATGAAGGACGTCTCTGGAAACACGTGTGTGCAGAACGCCGTGTTCTTGGAGCCAAACGCGTTGTTTTCATCGGCTTTCACAATGTGCAGCCTCGGTTGGTACTTGTGCATCGAATTGAGAATGATCTGGAAGGAAAACAAGGGATTTGTATTATTGTATTTATTGTATTATTTGTATTTATTTTATTTTTTATTCTTTTATTTACACTGGGCTGAGTGGGTTGCTAGGAGACCACATTACATATATATATATATACATACATACATACATACATACACATACTAGCTGTGCCCAGCCATGCATTGCTGTGGCAAAGTGGTGGTGGTATTGGTTAAAAATTATTGTGGAATTTTAATTTGTAATTTTTTTAAAATTAATTTTCTTTTTTAATTTATTATATTTTATTATTTTGTTGTATTATTTTTAGTTACTTTGTTATTATAGTTTTTAGTGTTTTAAATTATTTTAGTGTTTTGAATTATTTTAGTGTTTTTTGTTATTTTTATTGTATTATTTGTATTTATTTTATTTTTTATTCTTTTATTTACACTGGGCTGAGTGGGTTGCTAGGAGACCACATTACATATATATATATATATACACACATACATACATACATACATACATACACATACACACACATACTAGCTGTGCCCGCCCACACATTGCTGTGGCAAAGTGGTGGTGGTATTGGTTAAAAATTATTGTGGAATTTTTATTTGTAATTTTTTTAAATTAATTTTCTTTTTATTTATTTATTATATTTTATTATTTTGTTGTATTATTTTTAGTTACTTTGTTATTATAGTATTTTACTGTATTAATTTTTGTAGTGTTTTCAATTATTTTAGTGTTTTTTTATTATTTTTATTGTATTATTTGTATTTATTTTATTTTTTATTCTTTTATTTACACTGGGCTGAGTGGGTTGCTAGGAGACCACATTATGTATGTGTGTGTGTGTATATATATATATATATATATATATATATATATATATATACACACACACACATACATACATACATACACACACATACTAGCTGTGCCCGGCCACGCATTGCTGTGGCAAAGTGGTGGTGGTATTGGTTAAAAATTATTGTGGAATTTTTATTTGTAATATTTTAAAATTAATTTTCTTTTTATTTATTTATTATATTTTATTATTTTGTTGTATTATTTTTAGTTACTTTGTTATTATAGTATTTTACTGTATTAATTTTTGTAGTGTTTTCAATTATTTTAGTGTTTTTTATTATTTTTATTGTATTATTTGTATTTATTTTATTTTTTATTTTATTTACACTGGGCTGAGTGGGTTGCTAGGAGACCACATTACATATATATATACACACATACATACATACATACATACATACACATACACATACATACTAGCTGTGCCCAGCCACGCATTGCTGTGGCAAAGTGGTGGTGGTATTGGTTAAAAATTATTGTGGAATTTTTATTTGTAATTTTTTAAAAATTAATTTTCTTTTTTATTTATTATATTTTATTATTTTGTTGTATTATTTTTAGTTATTTTGTTATTATAGTATTTTATTGTATTAATTTTTGTAGTGTTTTGAATTATTTTAGTGTTTTTTATTATTTTTATTGTATTATTTGTATTTATTTTATTTTTTATTCTTTTATTTACACTGGGCTGAGTGGGTTGCTAGGAGACCACATTACATTTATAAATATATACTAGCTGTGCCCGGCCACGCATTGCTGTGGCAAAGTGGTGGTGGTATTGGTTAAAAATTATTGTGGAATTTTTATTTTTTATTTTTTTAATTAATTTTGTTGTCACTTATCTTTTTTAATTTATTATATTTTATTATTTTGTTGTATCATTTTTAGTTATTTTGTTATTATAGTATTTTACTGTATTAATTTTTTTAGTGTTTTAAATTATTTTAGTTCTTTATTATTTTTATTATATTGCAGTAGAGTCTCACTTATCCAACACTCGCTTATCCAACGTTCTGGATTATTCAACGCATTTTTGTAGTCAATGTTTTCAATGCATTGTGATATTTTGGTGCTAAATTCGTAAATATTGTGATTACTACATAGCATTAATGTGTAATGAACTATCTTTTCTGTCAAATTCGTTGTATAACATTTTGGTGCTTAATTTGTAAAATCATAACCTAATTTGATGTTTAATAGGCTTTTTCTTAATCTCTCCTTATTATCCAAGATATTCGCTTATCCAATGTTCTGCCGGCCCGTTTATGTTGGATAAGTGAGACTCTACTGTATTTGTATTTATTTTATTTTTTATTCTTTTACATTTACATTATTTTACATTAGAATATTTTATATATTATATATTATATATTTTGTATTATGTTATAATATTATATATTATATATTATATTATTATATTATTTATATTTTATACTTTATATTATATCATATTATATTTAAAGTATTGAGGAATTGGTGGTACAGTAGAGTCTTGCTTAACCAACGTAAATGGGCCGGCAGAACGTTGGATAAGCGAATATGTTGGATAATAAGGAGAGATTAAGGAAAAGCCTATTAAACATCAAAAAAGTTATGATTTTATAAATTAAGCATCAAAACATCATGTTATACAACAAATTTGACACAAAAAGTAGTTCAATACGAAATAATTCTATGTAGTAATTACTGTATTTACAAATTTAGCACCAAAATATCACAATGTATTGAAAACATTGACTACAAAATGCGTTGGATAATCCAGAACGTTGGATAAGTGAAACTCTACTGTATATAGATAGATATAGACACCATTACTCTTTTATATATAGAGATACTAGCTGTGCCCGGCCACGCGTTGCTGTGGCAAAGTGGTGGTGGTATTGGTTAAAAATTGTTGTGTAATTTTTATTTGATGTTATTTGTATTTTTTAATCAATTTTATTGTAAGTTATCTTTTTATTTATTATATTTTATTATTTTCTTGTATTATTTTTAGTTATTTTCTGTTATTATAGTATTTTATTGTATTAATTTTTTTAGTGTTTTTATTATTTTTATTGGGTTGCTAGGAGACCAAGTTGGAGGAACTTAGCCTTCTAACTAGCAGCAATTATTCCTCTCTCTCTAATTAGGACTTTATTTTTCTTTTCTTTTTCTTGTATCAACCTAGAGGCATGGATGATGGGTTGTGTCGTCAAATTTCGGGGCCTGTAGTTTTGTTGTTTTGTGCGTTGCCGTGATGCCACCACCCTTTTATATATATAGATAGACTATGATTATTTCTGCAGGAAGAGAAGGAGGAAGAAAATCTGTGGCCAAAGAGGAGCGATGGGCCCGCAATCCGACCCGGAGCGATGGGAGGGAAGATGGGGCACAGAAGCCCATTCTTCTCCCCACGGACCAGACTTTTACGGGTCAGATCGGTGCTTTAAAGGCCCTTTTCATCCCGGCGCAGATCACTCTACCCACAGTAGCCAGCTGCATCATATACCATTTAAATGTAGTTTTTATGGATGACATTTTCCAGAGACATTTTCTCCACCTCCCTCCCAAAGGAAACCGTGGCATTTATTTTATCAGGGGTTCGGGTTTAACTCTTTGGGCGCTGCCTGGCTAACCGTGGAGTAGTAAGCACAGAAGCAAACACAGGGTACAAGTAGTAATGTATTTGAAAACACAACGTTTTTTAAAACAACCACAAAAACTTGGCCTGATACGAAATGTCCCTTGGCCAGAATCTGACCACTTGGAGTGTTACTGTTAGAAGGTCCTCTATTGTGCATGTGTCTTGTAATCAATGGTCTGTGGTTTGCTCTCACCCACACTCGCATGTTGCCGACTCCACTTTGTGGCCCCATTTCTTAAAGTTGCAATGCATCTCGTGGTGCCACAGCGCAGTCTGTTCAGCGCCTTCCACGTCGCCCCGTCTTCTGTCTGCCCAGGAGGGAATCTCTCATTCGGTTTTAGCCTGCCACTTTTGGACTCTGGCTTGCTGAGGAGTTCCTGCGAGTATCTCTGTAGATCAGGGGGCCCCAAACTAAGGCCCATGGGCCAGATGAAACCCTTTGCAGTCTCTAGACCAGGGGCCCTCAAAACTTTTTAAGTGGGGGGCCGATTCACAGTCCCGAAGACTGTTACGGGT
This sequence comes from Anolis carolinensis, assembly GCF_035594765.1. NCBI lineage: Eukaryota > Metazoa > Chordata > Lepidosauria > Squamata > Anolidae > Anolis > Anolis carolinensis. The sequence continues at coordinate 17,480,595 of NW_026943818.1, forward strand.
CCGGACTATAATGAAATAGTCCAAAATTCAGATTGTTGTAGTTGTGGCCTTCAAGTTATTTCAGACTTAGGTCAACCGTAAGTCTAAAGTTTAGGACAGAGGCCAAGTCAATGACCTTGGAGGGCCATATCCGGACCATGGTCCTTAGTTTGGGGACCCCTGATCTAGATGATCTCAAGACCATAGGTAAGCAAAGAGACCTCCAAAGACCATCTAGATGATCTCATAAGGCCATAAGCAAGCAAAGAGATCTCCAAAGACCACCTAGATGGTTTCATAGGACCATAGGTAAGGAAAGTGACCTCCAAAAGCCATCTAGATGGTCTCATAAGGCCGTAGCTAAGCAAAGAGACCTTCAAAGACCATCTAGATGATCTCATGTCCATAGGTAAGCAAAGAGACCTCCAAAGACCACCTAATAGTTTCATAGGACCATAGGTAAGGAAAGTGACCTCCAAAAGCCATCTAGATGGTCTCATAAGGCCGTAGCTAAGCAAAGAGACCTTCAAAGACCATCTAGATGATCTCATGTCCATAGGTAAGCAAAGAGACCTCCAAAGACCACCTAATAGTTTCATAGGACCATAGGTAAGGAAAGTGACCTCCAAAAGCCATCTAGATGGTCTCATAAGGCCGTAGCTAAGCAAAGAGACCTTCAAAGACCATCTAGATGATCTCATGTCCATAGGTAAGCAAAGAGACCTCCAAAGACCACCTAATAGTTTCATAGGACCATAGGTAAGGAAAGTGACCTCCAAAAGCCATCTAGATGGTCTCATAAGGCCGTAGCTAAGCAAAGAGACCTTCAAAGACCATCTAGATGATCTCATGTCCATAGGTAAGCAAAGAGACCTCCAAAGACCACCTAATGGTCTCATAGGACCATAGGTAAGGAAAGTGACCTCCAAAAGCCATCTAGATGGTCTCATAAGGCCGTAGCTAAGCAAAGAGACCTTCAAAGACCATCTAGATGATCTCATGTCCATAGGTAAGCAAAGAGACCTCCAAAGACCACCTAATAGTTTCATAGGACCATAGGTAAGGAAAGTGACCTCCAAAAGCCATCTAGATGGTCTCATAAGGCCGTAGCTAAGCAGAGAGACCTTCAAAGACCATCTAGATGATCTCATGTCCATAGGTAAGCAAAGAGACCTCCAAAGACCACCTAATAGTTTCATAGGACCATAGGTAAGGAAAGTGACCTCCAAAAGCCATCTAGATGGTCTCATAAGGCCGTAGCTAAGCAAAGAGACCTTCAAAGACCATCTAGATGATCTCATGTCCATAGGTAAGCAAAGAGACCTCCAAAGACCACCTAATAGTTTCATAGGACCATAGGTAAGGAAAGTGACCTCCAAAAGCCATCTAGATGGTCTCATAAGGCCGTAGCTAAGCAAAGAGACCTTCAAAGACCATCTAGATGATCTCATGTCCATAGGTAAGCAAAGAGACCTCCAAAGACCACCTAATGGTCTCATAGGACCATAGGTAAGGAAAGTGACCTCCAAAAGCCATCTAGATGGTCTCATAAGGCCGTAGCTAAGCAAAGAGACCTTCAAAGACCATCTAGATGATCTCATGTCCATAGGTAAGCAAAGAGACCTCCAAAGACCACCTAATGGTTTCATAGGACCATAGGTAAGGAAAGTGACCTCCAAAAGCCATCTAGATGGTCTCATAAGGCCGTAGCTAAGCAAAGAGACCTTCAAAGACCATCTAGATGATCTCATGTCCATAGGTAAGATAAGTGACCTCCAAAAGCCATCTAGATGGTCTCATAAGGCCGTAGCTAAGCAAAGAGACCTTCAAAGACCATCTAGATGATCTCATAAGGCCGTAGGTAAGCAAAGAGACCTCCAAAGACCACCTAATGGTCTCATAGGACATAGGTAAGGAAAGTGACCTCCAAAAGCCATCTAGATGGTCTCATAAGGCTGTAGCTAAGCAGCGAGACCTTCAAAGACCATCTAGATGATCTCATGTCCATAGGTAAGCAAAGAGACCTCCAAAGACCACCTAATGGTCTCATAGGACATAGGTAAGATAAGTGACCTCCAAAAGCCATCTAGATGGTCTCATAAGGCCGTAGTTAAGCAAAGAGACCTTTAAAGGTCATCTAGATGATCTCATGTCCATAGGTAAGCAATGAGACCTCCAAAGACCACCTAATGGTCTCATAGGACCATAGGTAAGGAAAGTGGCCTCCAAAAGCCATCTAGATGGTCTCATAAGGCCGTAGCTAAGCAAAGAGACCTTCAAAGACCATCTAGATGATCTCATGTCCATAGGTAAGCAAAGAGACCTCCAAAGACCACCTAGATGGTTTCATAGGACCATAGGTAAGGAAAGTGACCTCCAAAAGCCATCTAGATGGTCTCATAAGGCCGTAGCTAAGCAAAGAGACCTTCAAAGGTCATCTAGATGATCTCATGTCCATAGGTAAGCAATGAGACCTCCAAAGACCACCTAATGGTCTCATAGGACCATAGGTAAGGAAAGTGGCCTCCAAAAGCCATCTAGATGTTCTCATAAGGCCGTAGCTAAGCAAGGAGACCTTCAAAGACCATCTAGATGATCTCATAAGGCCATAAGCAAGCAAAGAGACCTCCAAAGACCACCTAGATGGTTTCATAGGACCATAGGTAAGGAAAGTGACCTCCAAAAGCCATCTAGATGGTCTCTTTATTTCCAACATTTATATCCCGCCCTTCTCACCCGAAGGGACTCAGGGCGGCATACACAATTGGCAACAATTCGATGCCTACACATAATGAAAACATAGCAATGAAAATACAATTAAAACAATATAAAAACATAAATATAAGTTATAATATATTTTATATCAGTTTTAATAATATAATATAGTGTATATGCATATAATATTGACAAAAATATTAAAATGTTATACAATATAATACTAATAATAATACCATATATTAATATGAATTATACGTTATATATTACATATAATATTACAATATAGTGGTATAGTTCAATATAGTAATATATAATGCTAATATTGTGCTTTGCTAATAATATAATATATTGTATGTACATAAAGCTGCTCTGAGTCTCCTTCGGGGTGAGAAGGGTGAGATATAAATGTAGTAAATAAATTTAGTAAATGAATAAATAATTTTAGACTTGGGCTCGCCCAAAGTCTTAAATGTCTTGAAGGAACACAACAACAATCCTAATTAACCTGACTATCGCACTGGCCAGTAGCAGGCCCACACTTTCCATTGAAATTAATATTATTATATTATACAAAATTATTATATTGTATTATTATTATTATTATTAGCCGACTATTATTAGTCCCCTACTGGGTGAGAAGGGCAGGGGTAGAAATACTTTAATAAGTATTATATTGTATTACATTATAATATTATTATCAAGATTATATGTATACACAATATATTATATTATTACCGTAGCACAATAGTAGTAAATGAAAGAACAATACAATATTTAAAAATAAAAACAGTTTTAACCAACATACTGTAAACCTTTCAGGATTTCAATGGAAAGTGTGGGCCTGCTTGTGGCCAATGAGATAGTCAAGTTAAGTAGGATTGTTGTTGTTGTTGTTGTTGTTGTGTGCCTTCAAGTCATGTCAGACTGTGGGCGGGCCTAAGTCTAAAATTAATTATTTATTTACTGCATTTATTTACTACATTTATACCCCACCCTTCTCACCCCGAAGGGGACTCAGAGCAGCTGTATGTACATATCATATATTATTAGCATAACACAATATTAGCATAATATATTACTATATTGAACTATACCACTATACTATTATATAATATCTAATATATAACATACAATTAATATTATTATATGGTATCACTATTAGTATTATATTGTATAACATAAGATTATTATCAATATTATATGTATATACAATATATTATATTATTAAAACTGATATAAAAATATTATAAAACTGAGGGCGGGGGCCAGGTAAATGACTTTGGAGGGCCGCATCTGGCCCCCGGGCCTTAGTTTGGGGACCCCTGGTCTAGACGGTCTTTGGAGGTCTCTTTGCTTACCTATGGTCTTATGAAAATATCTAGATGGCCTTTGAGGGTCCCTTTCCTTATCTATGGTCTTATCGTGGTCTCTTTGCTTAGCTATGGCTTTATGAAACCATCTAGATGGTGTTTGGAGGGCTCTTTGCTTACCTATGGTCCTATGAGACTGTCTAGATGTCCTTTGAGGGTCTCTTTCCTTACCTATGGTCTTATGAGACCATCTAGATGGGTTTTGGAGGTCTCTTTCTTTACCTATGGTCTTATGAGACCATCTAGATGGTCTTTGAAGGTCTCTTTGCTTATCTATGGTTTTATGAGATTGTCTAGATGGTCTTTTAAGGTCTCTTTGCTTACCTATGGTCTTATAAGGTTGTCTAGATGGTTTTTGAAGGTCTCTTTGCTTAGCTACGGCCTTATGAGACCATCTAGATGGCTTTTGGAGATCACTTTCCTTACCTATGGTCTTATAAGATTGTCTAGATGGTCTTTGGAGGTCTCTTTGCTTACCTATGGTCCTATGAGACCGTCTAGATGGCTTTTGGAGATCACTTTCTTTACCTATGGTCTTATAGGATTGTCTAGATGGTCTTTGAAGGTCTCTTTGCTTAGCTACGGCCTTATGAGACCATCTAGATGGCTTTTGGAGATCACGTTCCTTACCTATGGTCCTATGAGACCGTCTAGATGGGTTTTGGAGGTCTCTTTCTTTACCTATGGTCTTATGAAACCATCTAGATGGGTTTTGGAGGTCTCTATGTTTACCTATGGTCATTGTAGGGTTGACCTAAGTTGGAAATGTCTTGAAGGCACACAACAACAATCCTAAATTTGGACTATTTCCTCCTAGTCCGGCCCCTCAACAGACTGAGGGACTGTGAACAGAAGTTTGAGGAGCCCTGCTGTCAATCTTAGAAAACTATTTCTTGATTGAAGGCGTTGGCTTGCTGGTTGATACCCCAACAGAGGATGGGCTGGAGATGCCACCACCCTGGTCCTGTCATTGCTGGTGGTAAAATGCTGGCTAAACAGTATGATTTCTCCAGTGGTGAAGGACATAGACATCCCGTGATGTGCAGCATGTCTCAAGAAGAGACACTGAGATGTATTCACTAGGGAAACATAAAATTAAATAGGTATCTTGGATTTCCTTTCTTCGGCCCAAAACGAGAAGCGGTCGTAGTCTGTTTTGTTTCTTATAACCGTTGTGTTTGCAAAGAGCGTAGGAGCGAGAGAAAGAGAGATCGCTAGTTAAAGACGAGGATTATCCACCCGCCCGTGATCCAATTCCCTGGGAGAAGCTCTTAAAACCTCCCGCTATGGGTACCTACCCTCCCGCTCTGGGTACCTACCCTCCCGCTATGGGTACCTACCCTCCCGCTATGGGTACCTACCGTCCCGCTATGGGTACCTACCCTCCCGCTCTGGGTACCTACCGTCCCGCTATGGGTACCTACCCTCCCGCTATGGGTACCTACCCTCCCGCTATGGGTACCTACCGTCCCGCTCTGGGTACCTACCGTCCCGCTCTGGGTACCTACCCTCCCGCTATGGGTACCTACCCTCCCGCTATGGGTACCTACCCTCCCGCTCTGGGTACCTACCCTCCCGCTATGGGTACCTACCCTCCCGCTCTGGGTACCTACCCTCCCGCTCTGGGTACCTACCCTCCCGCTCTGGGTACCTACCGTCCCGCTCTGGGTACCTACCCTCCCGCTATGGGTACCTACCCTCCCGCTATGGGTACCTACCCTCCCGCTCTGGGTACCTACCCTCCCGCTATGGGTACCTACCCTCCCGCTATGGGTACCTACCCTCCCGCTCTGGGTACCTACCCTCCCGCTATGGGTACCTACCCTCCCGCTCTGGGTACCTACCCTCCCGCTATGGGTACCTACCGTCCCGCTAAAAGGGTACCTACCATCCTGCTACGGGTACCTCCTCTGCCCTTAGTTTTTTGAACTGAACACACCTACCTGTATTTTATAAAGTGTCTTATGAATACTGTTGTAAGTGAATAATAAAATTTTAACTGATTTGTATTGCACTGTATAATTTTCATGTACGCGTTGTATTGCAAGCCGCCCTAAGTCCCCTGTGGGGTGAGAAGGGCGGGATATAAATATTGTAATAAACAAATAAATAAAATCAAGGTCCTTTCCCACGAACCCCTGCAGTGTGTTCAGTTGGTCCTGGGACTTCTCTGTGCCAAGTTTGGTCCCAGTCCCTTGTCGGTGGGAGTCACAGTAGTGCAAGTCCCATCGTCGGTGGCAAGTGTGGTCCAGATCCATCACTGGTTGGGTGGATGTCAGTCAAGTACAACTATCAATCATATTGAATTCTCCCCAAATTTCTTGTTCAATTGTGGATCAATTCCCCTGTGTGCCATAGGAAAGGGTAGGGAAGGGTTAAGGGAGAGCCAATTTTCTTAACTGGTTTTCCTTACTGGAATAGCTCTCCTTATGCAAATATCCCCCCGTTATCGGACAAACTGCATCAGGAACGCCCTTTCCTGACACAAGTTTTTATGTTCATAGATTGTCTCCCAAACTTTTGTGAAGTTGCATTGAGAGGATTTTCCATCCCGGTCTCATTTTTCAACAGCAGTCGGATCCGCAGCAGCTTAAATAAACCTGCCGTTATTAATGGACACGGTTTGGTTGTGTTTCAAGAAACGCTTTCCTTCCTCTCCCTCCAGGGAAAGAGAATAATAAGAATAGTAATGAGAATATTTCAAAGAAAGAAGCCCAAAATCTGTCAAAAGAGTTAAGCTCGCTAGATCCCTAACCGCCCTCACGACAACGCCATAAATCAGAGCGTTTTTGTCGGTCTGACTATCTCCCTCCATGTAAAGGTTTTGAAATACATAAATTCACGAGGAGGGATTTCGCCTTTAATCAGAGGTGGCTTAAGAGGATGTCTAAGTTTTAAGGTCTGATGAATGTTCCTCGAACCATCTGCCGTGGAAAAGCCGCTGGATCGAGAGGCATCCCAAACACTTTCACCGCATTTCCTCTTGTATTGAACGGACCGTGCAAGCGTTTCACTCCCATTACAAGTCCAAACAATCCCATCTATATATATAAAAGGGTAATGACGTTTCGGCCTAGGACAAAACAACAAAACTACACATCCCAGAAACACTAAACTTGGCAGCACAACCCCTTATCCATGCCTCTACCTTCATACAACAAAAAGAAAAGAAAAATAAAGTCCTAATTAGAGGGAGAGGAATAATTGTTTTTATCCAATTGCTGCCAGTTAGAAGGCTAAGCTCCGCCCACTTGGTCTCCTAGCAACCCACTCAGCCCAGGGGACAGGCAGAGTTAGGCCTCACTTAGGCCTCTTCCACACTGCCTATAAAATACAAATTATCTATTTTAATTGGATTATATGGCAGTGTAGACTCAAGGCTATATACACAGCTATATAACCCATTTATAATAGACTTAATGTTGGGTTTCTAATAATAATAATAATAATAATAATAATAATAGTGTCCGACGTGTGATCCAAGACAACAGCCTGCAGAGTGTCTGCTGTGAACTCATCTTGTTGTGTTTCTAATAATAATAATAATAATAATAATAATGTGTCCGATGTGTGATCCAAGACAACAGCCTGCAGAGTGTCTGCTGTGAACTCATCTTGTTGTGTTTCTAATAATAATAATAATAATAATAATAATAATAATAATAATAATGTGTCCGATGTGTGATCCAAGACAACAGCCTGCAGAGTGTCTGCTGTGAACTCATCTTGTTGTGTTTCTAATAATAATAATAATAATAATAATAATGTGTCCGATGTGTGATCCAAGACAACAGCCTGCAGAGTGTCTGCTGTGAACTCATCTTGTTGTGTTTCTAATAATAATAATAATAATAATAATAGGAAGTGTCCGACGTGTGATCCAAGACAACAGACTGTAGAGTGTCTGCTGTGGACTCATCTTGTTGTGTTTCTAATAATAATAATAATAATAATAATAAGTGTCCGATGTGTGATCCAAGACAACAGCCTGCAGAGTGTCTGCTGTGAACTCATCTTGTTGTGTTTCTAATAATAATAATAATAATAATAATAATAATAATAATAATAATAATAATAAGTGTCCGATGTGTGATCCAAGACAACAGCCTGCAGAGTGTCTGCTGTGAACTCATCTTGTTGTGTTTCTAATAATAATAATAATAATGCAAGGAAACCGACGAAACCATTGATAATCTCCTCAGCTGCTGTAAGAAAATTGCACAGACAGACTACAAACAGAGGCACAACTGTGTGGCCCAAATGATCCATTGGAACTTATGCCTCAAGTCCCACCTCCCAGCAGCAAAGAACTGGTGGGATCACAAACCTGCAAAAGTATTGGAAAATGAACATGCAAAGATACTGTGGGACTTCCGAATCCAGACTGACAAAGTTCTGGAACACAACACACCAGACATCACAGTTGTGGAAAAGAAAAAGGTTTGGGACATTGATGTCACCATCCCAGGTGACAGTCGCATTGACGAAAAACAACAGGAAAAACTCAGCCGCTCTCAGGACCTCAAGACTGAACTTCAAAGACTCTGGCAGAAACCAGTGCAGGTGGTCCCGGTGGTGATGGCATTTGGAAACAATAGACTGGGATCTGCACGCATCATCCGAAAGTACATTACACAGTCCTAGACACTTGGGAAGTGTTCGACTTGTGATTTTCTGATACGAAATCCAGCATATACATCTCGTTTGCTGTGTCATAATAATAATAATAATAATAATAATAATAATAATAATAATAATAATAATAATAATAATAATAATAATACATTACACAGTTCTAAACACTTGGGAAGTGTTCGACTTGTGATTTTGTGATTTTGTGTATTTATGTGTATATATATGTATGTATATATGTATGTATATATGTATGTGTGTGTGTGTATATATATACACACACACACACACATATATATATATATATACACACACACACACACACACACACACACACACACACATACATACATTACATACATGCCTTTGTATTTATTGAAAGAGCTGGGAATGGCAAGGACGCCTCTCTCTGATTGTCTTGAGGGAGGGAAGAGTTAATAATAATAATAATAATAATAATAATAATAATAATAATAATAATAAAACACCGCACAGTCCTAGACACTTGGGAAGTGTTCGACTTGTGATTTTGTGATGCGAAATCCAGCATGTCTATCTTGTTTGCTGTGTCATAATAAAATACTAATAATAATAATAATAATAATAATAATAATAATAATACATCACACAGTCCTAGACACTTGGGAAGTGTTCGACTTGTGATTTTGTGATATGAAATCCAGCATCTATATCTTGTTTGCTGTGTCATAATAAAATAATAATAATAATAATAATAATAATAATAATAATAATAATACATTACACAGTCCTAAACACTTGGGAAGTGTTCGATTTGTGATTTTGTGTATTTATGTGTATATATATATATATATATATATGTGTGTGTGTGTGTGTTTGTTAAATGTATATTAAAATAATAATAATAATAATAATAATAATAATAATAATAATAATAATAGTCCGACGTGTGATCCAAGACAGCAGCCAGCAGAGTGTCTGCTGTGGACTTACCTTGTTGTGTTTCAAAATAATAATAATAATAATAATAATAATAATAATAATAATAATAATAATAATAATACATCACACAGTCCTAGATACTTGGGAAGTGTTCGACCTCTGGTTTTGTGATACGAAATTCAGCATATCTATCTTGTTTGCCGGGTCATACAATAAAATAATAATAATAATAATAATAGTAATAATAATAAATTACACAGTCCTAGACACTTGGGAAGTGTTCGACTTGTGATTTTGTGAAACGAAATCCAGCATATCTATCTTGTTTGCCGGGTCATACAATAAAATAATAATAATAATAATAATAATAATAATAGTAATAATAGTAATAATAATAAATTACACAGTCCTAGACACTTGGGAAGTGTTCGACTTGTGATTTTGTGAAACGAAATCCAGCATATCTATCTTGTTTGCTGTGTCATAATAATAATAATAATAATAATAATAATAAGTCCTAGATACTTGGGAAGCGTCCAACGTGTGATCCAATACAACAGCCAGCAGAGTGTCTGCTGTGGATTCATCTTGTTGTGTTTCAAAATAATAATAATAATAATAATAATAATAATAATAATAATAATAATAGGAAGTGTCCGACGTGTGATCCAAGACAACAGACTGCAGAGTGTCTGCTGTGAACTCATCTTGTTTTGTTTCTAATAGTAGTAGTAATAATAATAATAATAATAATAAATAATGGGAAGTGTCCGACGTGTGATCCAAGACAACAGACTGCAGAGTGTCTGCTGTGAACTCATCTTGTTGTGTTTCTAATAGTAGTAGTAATAATAATAATAATAACAATAATAATAACAACAGGAAAAACTCAGCCGCTCTCAGGACCTCAATATTGAACTTCAAAGATTCTGGCAGAAACCAGTGCAGGTGGTCCCGGTGGTGATGGGCACACTGGGTGCTATGCCAAAAGATCTCAGCCAGCATTTGGAAACAATAGACATTGACAAAATTACGATCTGCCAACTGCAAAAGGCCACCCTGCTGGGAGCTGCACGCATCATCCGAAAATACATCACACAGTCCTAGACACTTGGGAAGTGTTCGACTTGTGGTTTTGTGATACGAAATCCAGCCTGTCTATCTTGTTTGCTGTGTCATACAACATCGTTGTGTCAATAATAATAATAATAATAATAAATCATGCTCCTTACATGTCCAAAGGGATCCAGGTGGTTGTTGGTGAGCTTCAGTTTCTGGAAGGAGACCAGTTGGCGCATCCAGTGGGCCCCGGTGGCTGGCGAGTCCGGGTGGACATAGAGCCGGCCGGGCATTGCGGGCTCAGCCTTTCCTGCCACCATCCTGTAAGCAAAGCAAATTTCGTGTTGCAACATTGGCTCGTATCCACTGGAATTTGGTTCACGGGCCCGTCATAGGTCCCCAAATCCATGGATGCATAAGCCCTCTTATATACAGTGACATAGTACAATTGTCACCCAAAGTAAGCTGGTTAGTAGCCAGCTGCAATAAATCACTGCACGAGTTCGAAGCCAGCCTGGGTTGGAGCGAGCTCCCGACCATTAATAGCCTAGCTCGCTGTTGAACTAAGCAGCTCGTCGAGTAGGAAATTTAGGTACCGCTTTATGCAGGTTTTTTTTTTTTTAACGGAAGAATGAGGAAGTACTCCATCAAGGACTCGGGTGTCACAGGGTGTCACAGTGAAGCAGCAGGAATGCAGGTATAATCCCCGAATCTCTGCGTATTTGTGCACCGGAAAACAATGGCATTCTAGGAACGATCACCCACCATTTGTTGTCGCAGAACTTGTAGCGGTGGTCGTCGGCCGGGACAATGTCGATCAGCAAGATGTATTTGGTCTTGGGGTTCATCCCCGTGACTTTCACTTTGTAACTTGGGAACATCCTCCTTTGGGAAAAGGCGAGAAGAAAGGGAAAAGATTAACATCATGCCCAATAATATAAATAATAAAAAAGAATAACTGTGCATACAAGGGATTGCCTTGGAATCTGGGAGTTGTAGTTCACCCTGATCAAACTGGACCCAACTTAGGATATGACCTAACGATCCCAAAACAGACAATGCCTTTTGTCTAAGTATTAAGTAAATGGGTTCCGGGTTACACACCAAACTAAGACAAGTACAATGGTCAATAAGCAGGTATAAAATATAAACTTATATTGAATGAATATAAACTTATATTGAATGAAATACAATAAGTACAGAATTTACAATTGTAATGTTAATGCTCCGAACATCAGAATGAATATATACCGTATATACCCGAATATAAGCCAAGGCACCTCATTTTACCACAAAAAAAAACTGGGAAAACGTTGACTCCACTATAAGCCGAGATACCAATAAAATTACCGTATATACTTGAGTATAAGCTGGCGCACCTAGTTTTATCACAAGAAAACTGGGAAAACATTGACTCCAGTATAAGCCGAAATACCAATAAAATTACCGTATATACTCGAGTATAAGCCGACCCGAATATAAGCCGAGGCACCTAATTTTACCACAAAAAAAACTGGGAAAACGTTGACTCCAGTATAAGCCGAGATACCAATAAAATTACCGTATATACTCGAGTGTAAGCCGACCCGAATATAAGCTGAGGCACCTAATTTTACCACAAAAAAACTGGGAAGATGTTGACTCCAGTATAAGCCGAAATACCAATAAAATTACCGTATATACTCGAGTATAAGCCGACACACCTAATTTTACACAGAAAAACTGGGATGACATTGACTCCAGTATAAGCCGAGATACCAATAAAATTACCATACATACTCAAGTATAAGCCGACCCGAATATAAGCTGAGGCACCTAATTTTACCACAAAAAAACTGGGAAAACGTTGACTCCAGTATAAGCCGAGATACCAATAAAATTACCGTATATACTTGAGTATAAGCCAACCCAAATATAATCCAAGGCACCTAATTTTACCACAAGGAAACTGGGAAGACGACTCCAGTATAAGCCGAGAGACCAATAAAATTACCGTATATACTCGAGTGTAAGCTGACCCGAATATAAGCTGAGGCACCTCATTTTGCCACAAAAAAACTGGGAAGACGTTGACTCCAGTATAAGCCGAGATACCAATAAAATTACCGTATATACTCGAGTATAAGCCGAGGCACTTAATTTTACCACAAAAAACCTGGGAAGACATTGACTCCAGTATAAGCCGAGGGTGGGAAATTTCAGAAATAAAAATAGAGACCAATAAAATTACATTAATTGAGGCACCAGTAGGTTCAATGTTTTTGAATATTTATATAAAGCTCAAATTTAAGATAAGACTGTCCGACTCTGATTAAATCATTATTCTCATCTTCTTCAAGGTAAATGTGCTTATATATCCTTTTAATAATAATAGAGTAAAATACATGTAATAATAATAATAATAATTATTATTATTATTATTATTATTATTATTATTATTATAAATACAGGAAAATAAAACATGTAATAATAAATAAGAGTAAAATAATAAATGCAATAATAATAACAAGCCTAGTTTTTCCATTTACATTGAGAATAATGATTTGATCAGAGTGGGAGAGTCTGATCTTAAATTTGAGCTTGATGTAAATATTCAAAAACATTGAACCTACTGATGCCGCAATTAATGTCATTTTATTGGCATCTCGGCTTATACTGGAGTCAATGTTTTCCCAGGTTCTAAAATTAGGTGCCTCGGCTTATATTCGTGTCGGCTTATACTCGAGTATATGCGGTAATTTAAAATCAATTTAATTTAAAATTAAATTAATTTAAAATGAATAAAGGTTTTAAAAATTTAATGTTGCCTTGAGCAGAACAATGGGTAGCCTTTACTCCCAGAGCCTTGCAACCACGTCTTTCTCAATAATTCTCCATGAAGTCATCCGGAGATGTTTCCAAAGCGTTCCTCCGAGAGAAGAGTCATCGCCGTGTCGCTAAGTCGCGCACGCTCTCCTTTCCAAAAAATGCAGCCCAGGAGCGGGACGGAAACCCTGCCCCGAGTGTCACTTTTTCCTTGCTTCCACACCTTGCCAGAAACACCCATTTCTTCTTAATTTCTTGGAAAAGAAGGCTTCGGCTGCTCATGGAAACCCAACCAGGCCTAGTACAGGCGGAGCCAACATTCGAGCGGCTCCAAAATCCAAAACTGAGATACCTAGTGATTCCTTTCCATTGCGATGGTCCAATGGAGACCAGCTTTGCTTCATGCACAAAATTATTTAAAATATTATGTATAAAGTTACCTTCAAGCAACATGGCTGCATGGCTCCCTTGGCAGCCAGCTCTCCACAAAAGTCAACATTGACATTGAAATAAAACACCGCCTGAGCTCTGCAAGTGCAGCATTTCTCCGTATGAAGCAGAGAGTGTTTGAGGATCAAGCTCTGCGAGTGCAGCATTCTTCTGAATGAAGCAGAGAGTGTTTGAGGATCGAGCTCTGCGAGTGCAGCATTCTTCTGAATGAAGCAGAGAGTGTTTGAGGATCGAGCTCTGCGAGGGCAGCATTCTTCTGAATGAAGCAGAGAGTGTTTGAGGATCGAGCTCTGCGAGGGCAGCATTCTTCTGAATGAAGCAGAGAGTGTTTGAGGATCGAGCTCTGCGAGTGCAGCATTCTTCTGAATGAAGCAGAGAGTGTTTGAGGATCGAGCTCTGCGAGGGCAGCATTCTTCTGAATGAAGCAGAGAGTGTTTGGAGATTGAGCTCTGACTGAAGCAGAGAGTGTTTGAGGATCGAGCTCTGCGAGTGCAGCATTCTTCTGAATGAAGCAGAGTGTTTGAGGATCGAGCTCTGCGAGGGCAGCATTCTTCTGAATGAAGCAGAGAGTGTTTGAGGATCGAGCTCTGCGAGAACAGCATTTCTCCAAATGAAGCAGAGTGTTTGGAGATCGAGCTCTGCAAGTGCAGCATTTCTCTGACTGAAGCAGAGAGTGTTTGAGGATCGAGCTCTGCGAGAACAGCATTTCTCTGACTGAAGCAGAGAGTGTTTGAGGATCGAGCTCTGCAAGTGCAGCATTTCTCTGACTGAAGCAGAGAGTGTTTGCGGATCGGGACATCCGTAGGGAGACCAAAGTGCTTGTTTATAGAGCTACTAGCTGTGCCCAGCCACGCATTGCTATGGCAAAGTCTGGTGGTATGGGAAAGAAAGTATTGAGGAATTGGTGGTAGTTAAGGTAAAGGGTAAAGGTTTTCCCCTGACATTAAGTCCATTATAAATGGGTTATATAGCTTGAATCTACACTGCCATATAATCCAGTTAAAATCAGATAATCTGTATTTTATAGGCAGTGTGGAAGAGGCCTAAGTGAGGCCTAACTCTGCCTGTCCCCTGGGCTGCGTGGGTTGCTAGGAGACCAAGTGGGCGGAGCTTAGCCTTCTAACTGGCAGCAAAGTCCCTCTAATGAGGACTTTATTTTTCTTTTCTTTTTGTTGTATGAACATAGAGGCATGGATGAGGGGTTGTGCTGCCAAGTTTAGTGTTTCTGGGATATGTAGTTTTGTTGTTTTGTCCTAGGTCAACCGCTTCAATTTTCTTTTTTGCCTCCCTCCTCGTCTCTCTCTCTCTCTCTCTCTCTTTTGCATCCTCTTGTCCCAAGCTTTGCCTTGCCAAGAGGTTGGGAAATATGTTTTCATTAAGAAAATTAAACCGACGAGTCGCTGGCGGAGGCCAAAACGCAGCGGCTCATAACCATGATGAAATGTCGATACGCAGCCAAAAGCGAGCTTCGTCGCCAGCGCTTTTTCCTGGAAACGGGCGCAGAAAGTTGGCCGGATTCCACGCCTTGTTGACCCGGCCGGGTCCGTTTTGCCAAAACGCTACCAAAAGCATTTACGGAGCGAGCGACACCTCCGATCAGATGCGGGTCCCGATTTGTTCCTCTGAAAAGAATTCGGGCTGTATATATTACGGCCGTGCCCGAGCTCCCTCTATTTATTTTAGAGAGCCCTTCTCGAGAACATTATAAACTCCGACTTGTCTCCTCTCTATGAATTCCATATGTCGAAGCTTAATTTTAAATGCCATTAAAAAGCACTTAACATTTACAGTATATTTGATCTCGGCTCCCTGAGCAGCTCGGATGCTCGACGGGTTGGAAAGCGAGGCAGAAGAGAAGTCGTTCAAGATGCCGGACTCGTAAATATCCTCACAGTCTCCATTTCCTAGTATTCGGTTTTTTAATTTATCCCTAGTTCTATTGGACAGTGGTCAGAGTCTTTTCTCGGTAGTATTCACATTTTTTAAATTTTCGGGGTCAATGTTTTCGTTGTCCAGATCATGCTGATCCTGGACCAGTTTTTGTATTTGCTTGAGAAATATGTTTATTCCCTCTCCGTCGGGCGATTTACCCTCCACGCATCATGTTATTTTTTCATAAAACTTTTCATAAAACTTTTTAAATAAAACTTGCGGGAAGTTGTCCCAATTTTGCGGGAAGTTGTCTTTTTCCTTGTTTGTGATTTATTTATCTTGTTTTCTAATTCTCCGTTAAAGTCGCCTAGAAGTATCAAATTGTCAGGTTTTAGTTCTTCAGTTACCATATGTATTTATATGTACCGTATATACTCGAGTATAAGCCGACCCGGATATAAGCCGAGGCACCTCATTTTACCACCAAAAACTGGGAAAACATTGACTCAAGTATAAGCTGAGAGTGATAAGTCTCAGAAATAAAAATAGATACAGTAGAGTCTCACTTATCCAAGACTCGCTTATCCAACATTCTGGATTATCCAACGCATTTTTGTAGTCAATGTTTTCAATACATCCTGATATTTTGGTGCAAAATTCGTGAATACAGTAATTACTACATAGCATTACTGCCTATTGAACTACGTTTTCTGTCAAATTTCTTGTCTAACATGATGTTTTGGTGCTTAATTTGTAAAATCATAACCTAATTTGATGTTTAATAGGCTTTTCCTTAATGCCTCCTTATTATCCAACATATTCACTTATCCAACATTCTGCCGGCCCGTTTATGTTGGATAAGTGAGACTCTACTGTAATGATAAATTACATTTTTGAATATTTATATAAAAGTGTAATTTAAGATACTACTGTCCAACTCTGATGAAATCATTATTCTCAACTGTATTCTTTTATTAATAATAATAATAATAATGAGCAAAATAATAAATGTAATAATAGAGTAAATTAATCAATGTAATAACAATAAAAATATCAGAACTAAATAATAAATATAATAATAATAATAATAATAATAATAATAATAACAATAATAATAATAGAGTAAAATAATAAATGTGGCTTATATTCGAGTATATACCTGGCTTATACTTGAGTATATACGGTAACTCCCTCAGTTTGTTTACAAATTTACCTTTTGGTCCTTTCAGGTGTCAATCATGATGCCCATTATTCTGCTTCCTGTATCTTCGAACACAAGTTCCGCCGAAATATTATCTTTTACATATATCACCACACCTTTCTTTTGAATAAAAAGTAGCTGAATAAAATTCTTTAGCCAAGAATTTTTGAGTCAAAAGGGCAATGTGTTTCTTAGAGATGTGTGTTTCCTGTAAGGCAATCAAATCATAGTTTCTTTTCTTAATTTGTTTGGAAAAGTATTTCTTTTTCGAGGGCAATTAAGCCCATTGACATTATTTGGTTTTACTGTATGTATGGGTAAGTAAAATTATTTCTTTTTCGAGGGCAATTAAGCCCATTGAAATTATCTGGTTTTACTGTATGTAAGTGTGTACGTTTTGTATGTTTCACATGTTTTGATATGGTCAAAATTGACTAATCAATAAAGAGTTGTTGTTGTTTCCACTCCATCTTTAGTTTTGTTTCCACTTCTTCGTTTTCTTCCTCTTCTTCTTGCAGAATATGAAAAATATTCTAACATTGATTTGGGGATGTTGCTTTTTTTCTCTCTCTCTCTGGCTTAAAACAACGAAGCAAAAATGTAAGAAATGTTGGCTTTCGGGTCTCTTTGGTCCCGACCGTTTCTCCTTCCCAACGTCGGAATTTGTTCTGTATCTTTATTCAGACCGAATCCGGCTTCTGTATTTATCCAGCTGCGGACCTGTGTCCTAGGTTGAGAGCGAAGCCTTGTTTATGAATGGGAAGCAAAGATGGCCGTTTGGGTAAACTGGCTCCCTTTTTGAGCCCGCATTAATTACACGGTAAACACCTTGAATTTATGCGGGTCGTCCAAAAAAAAAGGGTTTCTAAAAGGAGCCCATTTTGTGGACTCCGGGCTCAGACGACAACGGCGTCTCCGTCCACAGACGGACGTTGTTCTTCCGTCTCCAGGACCGTCTTTCTATCTCGTTCATTTTTGTTCGTACAAATCTCGTTTTGTCGGGTATCTTTTATCCAGAAGGTTTGGGACCAAAACTATCTCAGATTTTTTAAAAAATATAAGTATTTGGATCCAGAAAAAAAATTCATGAGGAATTGAAACTATTTCAGATCAGTGTCTCCTGATCTGGAACGAGGTCCCAACAAGACCCTGAGATGACCACCATTGTGCAAAGGTTCTTCACAGATACAGTAGAGTCTCAGTTATCCAACGTTCTGGATTATCCAACGCATTTTTGGGGCCAATGTTTTCAATAGATCATGATATTTTGGTGCTAAATTTTTAAATAGAGTAATTACTACATAGCATTACTGCGTGTTGAACTACTTTTTCTGAAAAAAATTGTTGTCTAACATGATGTTTTGGTGCTTAATTTGTAAAATCATAACCTAATTTGATGTTTAATAGGCTTTTCCTTAATCCCTCATTATCCAACATATTCGCTTATCCAACATTCAGCCGGCCCGTTTATGTTGGATAAGTGAGACTCTACTGTACATACATACTTATTTACTTACATACATACTTATTTACTCTCATAGTGTCTTGGTAGTGGATGCCTGTGGATGCCTATTCTTAACCTGCATGTTCTTCAGCCCAAAGTGGAGCAAAGTGGAGATGGCTAGATCTCATCTCCAAAAACAGATTCTGGCCAAGCATTATAAAAGTCAACCGCTTCAATGCAAATTTTAAAAGTTCTCTCCGAGGTGCTGAAGCAATCCTTTCAGCACCTGAGACAGATCTTTTCAAGGCCAAACTCATATTAAACTTGCAAAAACGTGGAGACCAGACGACGATCTAGATACTGGGAGATATTGATGAAATTGCCATTCGCTGGGTTGGATTATGAAGATTAAAAAACAGATAGGTTTCTATAAGGCTTTGAAGTATTGGAATCACTCTCGACAGGCACAAAGGCAACACAATGGAGTGGCCTCATTTTTGCACATTTTGAGGCGATTCATTTGTGTGTGTCAGGAGCAACTTGAGAAACTGCAAGTCGCTTCTGGAATGAGAATTGGCTGGAGATTCTTCCCAGACGTTTTGATGTTTTTACCATCTCTCACGTCCCTGCGTGGAGCTGGAGCTGATAGAGGGAGCTCACCCGTGCTCTCCCCAAGTTGGATTCGAACAGGTCAGCAACCCAATCTTCAAGTCAGCAGTCCTGCCGGCACAGGGGGCCACGAGGGGCTCCTCTTTTGCAGTGATCGTAAAGGTAAAGATTTCTAAGTCTAGCAAGGATGCCCTGTGTAGAAAGCGGCCAGGCTTTGAAGCAGCGAGGCTATTCAGTGCAATTCAAATTGGCCAAAAAACCATTCCCCTAGAACGCAGGTACCCAGCCTTCCAAGCAGCAACCCTATTCTTCCGATAAGAAGAAAGCGGCCAGGCTTTGAGGCTGCAAGGCTATTCACTGCTATTCCACCTCATGGTCAACAAATGATTCCCATAAGCCACAGCAACACGTGGCCGGGCACAGAGTTGGGTTGACTAAGAAGTCAATGTCCCAAGGCGGTCACGATCAAAGTGAGATTATTATTATATTATTATTATTTCTATTATTATTGAGTTGGGTTGACTTTGAAGTCAATGTTCCAAGGCGGGCACTGATGGAGAGAGATTATTCCTATTTTATTACAATTACTATTATTATTACTACCATTGTTCGTGCCTCGGCTTATATTCGGGTCGGCTTATACTCGAGTCTATACAGTAATTATGGCAATGTAAGATATATTAATACATAATAGATTTTAAATTACTATAATTATATAATAGTAATATTTAATATATATTATATATATTAACAGTTAATATATATATTACATTTCTGTAATTTAATATTACATAATTGTTAAAGTGTATATATATATATATATATATATATATATATATATAGTAATAATATAAATAACGATAGTTAGTCTGGGACCCTAAGCGGAGTCTGGGAGAGGAGTGCCTCCCAAATACTTTCGCTGTGTATCAATAGGTCTTGATAATAATAATAATATTAATAACAATAGTACTCTGGTGTATATATATATATACAACTCGTAATAATATAAATAACGATAGTTACTCTGGGAGAGGAGTGCCTCCCAAATACTTTCGCTGTGTATCAATAGGTCTTGATAATAATAATAATATTAATAACAATAGTACTCTGGTGAATATATATATATATACAACTCGTAATAATATAAATAACGATAGTTACTCTGGGACCCTAAGCGGAGTCTGGGAGAGGAGTGCCTCCCAAATAATTTCGCTGTGTATCAATAGGTCTTGATAATAATAATAATATTAATAACAATAGTACTCTGGTGAATATATATATATATATACAACTAGTAATAATATAAATAACGATAGTTACTCTGGGAGAGGAGTGCCTCCCAAATACTTTCGCTGTGTATCAATAGGTCTTGATAATAATAATAATATTAATAACAATAGTACTCTGGTGAATATATATATATATACAACTCGTAATAATATAAATAACGATAGTTACTCTGGGAGAGGAGTGCCTCCCAAATACGTTTGCTGTGTATCAATAGGTCTTGATAATAATAATAATATTAATAACAATAGTACTCTGGTGAATATATATATATATATACAACTCGTAATAATATAAATAACGATAGTTACTCTGGGAGAGGAGTGCCTCCCAAATACTTTCGCTGTGTATCAATAGGTCTTGATAATAATAATAATATTAATAACAATAGTACTCTGGTGAATATATATATATATATACAACTCGTAATAATATAAATAACGATAGTTACTCTGGGAGAGGAGTGCCTCCCAAATACTTTCGCTGTGTATCAATAGGTCTTGATAATAATAATAATATTAATAACAATAGTACTCTGGTGAATATATATATATATATATATACAACTCGTAATAATATAAATAACGATAGTTACTCTGGGAGAGGAGTGCCTCCCAAATACTTTCGCTGTGTATCAATAGGTCTTGATAATAATAATAATATTAATAACAATAGTACTCTGGTGAATATATATATATACAACTCGTAATAATATAAATAACGATAGTTACTCTGGGACCCTAAGCGGAGTCTGGGAGAGGAGTGCCTCCCAAATACTTTCGCTGTGTATCAATAGGTCTTGATAACAATAATAATATTAATAACAATGGTCCGAAAAACGAAAATCTCTGCTGGTGGCCAAGTCCAAAGAAGAATCCGTCCGAGAAGGAAGAAAGGCCGGCCGGGGTTGAACTAGCCAAGCGATGAAGTGTGGCTGACTTATTGGCTCCGGTAATGAAGTGATCCCTCCCGGGTCCACGTTGGGAGCCTCACAAATGGCTTTTAAATGAACTGCGAGAGAAGAAGCCACGGAGGGGGTTTCTGTTTGTTTAATCTGTCGCAGTCTCGCCGTTCCGGCCCATGTTGGGCGGTTATTGATGTGGAGCCAGGAAGCCAAAGGGGAGGAATGCGGCCGGGATTTTTTGCAAGGCATTTCTAGGATCAAGCGGCACCATCCTCAGCCCAAAGGGCAGTGAAACGTGCTTAGAATCATCCCAAAACAACCGATTCGGGGAGGGTGTGAATTGCAGAGGGTTAAATCGCTGAGCTGCTGAACTTGACGGTTCGAATCCAAGGAGCAGAGGGAGCTCCCGCTGTTAGCCCCAGCTTCTACCAACCTAACCGTTCGAAAACATGCGGATGTGAGTAGAGCAATAGGTACTGCTCTGGCAGGAAGTTATCAGCACTCCATGCAGTCAAGACCTTGAAGGTGTCTACGGACAACACCGGCTCTCCGGCCTAGAAATGGAAATGAGCACCAACCCAGACACAACTGGACTTAACGTCAAGGGCAAAACTTTACATATATATACCGTATATACTCGAGTATAAGCCGACCCGAATATAAGCCGAGGCACCTAATTTTACCACAAAAAAACCTGGGAAAACATTGACTCCAGTATAAGCCGAAATACCAATAAAATTACCGTATATACTCAAGTATAAGCCGACCCGAATATAAGCCGAGGCACCTAATTTTACCGCAAAAAAAACTGGGAACACATTGACTCCAGTATAAGCCGAAATACCAATAAAATTACCGTATATACTCAAGTATAAGCCGACCCGAATATAAGCCGAGGCACCTAATTTTACCACAAAACTGGGAAAACATTGACTCCAGTATAAGCCGAAATACCAATAAAATTACCGTATATACTCAAGTATAAGCCGACCCGAATATAAGCCGAGGCACCTAATTTTACCACAAAAAAAACTGGAAACACATTGACTCCAGTATAAGCCGAAATACCAATAAAATTACCGTATATACTCAAGTATAAGCTGACCCGAATATAAACCGAGGCACCTAATTTTACCACAAAACTGGGAAAACATTGACTCCAGTATAAGCCGAAATACCAATAAAATTACCGTATATACTCAAGTATAAGCCGACCCGAATATAAGCCGAGGCACCTAATTTTACCACAAAACTGGGAAAACATTGACTCCAGTATAAGCCGAAATACCAATAAAATTACCGTATATACTCAAGTATAAGCCGACCCGAATATAAACCGAGGCACCTAATTTTACCACAAAACTGGGAAAACATTGACTCCAGTATAAGCCGAAATACCAATAAAATTACCGTATATACTCAAGTATAAGCCGACCCGAATATAAGCCGAGGCACCTAATTTTACCGCAAAAAAAACTGGGAACACATTGACTCCAGTATAAGCCGAAATACCAATAAAATTACCGTATATACTCAAGTATAAGCCGACCCGAATATAAGCCGAGGCACCTAATTTTACCGCAAAAAAAACTGGGAACACATTGACTCCAGTATAAGCCGAAATACCAATAAAATTACCGTATATACTCAAGTATAAGCTGACCCGAATATAAGCCGAGGCACCTAATTTTACCGCAAAAAAAACTGGGAAGACATTGACTCCAGTATAAGCCGAAATACCAATAAAATTACCGTATATACTCAAGTATAAGCTGACCCGAATATAAACCGAGGCACCTAATTTTACCACAAAACTGGGAAAACATTGACTCCAGTATAAGCCGAAATACCAATAAAATTACCGTATATACTCAAGTATAAGCCGACCCGAATATAAGCTGAGGCACCTAATTTTACCACAAAAAAACTGGGAAAACATAAGTATAAGCCGAGGGTGGGAAATTTCAGAAATAAAAATAGATACGAATAAAATTACATTAATTGAGGCATTGGTAGGTTAAATGTTTTTGAATATTTACATAAAGCTCCAATTTAAGATAAGACTGTCTGACTCTGATCCATTCATTATTCTCATCTTCTTCAATGTAAATGTGCTTATGTATCCTTTTAATAATAATAGAGTAAAAGAATACATGTAATAATAATAATAATAATAATAAATACAGGAAAATAATACATGTAATAATAAATAGAGTAAAATAATAAATGCAATAATAATAACATCAGAGTGAAATAATAAATGTGTTAACAATAATAAAAACAGAGTAAAATAGATGTAATAGTAGCAACAATAATAGAGAAAAATAATAAATGTAATAATACCAATAATAATAGAGAAAAATAATAAATGTAATAATACCAACAATAATAGAGAAAAATAATAAATGTAATAATACCAACAATAATAGAGAAAAATAATAAATGTGCCATATATTCTTGAGTATAAGCTGACCCAAATATAAGCCAACCAGGACCCCCTCCCAAGTATAAGCCGAGGGGGGCTTTTTCAGTCTTAAAAAAAGGGCTGAAAAACTAGGCTTATACTCGAGTATATACAGTATATATATACACACACACACAGTATATATATGTATATGAGCCCCTGGTGGCATCGCAGATTAAATTGCTGCCAACCTAACACTTCAAAAGCATGCAAATGTGAGTAGATCAATAGGTACTGCTGTGGCAGGAAGGTATCGGCGCTCTATGCAAAAGTGTTTAAAGTCGCACAGACTACGTTATCATCGGCATATTGGAGTTCTATAACAGATGTTGTTGTGACCTTGGTTTTGGCTTTCAATCGCTTGCCGTCTGTCCGATAGATGATTTCCACTCCCATCAACAAAAGAAAGCCCCATAATAGGGTCACAGACCTCACAACCTCTGAGGATGCCTGCCATAGATGTGGGAGAAATGTCAGGAGAGAATGCTTCTGGGACATGGCCATACCGTCTGGAAAACTCACAGCAACCTAATGATTCCGGCCGTGAAAGTCTTCGACAACACAGAGTCATCTTAAATCGGAAACAACTTGAACTCAGTCAAGCCTGCCGTAGATGTGGGCGAAATGTCAGGAGAGAATGCTTCTGGAACATGGCCATACACTCCGGAAAACTCACAGCAACCCAATGATTCCGGCCGTGAAAGTCTTCGACAACACAGTCATCTTAAATCGGAAACAACTTGAACTCAGTCAAGCCTGCCGTAGATATGGGAGAAATGTCAGGAGAGAGTGCTTCTGGAACATGGCCATACTGTCTGGAAAACTCAGAGGAACCTAATGACACCACAGGGTCATCTTAAATTGGAAACAACTTGAACTCAGTCAAGCCTGCCGTAGATGTGGGCGAAATGTCAGGAGAGAATGCTTCTGGAACATGGCCATACAGTCCGGAAAACTCACAGCAACCCAATGATTCCGGCCGTGAAAGTCTTCGACAACACAGTCATCTTAAATCGGAAACAACTTGAACTCAGTCAAGCCGGCCGTAGATGTGGGCGAAATGTCAGGAGAGAATGCTTCTGGAACATGGCCATACTGTCTGGAAAACTCAGAGGAACCTAATGACACCACAGGGTCATCTTAAATTGGAAACAACTTGAACTCAGTCAAGCCTGCTGTAGATGTGGGTGAAATGTCAGGAGAGAATGCTTCTGGAACGTGGCCATACAACCTGGAAAACTCACAGGAACCCAATGACACCACAGGGTCATCTTAAATTGGAAACAACTTGAACTCAGTCAAGCCGGCCGTAGATGTGGGCGAAATGTCAGGAGAGAATGCTTCTGGAACATGGCCATACAGTCCGGAAAACTCACAGCAACCCAATGATTCCGGCCGTGAAAGTCTTCGACAACACAGTCATCTTAAATCGGAAACAACTTGAACTCAGTCAAGCCGGCCGTAGATGTGGGCGAAATGTCAGGAGAGAATGCTTCTGGAACATGGCCATACTGTCTGGAAAACTCAGAGGAACCTAATGACACCACAGGGTCATCTTAAATTGGAAACAACTTGAACTCAGTCAAGCCGGCCGTAGATGTGGGCGAAATGTCAGGAGAGAATGCTTCTGGAACAAGGCCATACTGTCTGGAAAACTCACAGGAACCTAATGACACCACAGGGTCATCTTAAATTGGAAACAACTTGAACTCAGTCAAGCCTGCCGTAGATGTGGGCGAAATGTCAGGAGAGAATGCTTCTGGAACGTGGCCATACAACCTGGAAAACTCACAGGAACCTAATGACACCACAGGGTCATCTTAAATTGGAAACAACTTGAACTCAGTCAAGCCGGCCGTAGATGTGGGCGAAATGTCAGGAGAGAATGCTTCTGGAACGTGGCCATACAACCTGGAAAACTCACAGGAACCCAATGACACCACAGGGTCATCTTAAATTGGAAACAACTTGAACTCAGTCAAGCCGGCCGTAGATGTGGGCGAAATGTCAGGAGAGAATGCTTCTGGAACGTGGCCATACAACCTGGAAAACTCACAGGAACCCAATGACACCACAGGGTCATCTTAAATTGGAAACAACTTGAACTCAGTCAAGCCGGCCGTAGATGTGGGCGAAATGTCAGGAGAGAATGCTTCTGGAACGTGGCCATACAACCTGGAAAACTCACAGGAACCCAATGACACCACAGGGTCATCTTAAATTGGAAACAACTTGAACTCAGTCAAGCCGGCCGTAGATGTGGGCGAAATGTCAGGAGAGAATGCTTCTGGAACGTGGCCATACAACCTGGAAAACTCACAGGAACCCAATGACACCACAGGGTCATCTTAAATTGGAAACAACTTGAACTCAGTCAAGCCGGCCGTAGATGTGGGCGAAATGTCAGGAGAGAATGCTTCTGGAACAAGGCCATACTGTCTGGAAAACTCACAGGAACCCAATGACACCACAGGGTCATCTTAAATTGGAAACAACTTGAACTCAGTCAAGCCTGCCGTAGATGTGGGCGAAATGTCAGGAGAGAATGCTTCTGGAACGTGGCCATACAACCTGGAAAACTCACAGGAACCCAATGACACCACAGGGTCATCTTAAATTGGAAACAACTTGAACTCAGTCAAGCCTGCCGTAGATGTGGGCGAAATGTCAGGAGAGAATGCTTCTGGAACGTGGCCATACAACCTGGAAAACTCACAGGAACCCAATGACACCACAGGGTCATCTTAAATTGGAAACAACTTGAACTCAGTCAAGCCGGCCGTAGATGTGGGCGAAATGTCAGGAGAGAATGCTTCTGGAACAAGGCCATACTGTCTGGAAAACTCACAGGAACCCAATGACACCACAGGGTCATCTTAAATTGGAAACAACTTGAACTCAGTCAAGCCTGCCGTAGATGTGGGCGAAATGTCAGGAGAGAATGCTTCTGGAACAAGGCCATACTGTCTGGAAAACTCAGAGGAACCTAATGACACCACAGGGTCATCTTAAATTGGAAACAACTTGAACTCAGTCAAGCCTGCCGTAGATGTGGGTGAAATGTCAGGAGAGAATGCTTCTGGAACAAGGCCATACTGTCTGGAAAACTCAGAGGAACCTAATGACACCACAGGGTCATCTTAAATTGGAAACAACTTGAACTCAGTCAAGCCGGCCGTAGATGTGGGCGAAATGTCAGGAGAGAATGCTTCTGGAACAAGGCCATACTGTCTGGAAAACTCACAGCAACCTAATGACACCACAGGGTCATCTTAAATTGGAAACAACTTGAACTCAGTCAAGCCGGCCGTAGATGTGGGCGAAATGTCAGGAGAGAATGCTTCTGGAACAAGGCCATACTGTCTGGAAAACTCACAGCAACCTAATGACACCACAGGGTCATCTTAAATTGGAAACAACTTGAACTCAGTCAAGCCTGCCGTAGATGTGGGCGAAATGTCAGGAGAGAATGCTTCTGGAACGTGGCCATACAGTCTGGAAAACTCACAGCAACCTAATGATTCCAGCCGTGAAAGTCATAGTCTCACATTGGAAACAACTTGTACTCAATTACATGTGGCCTATCGTCCACGATGCAAAGAGCCAAACTCCGGCCTCTCAACGTGAAGTTTGCAGAAGCGGAGACGGGAAGAGTTTGTTCTTTGGAGTGTCCTTTTGGCAGATCAAAGGGGCTGGGAGCCAGGGCCGCTTTCCCAGGGTCCCCGTCCGTCCTGGGCTTCTCTTATCACTCGCGAGCCACTTCTTCGCCATGACGTTCTGTATACAAGGCCTCTTTGAAGTCCTGCCTCGGATCCCGACGACTCCGGAATAACAAACAACACCGGTTCAGACGGCGTTTTCATCAAGGGGTATCATTTTTCAAGCCCAAATCCTCTTTCCCCCTTTACAAACACAAGCAACCTTGAACCCGTGGCCTTGAAGACGGGCAGGGAAGATTTATCTGGTGACAGGGCCATGGCGTGATGAGCTTTGGGTTCAATATTTGGGGCAATTTCATCTACATCAAGCCGGGTTTTGGAGATGGGACCCAAGTCTAGGCATGAAATCTATCTTTATATATAAAAGGGTAATGGAATCACGGCACCGGACAAAACAACTAAACGAAATGCCCCACAACCTCGGAAATTGACAGCACAACCTCTCATCCACGCCTCTATGTTCATACAACAAAAAGAAAAGAAAAATTAAGTCCTAGCCACAGCAACGCGTGGCCAGGCTTAGCTACCTATATATATAAAAGAGTAATGGTATCACGGCACCGGACAAAACAACTAAACGAAATGCCCTACAACCTCGGAAATTGACAGCACAACCTCTCATCCACGCCTCTACGTTCATACAACAAAAAGAAAAGAAAAATTAAGTCCTAGCCACAGCAACGCGTGGCCAGGCATAGCTACCTATATATATAAAAGAGTAATGGTATCACGGCACCGGACAAAACAACTAAACGAAATGCCCCACAACCTCGGAAATTGACAGCACAACCTCTCATCCACGCCTCTACGTTCATACAACAAAATGAAAAGAAAAATTAAGTCCTAGCCACAGCAACGCGTGGCCAGGCATAGCTACCTATATATATAAAAGAGTAATGGTATCACGGCACCGGACAAAACAACTAAACGAAATGCCCCACAACCTCGGAAATTGACAGCACAACCTCTCATCCACGCCTCTACGTTCATACAACAAAATGAAAAGAAAAATTAAGTCCTAGCCACAGCAACGCGTGGCCAGGCATAGCTACCTATATATATAAAAGAGTAATGGTATCATGGCACCGGAGAAAACAACTAAACGAAATGCCCCACAACCTCGGAAATTGACAGCACAACCTCTCATCCACGCCTCTACGTTCATACAACAAAATGAAAAGAAAAATTAAGTCCTAGCCACAGCAACGCGTGGCCAGGCATAGCTACCTATATATATAAAAGAGTAATGGTATCACGGCACCGGACAAAACAACTAAACGAAATGCCCCACAACCTCGGAAATTGACAGCACAACCTCTCATCCACGCCTCTACGTTCATACAACAAAATGAAAAGAAAAATTAAGTCCTAGCCACAGCAACGCGTGGCCAGGCATAGCTACCTATATATATAAAAGAGTAATGGTATCATGGCACCGGAGAAAACAACTAAACGAAATGCCCCACAACCTCGGAAATTGACAGCACAACCTCTCATCCACGCCTCTACGTTCATACAACAAAATGAAAAGAAAAATTAAGTCCTAGCCACAGCAACGCGTGGCCAGGCATAGCTACCTATATATATAAAAGAGTAATGGTATCATGGCACCGGAGAAAACAACTAAACGAAATGCCCCACAACCTCGGAAATTGACAGCACAACCTCTCATCCACGCCTCTACGTTCATACAACAAAAAGTAAAGAAAAATTAAGTCCTAGCCACAGCAACGCGTGGCCAGGCTTAGCTACCTATATATATAAAAGAGTAATGGTATCACGGCACCGGACAAAACAACTAAACGAAATGCCCCACAATCTCGAAAATTGACAGCACAACCTCTCATCCACGCCTCTACGTTCATACAACAAAAAGAAAAGAAAAATTAAGTCCTAGCCACAGCAACGCGTGGCCAGGCATAGCTACCTATATATATATAAAAGAGTAATGGTATCACGGCACCGGACAAAACAACTAAACTGAACGCCCCACAACCTTGAAAATTGACAGCACAACCTCTCATCCATGCCTCTACGTTCATACAACAAAAAGAATATAAAAATTAAGTCCTAGCCACAGCAATGTGTGGCCAGGCACAGCTAGTATCTATATATTTCCGAATGTAATGTACATTTGTAGGACTGAGTAAACAACAAAACCACTGAACCAAATCACACCAAATTTGGCCACAAAAGACATAGTCATCCAAGGTATGTCCTTCACTCCCCCCCCCCCCCAAAATCGGATTGGTTTAGGTATAACACAGCCAGGCATTGAAGCTGCAAGGCCATTCAGTGCAATTCAATCAGACTAACAAAGGATGAACTTTGGTAGATGGCAGCCAGGCTTTGAAGCAGCGATACCACTCTGTCCTATTGAAGCTGACCAACCAGAAATCCCACTAGGTAGTAAACAGCCAGGCTTTGAAGCAGCGAGGCTATTCATTACACTTCAAAAACATGCAAATGTGAGTAGATCAATAGGTACTGCTCCGGCGGGAAGATAGCATCCATGCAGTGATGCCATCGGAGATGTCTACGGACAACGGAAAATGGAGATGAGCACGACTGGACTTAACGTCAGGGGGAAACTTTTATCTTTTATTATTGTGATTATTATTAATTTTATTATTAGTTTTCTTGGCTAGATTTCTTTGGAAACGCCTTTGGACAAGTCACACTCTCTCAGCCTCAGCAAAGAAATCCCTCTTGCTGAGAAAACTCTGCATACTTAGGACCGAGTGAACAACAACAAAACCAGTGGTCCAAATGCCACCCAATTTGGCCACAATCCACCAAGACATCTAAGGCACGTCCTTCACTTTTATGTAGCCAGGCCACCTCTTTCTAGTCGTCCACATTTTGGTTTATCTATGTTGCAGACGGAGATTTAAACAAAGATTGGGATCTCTTTGAGAGCAGGGGCCTGTTGATTTTTGCACCCCGGGTGGATTCTCTACGACTCCCCTTCCCACCCAAATCCAAACCATAACAGAGCTAAAATTAGATGCCAATCGAGTCCAAGGTAAATCGTGAAAAGGGCCTCGTAAATTTCCCAGAAGTGGGATCCTGGTTAACGACGCGGCTTGGCTTCATAACCCGGTTTTTATGGCTCCCATAAAAGACAGAAGCTGTCGAGCGATTGTCTCTTAAAGGGAGGACGGAGAAGGAGAGGATCCCGTCACCCAAAGCCCACCAACAGCGATTGTTGTTGCCGACGAAGAGTTCCTGCGAGTTTTCCGGACTGTGTGGCATTCTCTCCTGACATTTCGCCCACATCTCTGGCAGGGGTTGTGAGGTCTCTTGGAAACGAGGCCAGTGGAGTTATATATATCTCCAGGGTGGGTGTGTTAGAGGCAAGTCATCAATGTTGCACTTGGTCACCTCTTGATTAGCATGGCAGCTTCAAAGCCTGGCTGCTTCCTGCCTGGGGGAAATCCTTTGTTGGCAGATTCCTCAAAGGGCAAGACTCTGAAAACAGGGGAAATTCCAGGCGGGGAAACAACTTTTATTTACTTACTTACTTACTTACTTCTCCAAAGAGCAAGACTCTGAAAACAGGGGAAATCCCAGATGGGGAAACAACTCTTATTTACTTACTTACTTACTTACTTACTTCTCCAAAGAGCAACACTCTGAAAACTGGGGAAATTCCAGGCGGGGAAACAACTTTTATTTACTTACTTCCTCAAAGAGCAACACTCTGAAAACAGGGGAAATCCAGACGGTGAAACAAATCGGGGTCAGCTAGCACCTCCCAACAAAGGATTCCCCCCCCCCCCCAGGCAGGAAGCAGCCAGGCTTCGAAGCCGCAAAGCTATTCCGTGGCAATCAAGGTGATCTAAGTGCAACATCCTTCCCGCCAACAGACCTGGACGTTATTATTCCGCAGATATCTATACACATAATAAAAAGTGAAAACTCGCTTGAGTGGTAAATAAATTTTTACCACTAGCATTCGTGCAAGGCAATTAGGTTTCTCAGTTGTTAGACTGATAGACCTAGATCTCTCTTTGAACTGCTAGGGACAAAGAGATGCCAATGCACTAGTGAAAAGTGTTGATGTGGGTGAACTATAGCTCCCAACTACTGAGGTCAGTCCTCTCAAAACCTCACCACTATCCAAGGTTTGGCATGTTGGGTATGTGTGGAAAGTTTATTAGTTCCATCACCAGTTTGATACGAAGTGCTCTCTGAGTGTTGGTGAACTACAACTCCCCGAATTCAAAAACAGCCCCCCAACCCCACCAGTATTCAATGTTGGCCAAGTTTGGTGCAGATCCATTATGGGCTGGGTTCAGGGTGCTCTTTGATTGTAGGTTAACTATAAATCCCAGTAGCCAGCTGCAATAAATCACTACTGACCGAGAGGTCATGGGTTCGAAGCCAGCCTGGGTCAGAGTGAGCTCCGACCATTCATAGTCTAGTTTGCTGTTGACCTATGCAGCCCGAGTAGGAAATTTAGGTACCGCTTTATGCTAATTTAACTAATTTACGACACCATAAAACCTTCCAGCAGCGTGCGGAAGAATGAGGAAGTACTACCATCAAGGGCTCGGGTCACGAGTGGACGGTGAAGCAGCAGCTCCCCACCAAGTATTCAAATTTGGGTGTATCGGGTATTTGTGGCACATTTGGTCCAGTGAATGAAAACACATTCTGTATATCAGCCGTGGTGCAGCTGGTTAGTAGCCAGCTGCAATAAATCACTACTGACTGAGAGGTCATGGGTTCGAAGCCAGCCTGGGTCGGATTGAGCTCCCGAAGATTCATAGTCTAGTTTGCAGCCCGAGTAGAAAATTTAGGTACCGCTTTATGTTAATTTAACTAATTTACGACACCATAAAACCTTCCAGCAGCGTGCGGAAGAATGAGGAAGTACTACCATCAAGGGCTCGGGTCACGAGTGGATGGTGAAGCAGCAGCTCCCCACCAGTATTCAAATTTGGGTGTATCGGGTATTTGTGGCACATTTGAGCTCCCAAAGATTCATAGTCTAGTTTGCTGTTGACCTATGCAGCCCGAGTAGGAAATTTAGGTACCGCTTTATGCTAATTTAACTAATTTACGACACCATAAAACCTTCCAGCAGCGTGCGGAAGAACGAGGAAGTACTACCATCAAGGGCTCGGGTCACAAGTGGACGGTGAAGTGGCCGGAAGCTGGAAAATGTTAAATTGCCTCTGTGTCTGTCTATATATGTCGTATGTCTAATGGCATCGAAAGTCTTGGTTAGTCAGATGTCTCCAGGAAGTTCAGAAGTGCGTTGCAATTACTAAACGCAATGCGTATTTTCCAAATAATGACAAGAAGAAGAAAAAAAAAGACATGCCAAAATACAGTCATCATAAAACGCTGGAACCGGAGAAAACACACAGATTTATGTACTGCAACCTTCCAAGCTTTGCATGGCTCTGTACACCACGTTTTATCTGCAAAGGAGTCGGCTCGTTTTATGCAAAAGTTCAGGCAACTTAGTCATAACATAAGCTGGGTGGTGAGTTTCCCTCTCCCTCCGTCGTTTGATGATCCAGTTAATGTAAAATAATCATCTTCACTCTCCCCCTCCGCTAACCAAACAGCCAAGCGGTGGAAAGATAGCGACAATACGCTTCCACTTCATAAATCACAAGCTTTTGACAACAACGCTTTTGCCCACTGAAGAAGAGTTTGCTCTCCTTCTGAGATTTTTTCCTTTGTTTCCTTCGTGCTTTCGTTTCGTTTCGACCGTTTGTCTACACAAAATGCACGATGAAATTTTCGTAGGAAACGAGAGGCGAGACGAAAATGAAAGCTGCAGGATAGAGATGTGCGCGAAATTTTTTCCTTCGTTTCCTTCGTGCTATTATTTCGTTTCGTCAATTTGTCTACACGAAATGCACGATGAAATTTTCGTAGGAAACGAGAGGCAACGCGAAAATGAAAGCTGCAGGATAGAGATGTGCGCGAAATTTTTTCCTTCGTTTCCTTCGTGCTATTATTTCGTTTCGTCAATTTGTCTACACGAAATGCACGATGAAATTTTCGTAGGAAACGAGAGGCAACGCGAAAATGAAAGCTGCAGGATAGAGATGTGCGCGAAATTTTTTCCTTCGTTTCCTTCGTGCTATTATTTCGTTTCGTCCATTTGTCTACATGAAACGCACGATGAAATTTTCGTAGGAAACGAGAGGCGAGACGAAAATGAAAGCTGCATGATAGACATGTGCGCAAAAAATTTTCTTTCGTTTTCTTTGTGCTATCGTTTTGTTTCAACCGTTTGTCTATACGAAACGCATGATGAAATTTTCATAGGAAACGAGAGGCAACACGAAAATGAAACAATTATTCTGAGCTGGGTCTGGGAGAGGAGTGCCTCCCAATGACATCTGATGTGTACTGATGGGTCTTAATAATAATATTCATATTCATATTAATGAGAGTTACTCTGGGACCCTAAGCTGAGTCTAGGAGAGGAAAACCTCCGCATTACATCTGATGTGTGGAAATGGGTGTTAATAATAATATTGATACAAACAACAATAGTTATTCTGAACACTAAGCTGAGTCTGGGAGAGGAGTGCCGCCCCATGATATCTGATATGTGCCAATGGGTCTTAACAATAATATTAATATTAAGAACAACAGTTATTCCGGGACCCTAAACTGGGTCTGGGAGAGGAGTGCCTCCTCCATGACATCTGATGTGAGCCAATGGGTCTTTATAATAATATTAATATTTATATTAATAACGATAGCTACTCTGGGACTCTAAGCTGAGTCTGGGAGAGGAATGCCTCCCCGTGACAGCTGATGTGTGCAAATGGGTGTTAATAATAATATTCATATTCATATTAATAAGGAGAGTTACTCTGGGACCCTAAGCTGAGTCTGGGAGAGGAAAACCTCCACATTACATCTGATGTGAGGCAATGGGTGTTAATAATAATATTAATATTAAGAACAAGTTATTCTGGGATCCTAAGCTGGGTCTGGGAGAAGAGTGCCTCCCCATGACATCTGATGTGTGCCAATGGGTCTTAATAATAATATTAATACAAACAACGATAGTTATTCTGAACACTAAGCTGAGTCTGGGAGAGGAGAGCCTCCCCATGACATGATATGTGCCAATGGGTGTTAATAATAATATTAATATTAATATTAACAAGGAGAGTTACTCTGGGACCCTAAGCTGAGTCTGGGAGAGGAAAACCTCCACATTACATCTGATGTGTGCCAATGAGTCTTAATAATAATAATAATAATAATATTTATATTAATAACAATAGCTACTCTGGGACTCTGGGAGGGGAGTGACGCCCCATGACATCTGATGTGTGCAAATGGTTGTTAATAATACTAATAATACTCATATTAATAAGGAGAGTTACTCTGAGATCCTAAGCTGAGTCTGGGAGAGGAGAACCTCCACATTACATCTGATGTGTGGAAATGGGTGTTATATAGATAGATAGATAGATAGATAGATAGATAGATAGATAGATAGAGAACGAGAATGATATCTAGCAATGGGTGTTAATATTAATATTATTATTAATAACAATAGTACTCTGGGGAAGATCCAAAAGTTTTAAAAGTTGGTGGGCTAAAAGGGGTCGAACTCTTGGTCTGTTTTGGAGACAGAGACCTCTTCTGTAAATCTCCATGAAATCCACAATGGAAGGGAAACTATATATATTCGTGTTGTATGATTTTTTAAAAAACCACACTCATGACTTTGTGTAAACAGAGCAAGACTTTGACACTCACCTCCCCGCTTTAGTTATGATCATTTCCGTGCCAGCTTCGTGGAATTTCTTCCATAGCTCCTTCTCGTGCAGGTAGACTTTGATGTTCTCAATGGTCTTCAATAAAGGAAATTAAAAATATTAAAAAAAGTTAGGCAGCTACACAGACGGAGGGGAAGAAATTGAAATAAAAATCATACCTACAGGGATGAGAGGCCAAAAAAAACCTCAGTAACATTATTGGGAAGCAACTATTGTATTTTATTTATGTATATATTTGTCTGCCATTCTGTTTATATCTATTTTATCTATATATATACTCGAGTATAAGCCAACCTGAATATAAGCCGAGGCACCTAATTTTACCACAAAAAAACTGGAAAACATTGACTCCAGTATAAGACGAGGGTGGGAAATTTCAGAAATAAAAATAGATACCAATAAAATTACATTAATCGAGGCATCCGTAGGTTAAATGTTTTTGAATATTTACATAAAACTCAAATTTAAGATAAGACTGTCCAACTCTGATCAAATCATTATCCTCATCTTCATCAACATCAATGTGCTTATGTAGCCTTTTAATAATAACAGAGTAAAATAATACATGTTATAATAATAATAATAATAAATACAGGATAATAATACATGTAATAATAAATAGAGTACAATAACAAATGTAATAATAATAATATCAGAGTGAAATAATAAATGTAATAATAATAATAATAAAAATAGAGTAAAATAAATGTAATAGTAGCAACAATAATAGAGTACAGTAATAAATGTAGTAATAATAGAGTAAAATAATACATGTAATAATAATAATAGAGTGAAATAATAAATGTATTAATAATAATAATACAGAGTAAAATAAATGTAATAGTAGCAACAATAATAGAGTACAGTAATAAATGTAGTAATAATAGAGTAAAATAATACATGTAATACTAACAATAATAATAGAGTGAAATAATAAATGTGTTATTAATAATAAAAATAGAGTAAAATAAATGTAATAGTAGCAACAATAATAGAGTACAGTAATAAATGTAGTAATAATAGAGTAAAATAATACATGTAATAATAATAATAATAGAGTGAAATAATAAATGTATTAATAATAATAGAGTAAAATAAATGTAATAGTAGCAACAATTAATAGAGTACAGTAATAATTGTAGTAATAATAGAGTAAAATAATAAATGTAATACTAACAATAATAATATCAGAGTGAAATAATAAATGTGTTATTAATAATAAAAATAGAGTAAAATAAATGTAATAGTATCAACAATACTAGAGTAAAATAATAAATGTAATACTAACAATAATAATATCAGAGTGAAATAATGAATGTGTTATTAGTAATAAAAATAGAGTAAAATAAATGTAATACTAACAATAATAATAGAGTAAAATAATAAATGTAATAATAGAGAAAAATAATAAATGTACTATATACTCTCGAGTATAAGCTGACCCAAATATAAGCCAACCAGGATCCTCACCCGAGTATAAGCTGATGGGGGCTTTTTTAGTCCTAAAAAAGGGCTGAAAAATTAGGCTTATACTTGAGTATATACAGTAATAATATAATAATAATAATAATTATAATTATAACCCACTGCGCCACCGAGGGCTCTGCTGTTAGCCCTAGCTCTGGCCAACCTAGCAGTTCAAAAACATGCAAATGTGGGTAGATAAATAGGTACTGCTTTGGCAGGTCGAAATGCTGAAGAGGAAGGAGTCACAAATCCCTAAATCATGGATGACGGGATTGATCCCAATCTAATCGGTCGATTAAATCGACTGGCCTTACGGTCTCCGGCTCAGCTGCCTGTGGCTTGTGTTTCTCTCGAATACAAAATATATTTCACAACGATTTCGCCCTTTTTTTCTGGTAGCAATTTGACTCTACCCCACCTTCCGAACTCCGATTAACAGTCAATCATCTAAGTAAACAGAGGCAGAAAATGAGCTTCGAGCCCCGAGGCCCAATTGCTGTTACTTAAATGCGTGTTGCATTTCATAATAGAACTTATTTTTTTTATTTTTTAAGCATAGCTCCGGCCACGAAAGTAACTATGCTCCGTTTCCTTTTTATACGACCGGTTATAATTCTGATACGGGGAGGTTGTCAGCACTTTATAAAAATCACCCTTTCTCGAGTAATTTACAACCGTTCCCCCATTTTTAGCAGCAAAGTGCATAATTATATTTAATTATTGTGTAAAAATGTGGCAGGATCTATAACTCTTTCTCCTCCCCGGTTTTACTAAAAAATCATATTGTGTTTTCATCAGAAAACACGTGAAAATCTCTCCGCCTGTTTGGCCCAATTTTATCGTTGGTGGGTTCAAGGGGCTCTGACAGTGGGGACTCATATATATATATATATATATATATTAGACATGTCCAAAAAATCGTTTTGAATCGTATATCGGAATTATTTCGGATTGTTCTCGCTTTTTGATACGCATTCCGAGACATTGTCTCACAGCGCAACCAGCAATGTAATTCGAACCATTGTTGGCCCATTCTCTAATTGTCTCTTAATGTTTCGTTAATTCCCCCCCACAAAAAAATTTTTTAAATATATTTTTTAAAAATTTTTTTTAAAATTTTTTTGTTTCTGCAACCTACCTTGAATGGGAGCTTAGCGCAGCCTAACATGGCTGCCGCTCCCTGGCCAATCAGAAGCTTCCATGATGGACGGAAAGGTGGGGGCTAACGTCCTCTGCGTCCACATGGAAAATTGCCATACAAGCCCGGTGTGTTGTGATTGCGCCTGCGCGCCGGCCATTTTAGAAACATTTAGAATCATTACGAATTTTCGGAAATATCCAAAATTTTGGGGTGAAAAAATCGGAAATACTTTCTATATCGAAGCACCAGCGCCCCCTACTTTAGAAACGAGAACTGAAACATTTTTTTCATTGATCGGACATGCCTAATAGATATATTAAGGCAGATAATCTGGGACGAAATCCTGGGATAAAGGGCAGTGTGGAAGAGTCCTTCCAGAGACACCACAAAACCAAATCCCACCAGAACCATTTATGCTTGGATGAAAACTTCTCACTAATTCACAGCGGCAAACGTCTTGACGAGAAAGGAAATGAGAAGAAAACAAAGGAACTTCTGCCAATTGTGGAAATGATGGTCCTCTTTTTGGCCACAAAGATTAAGGACCTGTTGCCTGAGAAGAACCTGGGCACAATGATGGTCATCTCATGGCCTTGTTGAGACCTCTCTTGTGCCAGATCAGGAGATACTGGCCTGAAAAGTCATCTTGGGAAGAAGGGATTCCAACCCATCCCAAAAATTTTTCTGGCTATGAACTTTTTCCAGTGGCCCCGCCCCCCATCTCCCAACCAAGACCATCTTTTTTCAACCTTGTTTAGATAGACCAACCTGTTCTGGATCGGGAACCTGCGGACTGTTCAGAGGGGTGCTGCTGACTCCCGCCACGCCAAGGACCGGGGAACCCGTGGTTGTTTCGGCACGGACTGGAGCCTGAGGTGCTGCGAACCCATCCTCCGGCTCAGACAAGCTTTTCTCCTGGAGCATTGCCTAAAAGGAATTTAAAAAATGAGAACCTTTTGAGTCAACTCTGATTCATGACACCCAATCGTAGTGCTTTCTCCATCCATGTTTAACATTTACACAAGTGATCAGCCACTGCCAGAACGGACAGAGAGTTCCATCTATGCTGACAATCATGCCATCGCGGCTCAAGCGTGTCGTGGACTGCACTTTATAACCCCATTTCTAGAGATTATCTTTGTTTAACTATTTGGTCATGGCTGCGAGGATAACATATGCCAAGACTTGGAGACAAAATGAGACCCCCCCAAAAAAGGAGGATTGGCTAAATAAAGTCATGGAGATTATGAACATGGATAGACTCGCTTACTGGTTATCTCCAAACCAAGGTCTACCAAAGAAAGAAACTAACTGGGACCTGGTAAAGGACTTTCTAAAACAGATGAAATTTGATTTTAATCTGCTGAATAGACACAATCTTGGAGACTAATGAGGACGAAGGGGACGTGGCGTTTTACCAACATGCGAGGGCTATCCGGAAAGTAGATTACGTTTTGGAATTAAAAATGAACAAAGTATAGGAGAAAACATTTACCATATGCAATTGAAAGCCACACCCAAATGCCATTTCTCAACATAGTCGCCATTCAAATCTAGGCACTTATCATAGCGATGAATGAGCTTGGCAACTCCTTCCCCACCGAACTCTGCCGCTTGTGCCCTCAAAAAGTCTAGGAGAAAACCTTTACCATATGCAGTTGAAAGCCACACCCAAATACCACTTCTCAACATAGTCGCCATTCAAATCTAGGCATTTATCATAGCGACGAATGAGCTTGGCACCTCCGTCCCCACAAAACTCTGCCACTTGCGTCCACAACGCAGCGTTTTGGTGACGATACGTAGCTGCAGAAAGGGGTGACCAGCTGGTTGAGGACGCAAGTGGCAGAGTTTTGTGGTGAAGGAGTTGCCAAGCTCATTCATCGCTATGATAAGTGCCTAGATTTGAATGGTGACTATGTTGAGAAGTGCTATTTGGACAACCTAGAAGATGGAGTTAGTTGAACTGCTGGACAACCTAGAAGACTTGAGTTAGTTGAATTGCTGGACAACCTGGAAGATGAAGCTAACTTGAGTTAGTTGAACTGCTGGACAACCTAGAAGATGAAGCTAACTGAACTGCTGGACAACCTAGAAGACTGAGTTAGTTGAATTGCTGGACAACCTGGAAGATGAAGCTAACTGAACTGCCGGACAACCTAGAAGATGGAGTTAGTTGAACTGCTGGACAACCTAGAAGATGAAGCTAACTGAACTGCTGGACAACCTAGAAGATGGAGTTAGTTGAACTGCTGGACAACCTGGAAGATGAAGCTAACTGAACTGCTGGACAACCTAGAAGATGGAGTTAGTTGAACTGCTGGACAACCTGGAAGATGAAGCTAACTGAACTGCCGGACAACCTAGAAGATGGAGTTAGTTGAACTGCTGAACAACCTAGAAGATGAAGCTAACTTGAGTTAGTTGAACTGCTGGACAACCTAGAAGATGAAGCTAACTGAACTGCTGGACAACCTAGAAGACTGAGTTAGTTGAATTGCTGGACAACCTGGAAGATGAAGCTAACTGAACTGCCGGACAACCTAGAAGATGGAGTTAGTTGAACTGCTGGACAACCTAGAAGATGAAGCTAACTGAACTGCTGGACAACCTAGAAGACTGAGTTAGTTGAATTGCTGGACAACCTGGAAGATGAAGCTAACTGAACTGCTGGACAACCTAGAAGATGGAGTTGGCTGAACTGCTGGACAACCTAGAACAGTGGTTCTCAACCTGGTCTCCAGATGTTTTTGGCCTTCAACTCCCAGAAATCCTAACAGCTGGTAAACTGGCTGGGATTTCTGGGAGTTGTAGGCCAAAAACATCTGGGGACCCCA
Source organism: Anolis carolinensis (assembly GCF_035594765.1). Taxonomy (NCBI): domain Eukaryota; kingdom Metazoa; phylum Chordata; class Lepidosauria; order Squamata; family Anolidae; genus Anolis; species Anolis carolinensis. Next base: position 17,521,246 of record NW_026943818.1, read on the forward strand.
GGTTGAGAACCACTGTGGGAGTGAGCCCTCAAAACTGATCATCTCAAACTCAGCACAGTAACATCCAAACCATGTCTCTGATCATGTTGGGAATCCAGTGAGGACTCAACCCTTCCATCCATCCCTCCATCTTCCCTTCTTCCTTCCCCCTCTCTCGGCTTTTCTTTCCTCCCGACCAGGCACCCTGGGAAACACAGCTTTCCCAGTACCGTCTATATAGGAACGAAAGAGTCAATGTTTCTCTGATCAAAATCTGAACCAGTAAATATTTAGGGTCACGAAGCTCGTCCTCTGTTTGAGGCCAAGATTACAAGCCACCAAAATACACATTTCTGATCCAGGGATTACAAAGCCGTAATAAAAAAGCTTTATAATGGCCCGGGCTTTTATGGGCGGAGGCCAAGTGCAACCAGCAGCCTCTGTGCAAAGTGGTCTCTTTGCTGTCTAAGTGGTCCTGTCACCATAAATCACCGCTCAGGTTGGGGAGGACTCTCGAGTCCCATTTCGACATTTCGACTCACTGTTCCGACCAGATTATTATACAAACTGGATCTGTATACATATTATTTCGTTATTATTTCTCAAGTCTTTCAGAGTTCTTCTAAGACAAAGTGGAATAATGGGACACATTTCAGGCTAATGCGACCTCTTCTAAATCTAATATCAACTTGCCGTCATCTTATATCAACATTTTCTTAGATGTCAAGACATAGAAGGCACCATTTGTCATTATCAACACTTTTTACAGCCTGGCCATCTGTCCAGACAGATTTGCTTGTGCACTTGTGGCATGAAACAACGGGGTGCTCTTCCTGGGTTACACACGGCTGTTCCTATTAGCCTCCGGCATAACCTTGGCTCTCAGTATTTACATTATATAAGAATATTATTATTATTATTATTATTATTATTATTATTATTATTAGCTGTGCCCAGCCACGTGTTGCTGTGGCTTATGGGAATGTTTTGTCGGCCAAGTGGAATAGCAGTGAATAGCCTTGCAGCCTCAAAAGCCTGAACCCTGGCACCATTGTGGCCGATGGGGTTGCTAGGAGACAAAGTGGGTGGGGCCTACCCTTCTGACTGGCAACCAGGGTTGAAAACGGCTCTTCCTCATTCTCTAATTTGGACTTTCTTTTCCAGGTTTTTTTTGATTGAAAGACATAAATTGGATGACTATGTCTTTTGTGGCCAAATTTGGCGTAATTTGGTTCAGTGGTTTTGTGGTTTACTCAGTCCTACAAACGTACATTACATTTTATATATATCCTAGCTGTGCCCGGCCACGTGTTGCTGTGGCGAAGTCTGGTGGTATGGGAAATAAAGTATTGAGGAATTGGTGGTAGTTAAGGTCTGACTAACTACAGTAATGATGACATTCTGTTCTTGGTTTCAAAGTGTCCCTGTTTCGTTGCGTAGTAGGTAATGTGATAGTATTGGGCCTCGTGCCAAGCATCTTGAGCTCGTCTGTGCCAGACTTGAGACTTTTCTGGCCAAAGTGGACATCCCATAGGCCCGCCGCCCCATTCTTAACCTCCTTCTTAACTAACCACAAGCGAGCTGTCTTGCCTGGTTCTTGGACTTCTAGCAACTGCACGAACCACGGGATGAGCTTCCTCCAACTTAGAAACACTTTGTGCATTTGTTCATGTCTGTAGAGCACGCTGCTGATAATGGCAAAGCAATGAAAAAAGTTGGCGACTACCCTTCCGAGAAAAGATATTGCCACTTTCAGAGGCCCGAACCCATATATTTTAACACCTCTCTCTGCCAGTCCAGCCGTTCCTGCCATGAATATTGCTCTCGTATATCCTCAATTCATAACTAGCTGGTCTGAATGCCTTCTTGTGTTCTGCCCCGACTTTGCAGAACTCAAAATCCATGTCATGTCTGAATTACGCTCTCTGAAATTGGAAGAGGTTGTCTGCCCGTGACCCAGTTTGGCGGCAATAATAATAATAACAACTTTATTTATACCCCGCCACCATCTCCCTGCGGGGACTCGAGGCGGCTTACAACGAGAATATAATATAACGAAGTGAGCGAGGCCTACCCTTCTGACTGGCAACCAGGGAGAGAACGGCTCTTCCTCGTCCTCTATAATTTGGACTTTATTTTTCTAGGTTTTTTATTGAAAGACATAGATTGGATGATTATGTCTTTTGTGGCCAAATTTGGTGTGATTTGGTTCAGTGGTTTTGTTGTTTACTCCATGGGGAAAATGCAGATTCCTTTTTTATATACCGTACTAGCTTTGCCCGGCCACGTGTTGCTGTGGCTTATGGGAATCCTTTGTTGGCCAGGTGGAATAGCAGGGAATAGCCTTGCAGTCTCAGAGCCTGGAGTAGCTGGAGCTGTTTGTTGTATGAACGTAGAGGCATGGATGAGGGGTTGTGCTGCCAAGTTTAGTGTTTCTGGGATGTGTAGTTTTGTTGTTTTGTCCTAGGCCGAAATCTCATTACCCTTTTATATATATAGATATAGATGGTATTCTCAACTCTTTTGGAGTTCTCCTAAAAGGACTCAACCTTTCCATCCATCTTCCTTTCTTCCTTCACCGAGTCCCCTTCAGGGTGAGAAGGGCGGGATATAAATGTCGCTAATAAATAATAATAATAATAATAATAATAATAATAATAATAATAATAATAATAAATTGCATATTCAAAAAATAATAATAAATAAATATTCAGATTTGGGCAAATCAGATATTTGTGCCAAATTTGGTCCAGTGAATACATCCTACATATCAGATACAGTAGAGTCTCACTTATCCAACATTCACTTATCCAACATTCTGGATTATCCAATGCATTTTTGTAGTCAATGTTTTCAATACATCAGGATATTTTGGTGCTAAATTCGTAAATACAGTAATAACTACATAGCATTATTGCGTATTGAACTATTGAATTTGTTGTTAAACAAGATGTTTTGGTGCTTAATTTGTAAAATCATAACCTAATTTGATGTTTAATAGGCTTCTTCTTAATCTCTCATTATCCAACATATTCACTTATCCAACGTTCTGCCGGCCCGTTTATGTTGGATAAGTGAGACTCTACTGTATTTACATGACGATCAGGATCAAAATGACAGTTATGAAGTAGCAACGAAAATAATGTTATATTTGGGGGGTTCCCCACAACACGAGGAACTGCATTCGGAAGGTCGAGAAACACTGTGAAACATTCCCGATTTGCGTCCGACGCGATAAATAAATATGTTAAAATCCCGCGACGGACAACGCCCAGCTTTTGAATTTACTACCTTTCTTGGAGAGTAGTAAAAATAAAGCTATAGCTTGATGACCTTTTTCTGGAGAGCCCTTCTGCTCGCAAGAGTGAGCCAAAGCAAGGAGAAATATATGGGGCGGGTTTTCTGGTCCCACATTCTTAACAAAACGGATCCAGGATCCAGCCAGATTGCATTCCCCATCTCGGCAAAAAAATAAAATAAAAATCCCCGCACGGCGCCCGACTCCAGGAATATTTGCCGGAGTTCCCAACAGATGTATATTGTTAATAAGGCCGGCCATCTGTATTAGCTTTACAAACCTCCCCGCCACATTCCCCGAGGAGCGGCAGGACTCATTACACGTTCGACTCTTTTATTTTTCAACAAATTCAGATCGCTTTAGTCAAGAATTGATCACATAATCGTCAGAACTGAAAACCTTTCCCGCTAGTGTTGTGCTTTGGTATGGAATTGCTGCTCGTTTGGTGTAGTTTCGTTCGTTTTGTCTCATTTCTGTATTTGTTCCCACTAACGAAAACGAGCAGAATTTTCGTCTGGCTTACGAAAAAAACCCGAATATATATTATTGAGTCTCATTGGCTCACATCGGATGTCATGTGGAGGCACTCCTCTCCCAGACTCAGCTTAGGGTCCCAGAGTAGCTATCATTATTATTATTATTATTATTATTATTATTATTATTATTATTATTAAGACCCATTGGCACACACCAGATGTAATAGGGAGGCACTCCTCTCCCAGACCCAGCTTAGGGTCCCAGAGTAGCTATCATTATTATTATTATTATTATTATTATTATTAAGACCCATTGGCACATACCAGATGTAATAGGCACTCCTCTCCCAGACTCAGCTGAGGGTCCCGGAGTTGCTATCGTTATTAATATATTATTATTATTATTATTATTATTATTATTATTATTATTATTAACACCCATTGGCACACACCAGATGTCATGTGGAGGCACTCCTCTCCCAGACTCAGCTTAGAGTCTCAGAGTAGCTATCGTTATTATTATTATTATTATTATTATTATTATTATTATTATTATTATTTTTATTAACACCCATTGGCACCAGATTTAATAGGGAGGCACTCCTCTCCCAGACTCAGCTTAGAGTCCCTGAGTAATTATTATTATTATTATTATTATTATTATTATTACTATTATTATTAAGACCCATTGGCACACCAGATGTAATAGGGAGGCACTCCTCTCCCAGACTCAGCTTAGAGTCCCTGAGTAATTATTATTATTATTATTATTATTATTATTATTATTACTATTATTATTAAGACCCATTGGCACACCAGATGTAATAGGGAGGCACTCCTCTCCCAGACTCAGCTTAGGGTCCCAGAGTAGCTATTGTTACTGTAGACGGCCAATTCTCTCAAACCAGAAGCCACTCGCAGTATGTTGTCAAGTCAGGTGAGCTCCCATCTGTCAGCTCTAGCTTGCAGAGACACTAGAGAAGCCTCCCAACAGGATGGTAAGACATCCAGGCAATGTCTCTGCAGACAGGCAATTCTCTCACAACCAGAAGCCACTTACAGTATGTCCTCAAGTCGGGTGAGCTCCCGTCTGTCAGCTCTAAAAGGAGCCGACTGCTTTATTACATTGCCAACACATATTTTTCCCCCTCTTAGGTTGGATTTTTGCTCGTAGTTCTGGGGTTGGGATACAAGAATAATGTTGTTGCTATTATTATTATTATTATTATTATTATTATTATTATTATTATTACATTGCCAACAAGTATATTTGTACTCTTAGGTTGGATTTTTGCTTGTAGTTCTGGGGTTGGGATACAAGAATAAAGTTGTTGCTACTACTATTATTATTACATTGCCAACAAGTATATTTGTACTCTTAGGTTGGATTTTTGCTCATTGTTCTGGGGTTGGGATATAAGAATAAAGGTATTATTATTATTAATAATATTATTATATTGCCAACAAGTTTTTTTCCCTCTTAGGTCAGATTTTTGCTCGTCGTTCTGGGGTTAAATACCACCTTGCAGATGTTCTCTTGGAGGGAACAAGTGAATTTTATCCCCTTTCCCCACATGTGTTCCCGTGTACTCATTCCAATACATTTTTGTGCCCATTTGATTCTCTCCTCTTTTCCAAACAGAAACAATAGCACATGCCTACTCGCTATCCTTATCTCCCCCCTTTTTCCCACATGTGTTCCCATGTACTCATTCCCATATTGCACCCAACATTTTTGTGCCTATTTCGTTCTCCTCTTTTCCAGACAAAAACAAATTGTATAGGTGGCCCCGCTCTCCTTCCCAATGGGTGAGATTGTCCCAGGCACAAGACAAAAACAGGCACAAAAATGTCCAGACCCGCCTGTAAAAAGCAAGGCCCATCTGCGGTGGAGTCTCTCCTCTTTTTCGGCCAGTTTATGAGCTCAATATGCTGGAAATATGGCCTGGATGGAGACCTTTTTTCCTCCCCTTCCTTATCTTTAGGGTCCCTTTTTAGCTTAATCCCAAAGGCAAACATCCTACCAGGCAGGACAGATAACGGGCCGCTCTTCCAGTGGGAAAAAAGCCATAAAGAGGAGGAAAAGAGGGCAAAGCAAGGGGGAGATTTCCACCCCAGACCCTATCCGTATAGACGTATATAATCCAATTCAACAACAACAATAATTATATATATATATATATATATATATATATATATATATATATATATACATACTGTGCATAATTCCCATGGAGTAAACAACAAAACTAATGGACCAAATCAAACCAAATTTGGCCAAAAAGAGGGCAAATTCCTTGAAGCAAGGGGGAGATTTCCACCCCATATGGTGTAGACTTATATGATCCAATTCAACAACAACAATAATAATCTATATATATGAAAATATACTGGGCATCATTCCCATGGAGTAAACAACAAAACTAATGGACCAAATCAAACCAAATTTGGCCAAAAAGAGGGCAAATTCCTTGAAGCAAGGGGGAGATTTCCACCCCATACAATGTAGACTTATATAATCCAATTCAACAACAACAATAATCATCTATCTATCTATCTATCTATCTATCTATCTATCTATCTATCTATATATATAAATGTACTGTGCATAATTCCCATGGAGTAAACAACAAAACCAATGGACCAAATCACACCAAATTTGGCAAGGGGGAGATTTCCACCCCAGACCCTATGGACACTGCCGTGTAGACTTATATAATCCAAATTCAACAACAACAACAATAATATATATATCTATTCAAGTAGGAAGCAGCCAGGCTTTGAAGCTGCAAGGTCACTCCTTGGAAAGCGATGAGTACTGTGGTCAAATTTGGTGTGATTTGGCCCAGTGGTTTTGTTGTTAACTCAGTCCTAATTATGTACATCTATATATATAAAAGAGTGATGGCATCACGGCGACCCACAAAACAACAAAACTACAGGCCCCCCAACCTCGAAATTTGACGACACAACCCATCATCCACGCCTCTAGGTTGATACAACAAAAAGAAAAGAAAAACAAAGTCCTAATTAGAGAGAGAGAGGAATAATTGTTTTCATCCAATTGCTGCCAGTTAGAAGGCTAAGCTCCTCCAACTTGGTCTCCTAGCAACCCAATAAAAAATAATAAAAAACACTAAAAAATAATACAATAATAACAAAAATAACTAAAAATTATACAAGAAAATAAAATATAATAAATAAAAAGATAAATTAATTTAAAATTAATTTAAAAAAATACAAATAATGTCAAATAAAAATTACACAACAATTTTTAACCAATACCACCACCACTTTGCCACAGCAACACGTGGCCGGGCACAGCTAGTATATATATAAATTTAATGTGCTTTTTTTTCCATGGAGTAAACAACAAAACCAATGGACCAAATCTCACCAAATTTGGCCACAAAAGACAGAGTCAACCAATCTATGTCTTTCAATCAAAAACTCTATAAAATTAGGTTCAAATGACAGAAAACCAAAACCATTATTAACCATACATTCGGGGAAACTTGGTGACATTAGCCAGGTGGACAGGGCTTCAATTGCCACCACGCACTGACAGTAAATCATTATTATTACTATTATTACTATTATTATTATTATTATTAGGTTCCTGGGAACCATCAAAATGAACAAAATCTGGCAGCCAGCATTTAAAGAAAACCCCTCTACAATCAAAATAAAGAACACTCTGAAAATAAAGGTATTCCAGACAAGAAACAACCAGAGCCAGCTAACACCTCCCAACAAAGGATTCCCCCAGGGAGGAAACAACCACGCTTTGAAGCTGCAAGCCCATTCAGTGCTAATCAATATTTCTCCCTATTTTTCTCCCCCTAAGCTCTTATTATTATTATATTTCTCCCCATCTTTCTCCCAAGCTCCTATTATTATTATTATTATTATTATTATTATTATTATTATTTTTCTCCCCATCTTACTCCCTCTAACATCCTATTATTATTATTATTATTATTATTATTATTATTATTATTGTTATATTTCTCCACATCTTTCTCCAATAACCTCCTATTATTATTATTATTATTATTATTATTATTATTATTATTATTATTATTATATTTCTCCCCATCTTTCTCCCTCTAACCTATTATTATTATTATTATATTTCTCCCCATCTTTCTCCCCTAACCTATTATTATTATTATTATTATTATTATTATTATTATTATTATTATTTCTCCCCGTCTTTCTCCCTCTAACCTATTATTATTATTATTATTATTATTATATTTCTCCCCATCTTTCTCCCTCTAACCTATTATTATTATTATATTTCTCCCCATCTTTCTCCCCTAACCTATTATTATTATTATTATTATTATTATTATTATTATTATTATTATTATTATTATTCTCCCCGTCTTTCTCCCCTAACCTCCTCCTAATAATAATAATAATAATAAGACATAGCAAATGAGATATATATGATGGATTTCGTATCACAGAATCACACTTCCCAAGCATTGTTGTTGTTGCTATTATTATTATTATTATTACTATATTATTACTGTGCGGGTTTTCTGGCATTGTATATTTTTGCCGCTTCTGTGACTTATTATTATTATTATTATTATTATTATTATTATTATTATTATTATTATTATTATATTATGACACAGCAAACAAGATAGATATGCTGGATTTCGTATCACAAAGTCATTATTATTATTATTATTATTATTATTATTATTATTATTATTATTATTATTTGAGCACACAGCAAACAAGATCACTATGCCGGCTTTTGTACTGGATCATACCGTTGGACTTTGTGATGTATATTATTATTATTATTATTATTATTATTATTATTATTATTATTATTATTATTGCTATTTAGCCCTCCCTTTCCTCCTTGCAAAATCGGTGAGCGACTAAGGCTGGATCTACACCGCTATATAATCCGAAACAAATAATCTGGGGATCCCAAACCGGATTATATGGCAGTGTGGGCGAGTTCCCGACTCACAAATGGAAGAGAAAGGGCTCAAAGGCGCAATATTTTCTTGTGTGGACATCTACCGAATCCAGGCGGCTTTGAACCGGTTTCGGCTCCGAAGGTGTGTCTACACTAGTCCCGAAAAACTCGGATCAATCCCCCCCTCCCCCAAAAAAAACCCCATTCGGATGACCCGTATTTTTAAAAAACACACAAAAGACATAATAATATTATTTAAAACTATCCTATGTAATAATAGGATAGTAATAATAATAATAATAATAATAATAATAATAATAATAATAATAATAATATCTGATAAATGACACAGTCCTATATGGATCCATATATAATATATGGACGATAATAATAAGAATAAATATCCATATATAATACATGGATCAGTGTATAATAATACATGGATAATAATACATTATTACATATAATATATAGATAAGAATAGTAATAATATAGTAAACAACTATCAGTATGTATTAATATATAGATCCATATATAATCTATTCGTAATAATAATAATACATAACGATCATATATAATAATATATAGGTAATAATAATAACACAAATATCATACATAATAATATACAGATAATAATAAACAACTATCCGTATGTAATAATATATAGAACCATATATAATCTATACATAATAGTAGTAATAATAATACATAACGATCACATATAATAATATGTGGATAATAATATTACTCCTAATAATAATACATAACTATAATAATAATAATAATAATAATAATAGGATAATAAGATAATAATACGGTACATTATTATATATAATATATAGATAATATTAGTACTAATATAGTAAATAACTATCCGTATGTAATAATATATTGAACCATATATTATCTAGGCCTAATAATAATAATAATAATAATAATAATAAGTGGATAATAATAATAAGTGGAAAATAATAATTGGATAATAATAATTGGATAATGATAATAATTATAATAACAATAATAATAGAATAATAATAATAGGATAAAAATAATAAGTGGATAATAATTATTATAATATCAACAATAGGATAATAATAAGTGGATGATAATAAGTGGGTAATAATAATAAAAATAAGTGGATAATAATAATAATAATAATAATAACAATAACAGGATAATAATAATAATAATAAGTGGATAATAATAATAATAATAATAATAATAATAATAATAATAATCCATCCCTGCATAATACTATACGGGTGATGATGATAAATAACTCTCTCTGTATAATCTATAGATCCTTCTTATTAATGTTATTGCTATTCTTAGTAATAATAATAATAATAATAATAATAATAATAATAATAATCCATCCCTGCATAATACTATACGGGTGATGATGATAAATAACTCTCTCTGGATAATCTATAGATCCTTCTTATTAATGTTATTGCTATTCTTAGTAATAATAATAATAATAATAATAATAATCCATCCCTGCATAATACTATACGGGTGATGATGATAAATAACCATCTCTGGATAATCTATAGATCCTTCTTATTAATGTTATTGATATTCTTAGTAATAATAATAATAATAATAATAATAATAATAATCCATCCCTGCATAATACTATACGGGTGATGATGATAAATAACCATCTCTGGATAATCTATAGATCCTTCTTATTAATGTTATTGATATTCTTAGTAATAATAATAATAATAATAATAATAATAATAATCCATCCCTGCATAATACTATACGGGTGATGATGATAAATAACCATCTCTGGATAATCTATAGATCCTTCTTATTAATGTTATTGATATTCTTAGTAATAATAATAATAATAATAATAATAATAATAATAACAATCCATCCCTGCATAATACTATACGGGTGATGATGATAAATAACCATCTCTGTATAATCTATAGATCCTTCTTATTAATGTTATTGCTATTCTTAGTAATAATAATAATAATAATAATAATAATAATAATAATAATAATCCATCCCTGCATAATACTATACGGGTGATGATGATAAATAACCATCTCTGGATAAACTATAGATCCCTTAGTAATAATAATAATAATAATAATAACAATCCATCCCTGCATAATACTATACGGGTGATGATGATAAATAACCATCTCTGTATAATCTATAGATCCTTCTTATTAATGTTATTGCTATTCTTAGTAATAATAATAATAATAATAATAATAATAATAATAATCCATCCCTGCATAATACTATACGGGTGATGATGATAAATAACTCTCTCTGTATAATCTATAGATCCTTCTTATTGATATTATGGCTATTCTTAGGGTAGGATCCCGGTTTTTTCTCCTCTTCGGAAGCAAAAAGATTCGGTTTCCTGGGATCCCGCCCGACACAAGGCGCAGATTCTTCGGCCTTAAAGGATCGATTAATCCGAAGGGATTTTCACACCCGTTTCTACTCCGGTGAGAGGCCAAGAAATACAAGAACCAGGAGGAAAAAAAGGCTTCTTTGAAAGCGAATTGAACCCAATGGGGGGAACACCAAGATTGAGGACCCTCGGCTTGTAGGGATTTCCAAGGGATCCACTGGAAACTGTCACAGGGAATCGATACTGGTTGAAAGATCCGATTTGCAATATCAACACAGACGGGTAACAGCTTCAGCCATATATTATTATTATTATTATTATTATTATTATTATTATTATTATTATTATTATTTGCTAAAGGCGATTCTGGAATCAACACACATACCTATATACATGTAATAGCTTCAGCCAAATTATATTATATTATATTGCAAATGATTTTATTATTATTATTATTATTATTATTATTATTATTTGCTAAAGGTGATTCTGGAATCAACACACATACATATATACATGTAATAGCTTCAGCCAAATTATATTATATTATATTATATTATATTATATTATATTATATTATATTATATTATATTATATTATATTAATATATATTTGCTAAAGGCGATTCTAGAATCAACAAACATACATATATATATTTAACAGCTTCAGCCAAATTATATTATATTATATTAATATATATTTGCTAAAGGTGATTCTGGAATCAACACACATACCTATATACATGTAATAGCTTCAGCCAAATTATATTATATTATATTATATTATATTATATTAATATATATTTGCTAAAGGCGATTCTAGAATCAACAAACATACATATATATATTTAACAGCTTCAGCCAAATTATATTACATTATATTAATATATATTTGCTAAAGGTGATTCTAGAATCAACACACATACATATATACATGTAATAGCTTCAGCCAAATTATATTATATTATATTATATTATATTATATTATATTATATTATATTATATTATATTATATATTTTTTGCTAAAGGTGATTCTAGAATCAACACACACACACATATATGCAATAGCTGGGGCCAAATTATATTATATTATATTATATTATATTGTATTTTTGCTAAAGGTCATTCTGGAATCAACACACACACACACATTTATATATATATGTAATAGCTCTAGCCAAGTGTATTATATTATATTACTATATATATATATATATGTATATTGCTAAAGGCGATTCTAGAATCAACACACATACATATATATATGTAATAGCTTCAGACATATTTTACTATATTTACTACATTTTTTGTGCTAAAGGTGATTCTGGAATCAACACACATATATATGTAATAGCTTCAGACATATTATAGTATATTATATTTTTTGCTAAAGGCGATTCTAGAATCAACACACATACATATATATATGTAATAACTCTAGCCAAGTGTATTATATTATATTATATTATTATATTATATTATTATATTATATTACTTTTTTTTGCTAAAGGCGATTCTAGAATCAACACACATACATATATATATGTAATAACTCTAGCCAAGTGTATTATATTATATTATATTATTATATTATATTATTATATTATATTACTTTTTTTTGCTAAAGGCGATTCTAGAATCAATGCATATATACTTATATATATGTAATAACTTCAGCCAGATTATACTATATTGCATTTTTTGCTAAAGGCAATTCTAGAATCAACACACATACACATATATATGTAATAGCTGGAGCCAAATTATATTATATTATATTTTTTGGTAAAGGCGATTCTGGAATCACACACACACAGATATATGTAATAGCTTCAGCCAAATTATATTATATTATTAAAATATTTTATATTATATTATAAAAATATAATTTTATTTAAAATATAATTCTATTATTCCCCTGAGCTCCCTCGGGTTGATAGCATTATATTTAATATTATTAGCTTTCACAACCTCTGAGGATGCCTGCCATAGATGTGGGCGAAACGTCAGGAGAGAATGCTTCTGGAACACAGTCATACAGCCCGAAAGACTCACAGCAACCCTATCGGTATTTATGATGGGGATGATTCAAACAGCGACATATTGATTTCCTTGTAGGGATCCAATAATAATAATAATAATAATAATAATAATAGTCCAGGCTCCAACAAGTCTAGTATACGTCTGAACATCTAACAGGTCAAGATATATTATTATTATTATTATTATTATTATTATTATTATTATTATTATTATTATTATTATTATTATGAGTCCATCTTCCACACCAGGCTGAACATCTAAGGGTAACTCCAATTATTATTTGAAGGCTAAATCAAGATATAGATCTACTGCAGAGGAGAAGTGAAGGAGAAGGCTAGGTCATGATTTATTATTATTATTATTATTATTATTATTATTATTATTATTATTATTATTATTGAGTCCAACTTCCACACCAGGCTGGCTTCCAATGAGTCTAGATACAGTAACACCAATTATTATTTGAAGGCTAGGACAAGACATATATCTACAGAGAAGGAGAAGGCAAGGTCAAGATTAATAATAATAATAATAATAATCATCATCATCATCATCATCATCAGTCCAACTTCTGCACCAGGCTGGCCTCGAACAAATCTAAATAGTCTTGTTGATAGTCTATATACCTCTGAACATCTAACAATAATGACAATTATTATTTGAAGGCTAAGTCAAGATATAGATCTTGGAGGAGAAGGTTAGGTCAAGACATTATTATTATTATTATTATTATGACACAGCAAACAAGATAGATATGCTGGATTTCATATCACAAAATCACAAGTCGTTATTATTATTATTATTATTATTATTATTATTATTATTATTATTATTATGAGTCCAACTTCTACTCCAGGATGTCCTCCATGAGGTCTAGATACCTCTGAACATCTAACAATAATGCCAATTATTATTTGAAGGCTAGGTCAAGACATATATCTACTGAGAAGGAGAGCTAGATCTAGGTCTACTACACCTTCCATGAGAATGAAGACTCTCTTTTCCATCCAAAGTGTTTCCAAAGTGAAAACCCGCTTCCATTGTGAAGGCCGCCTACTACATCCATAAGGACCTTGGTCTCTCTCCATCCATGGTTCCTCCTTGGGTTCCTATGGACTGGGAGGTGGTGGGAAGTGTCAACAAAGTTCTTGTGGAGGTCTTCCAAACTCAGACCTTCTTCTGAATCCCTCCCTTCCAACCTTTTCTCAGGATTTGCCCAAAGGAGGACAGACTCAGGTTGGAGCAAAAGGTGAGTAAGGCTCAGACCTCCAAGGAGGACCATCTGAAGACCAAGCATCACTTCAGAAAGCAATGCTTCTCCGACTTGCAGATACTCTGCCTGGCTCCCAGTGAGTCCCAGTCTCCCTTCCTTAAGACATTTGACTCCCCAACTGGGACTCAATGGGAGGAGGAGAAGGAGAAGGAGGAGGACACAGTGAGTAAGTCCAGAACATGCTTCCATTCCTTGCCCTCCTTTTTGCTTCCCAAACTGTGGAAACAAGGTAAGACAGTCTCCCTGTTCACTACTACCAGGAGCTGCCGATAAGTCGAAGGTTACATCACATGAAAGCCTTATGTGTCTAATATATGTTTTCAAAATTTTGTGTTTGTAGCTCATGGCAACAGGGATCTACACACCGAGGAAAGTAGGAAAACAGGGCCGGAAAACACGGGCCACAAAGGTCTGGACAGACTACGAATATGGATGCTGTCTATATTGACAATTAATACAAAATATGACATTGAACTTTTGGACTAATTGAAGGCCACTCTGAAGGCCAAAAAACCACCATTAATACAAGATAATACATTGAACTTTTGGACCAATTGAAGGCCACTCTGAAGGCCAAAAAACGACCATTAATACAAGATATTACACTGAATTTTTGGACCAACTGAAGACCACTCTGTAGGCCAAAAAATGACAATTAATACAAAGTATTATATTGAACTTTTGGACCAACTGAAGACCACTCTGTAGGCCAAAAAATGACAATTAATACAAAGTATTATATTGAACTTTTGGACCAATTGAAGGCCCCTCTGAAGGCCAAAAAATGACCATTGATACAAGATATTACAATGAATTATTGGACCAACTGAAGACCACTCTGGAGGCCAAAAAATGACCATTAATACAAGATATTACATTGAACTTTTGGACCAATTGAAGGCTAGGCACGGCAGAAAAACACGGGTTACAAAGGTCTGGATGGACTACGAGAGTGTGGATGTTCTCTATGCTCATACTAACCACTAATACAAAGTATTACATTGAATTTTTGGACCAATTGAAGGCCAACAAACTCCAAAACAATCTCGTCCGGCAAGACAAGGCCTGGGCTCAACACCCAGATTTTGCGCTCTAGAAAAGCTAACTAATATGCCGCCTTACCAAGATTTTACAATAATGTTACTCCAGAGAGAGGCATTTTGGATACTCAGGCTACACACCGGGATTGAATGACAGGTTAGATCTCTCTTGTTTTCTGTACTCAACCTGTATCTCTATAAGGTTCCTCCATGAGTCATTTGGAAGAAGCCCCAAAAAGTCCTTGAGCAGAGCCATTTACTCCCCCAGGAGAAAGTCAATGTTTTGACTTACTCGTCACCAAGAATAGGCACTTTCAGGTTTCGCTAACACCTCCCAACAAAGGATTCCTCCCCAGGCAGGAATCAGCCAGGCTTTGAAGCTACAAGGCAGGAAATTTAGGCTAATATTTTATTAAAAAAACAACTCTAAAATCAGGACAATAAATAAAGAGCAACACTCAGAAAACAGGGGAATTGCAGACAGGAAACAATCGGGGCCAGCTAACACCTCCCAACAAAGGATTCCCCCAGGCAGGAATCAGCCAAGCTTTGACATTACAAGGTGGCAAACATTCTGGGCTAGCTAATATCTCCCAACAAAGGATTTCCCTCCAGGCAGGAATCAGCCAGGCTTTGAAGCTACAAGGTGGGAAACATTCAGGGCCAGATAACACCTCCCAACAAAGGATTCCCCCAGGCTTTGAAGCTACAAGGCAGAAAATTAAAATCTCTAAAATCAGGACAATAAATAAAGAGCAACACTCAGAAAACAGGGGAATTCCAGACAGGAAACAATCAGGGCCAGCTAACACCTCCCAACAAAGGATTTCCCTCCCCCCCCCCCAAGGCAGGAATCAGCCAGGCTTTGAAGCTACAAGGCAGGAAATTTAGGCTAGTATTTTTTAAAAAACTCTAAAATCAGGACAATAGATAAAGAGCAACACTCAGAAAACAGGGGAATTCCAGACAGGAAACAATCAGGGCCAGCTAACACCTCCCAACAAAGGATTCCCCCCCAGGCAGGAATCAGCCAGGCTTTGAAGCTACTTATTATTATTATTATTATTATTATTATTATTATTATTATTATTATTATTATTATTATTATTACAATATGGGTAACCCTTGTGTAAGTTGCTATCACATCAACACAATTTCGTGACCGTGAACTTTATAAAGTTTAATATTGATTATGGTTGTTTTTCATGACCGAACCATTGTGTATTTTCCCCGTGATATTGAAACGCTAATATTATATATACATTGGTAATAATATTATAATGCAATTTATAGTAATAATGCACTATTGCAATTGTATATTATATATTAAATGTAATATTACTAATAATATTACAGCATCTGTAATATATAGTAATATATTACTATACAATATAGTAATGTATAATGCTAATATTGTGCTATGCTAATAATATAATGTATTGTATGTACATATAATATTGATAATAATGTTATAATGCAATACAATATAATACTAATAATAATAATACAATAATACTAATTATATATTATATATTACAATAGCCGTAGTACAATATAGTAATATATAATGCTAATATTGTGCTCTGCTAATAATATAATATATTGTATATACATATAATATTGATAATAATGTTATAATGCAATACAATATAATACTACTAATAATACAATATTAATAATATATTATATATTTCATTTAATAGTACAATATAGTAATATATAATGCTAATATTGTGCGATACCAATAATATAATGTATTGTATTTACATATAATATTGATAATAATGTTATAATGCAATACAATATAATAATAATAATACAATAATATTAATAATATATTATATATTACATGTAATAGTACAATACAGAAATATATAATGCTAATATTGTGCTCTGCTAATAATATATTGTATGTACATATAATATTAATAATAATGTTATAATGCAATACAATATAATACTAATAATAATAATACAATAATATTAATTATATATTATATATTACAGTAGCTGTAGTACAATATAGTAATATATAATGCTAATATTGTGTTCTGCTAGTAATATAATTTATTGTATGTACATATTATTTGTAAGAAAGGCGGGATATCAATAAAATAAATACATAAATAAATAACTGAACTTTAATGACATAACACTCTATAGATGAAACAGAGATTGAACTGTAATTAAATTAATATCTTTCCAAAAGAAGAAATAACGAGGAATTGTAGAGAATTCACAATTTTGTGAATGTGAGCTTTATGTTTAATTATCCAACAAGTCTAATATACGTCTGAACATCTATCAATAACACCAATTATTATTTGAAGGCTAGGTCAAGATGATATTATTATTATTATTATTATTATTATTATTATTATTATTATTATTAAGTCCAACTTCCACACCAGCGGAACGTAAGCGGTAACTCCAATTACTATTTGAAGGTTAAGTTGTTTTTCGTGATGAACAATTTCTGTTTATATGTATTTTTTCCCTGTGACATTGAAATGATAATAATCAAATTGTGGATATTATTAGCATTGCGTAAATCAATAGTATAATATAGATATAATAATAGAATTGTGCCTATTACTAGCATGGCGTAAATCAGTAGTATAATATAGATATAATAATCAAATTGTGCCTATTACTAGCATGGCGTAAATCAATAGTATAATATAGATATAATAATAGAATTGTGCCTATTACTAGCATGGCGTAAATCAGTAGTATAATATAGATATAATAATTGTGGATATTATTATCGTGGCGTAAATTAGTAGTATAATATAGATATAATAATCAAATTGTGCCTATTATTAGCATGGCGTAAATTAGTAGTATAATATAGATATAATAATCAAATTGTGGATACTACTAGCATGGCGTAAATCAATAGTATAATATAGATATAATAATTGTGGATATTACCATCGTGGCGTAAATCAATAGTATAATATAGATATAATAATTGTGGATATTATTATCGTGGCGTAAATCAGTAGTATAATATAGATATAATAATCCAATTGTGGCTATTACTAGCATGGCGTAAATCAGTGGTATAGTATAGATACAACTACCAAAAAACTTGATACTAATACAGGATAATAATCAAATTGTGGATATTACTAGTAGTATAATATAGATATAATAATCGAATTGTGGATATTACTAGCATGGTGTAAATGAGTGGTATAGTATAGATACAACTACTGAACAACTTGATACTAATAAAAGGATAATAATCAAATTGTGGATATTACTAGCATGGCGTAAATCAGTAATATAATATAGATATAATAATATATCTATATTAATATAGATATACTAATCGAATTGTGCCTATTACTAGCATGGCGTAAATCAGTAGTATAATATAGATATAATAATATATCTATATTAATAGATATACTAATCGAATTGTGCCTATTACTAGCATGGCGTAAATGAGTGGTATAGTATAGATACAACTACTGAACAACTTGATACTAATACAGGATAATAATTGAATTATGCATATTATTAGCATGGTGTAAATCAGTGGTATAGTATAGATATAATAATAGAATTGTGGATATTACTAGCATGGTGTAAATCAGTAGTATAATATAGATATACTAATAGAATTATTATTATTATTATTATCATCATCATCATCATCATCATCATCGAATTGTGCCTATTACTAGCATGGCGTAAATCAGTGGTATATTATAGATACTACTACCGAACAACTGGATAATAATCAAATTGTGCCTATTACTAGCATGGCGTAAATCAATAGTATAATATAGATATAATAATCAAATTGTGGATATTACTAGTATGGCATAAATCAATAGTATAATATAGATATAATAATCAAATTGTGCCTATTACTAGCATGGCGTAAATCAATAGTATAATATAGATATAATAATGAAATTGTGGATATTACTAGCATGGCGTAAATCAGTAGTATAATACAGATATAATAATCAAATTGTGCCTATTACTAGCATGGCGTAAATCAGTGGTATAGTAGAGATACAACTACAGAACAACTTGATACTAATACAGGATAATAATCGAATTGTGGATATTACTAGCATGGCGTAAATCAGTAGTATAATACAGATATAATAATCAAATTGTGCCTATTACTAGCATGGCTTAAATCAGTAGTATAATATAGATATAATAATGAAATTGTGGATATTACTAGCATGGCGTAAATCAGTAGTATAATACAGATATAATAATCAAATTGTGCCTATTACTAGCATGGCTTAAATCAGTAGTATAATATAGATATAATAATCAAATTGTGGATATTACTAGCATGGCGTAAATCAGTAGTATAATACAGATATAATAATCAAATTGTGCATATTACTAGCATGGCGTAAATCAATAGTATAATATAGATATAATAATCAAATTGTGGATATTACTAGCATGGCGTAAATCAGTAGTATAATACAGATATAATAATCAAATTGTGCCTATTACTAGCATGGCGTAAATCAATAGTATAATATAGATATAATAATCAAATTGTGCCTATTACTAGCATGGCGTAAATCAGTAGTATAATATAGATATAATAATGAAATTGTGGATATTACTAGCATGGCGTAAATCAGTAGTATAATACAGATATAATAATCAAATTGTGCCTATTACTAGCATGGCGTAAATCAGTGGTATAGTAGAGATACAACTACAGAACAACTTGAATAATCGAATTGTGCCTGTTACTAGCAGTGGTATAATATAGATATAACTACAGAAGAACTTGATACTAATAAAGTAAAACAATGCCAATGCCATAGGATTGGGGCACAATGGGTTGGGACCCATGCTCTCCATGGACCCAACCCAACCCAACCCAACCACGTCTTAAAAATCCCTTTTTAGAAGCTTGGACTCACAGAAATCTGGACGGATGTTTCTTCTTTTGCTCCTCAACAGCACCCAAGGGGTCTCGGCATCCTTGTTGGGTGGAAAAGACCACCACCCACCCCTTGAAAAACCCCTTTTCCAAATTTCCGGCCCAAAGCTTGGACCCACGGAGATCCGCCCGAAGCCTGGAGAGATGTTTCTCCTCCTTCGGCATCAAAGGCGGGTGGGCATCCTTGGGGGGAGAAAAGGCCACTTTCCAAATCCTTTGGCCAGGAAATATCCACAAGAAGTTGAGGATGAAGAGTCTCCAAGGAAGGCCTTGAGATGCCTTCAGAAAGGCCTTGAGATGCCTTCAGGTGAGGAAGGGAGACGAAGAAGAAGAAGAAGAAGAAGCTGAGGAGGAGATGTGCGAGAGGAGCCTGGCCTGCCTCCTGCCTCCCTCCTCCTCCCTTCCTTCCTCCCTTCCTTTCTTCCTTTCTCTCTCTCTCTCTCTCCTTCCTTCCCTCCCTCTTTCTTCTCTGCTGACGTTGCAGGCTGTCAATCCTGAAGAGGAGGCTTCCAAACAAGGAAGGCCGGGCAACAACTGGAAGGAGGCATTCCCATCTCGGCTGGGTCTGCTCAGGGTTCAGGGAGGTGGTTTGAATTATGGTCCACATGGAGAGCACGACACAGGGCCCAGAGAGGGAGGAAAAGGCCCGGCCTTGGCAACTGGGACTCTGGGGGTCGCAAGTGGGGGTCCAGAGCCCCCCTTATTGGAAGCCAGGGATCTCCAAAGCCCTTTGGAAGCATCATCCCACCACTGCTTCCCAACCTGAGGGTCTGGAGGGTGATGGACCTCAGAATGCTCTAGGTTGGATGGAGACAGAGCACAACTGGTGGGAACACAACTGGTAGGTCGGATGGAGGCAGAGAACACAACTGGTAGGTTGGATGGAGACATAGCACAAGTGGTAGGTACACAACTGGTAGGTCGGATGGAGACATACCACAATTGGTGGGTACACAACTGGTAGGTCGGATGGAGACATACCACAATTGGTGGGTACACAACTGGTAGGTCGGATGGAGACATACCACAATTGGTGGGTACACAACTGGTAGGTCGGATGGAGACATACCACAATTGGTGGGTACACAACTGGTAGGTCGGATGGAGACATACCACAATTGGTGGGTCCACAACTGGTAGGTTGGATGGAGACATAGCACAAGTGGTAGGTACACAACTGGTAGGTCGGATGGAGACATACCACAATTGGTGGGTCCACAACTGGTAGGTCGGATGGAGACATACCACAATTGGTGGGTACACAACTGGTAGGTCGGATGGAGACATACCACAATTGGTGGGTACACAACTGGTAGGTCGGATGGAGACATAACACAACTGGTGGGTACACAACTGGTAGGTTGGATGGAGACAGAACACAACTGGTAGGTCAGATGGAGACATAGCACAACTGGTGGGAACACAACTGGTAGGTTGGATGGAGACAGAACACAATTGGTGGGTACACAACTGGTAGGTCAGATGGAGACATACCACAATTGGTGGGTACACAACTGGTAGGTCGGATGGAGACATACCACAATTGGTGGGTACACAACTGGTAGGTCGGATGGAGACATACCACAATTGGTAGGTACACAACTGGTAGGTCAGATGGAGACATAGCACAACTGCTGGGTACACAACTAGTAGGTTGGATGGAGACAGAACACAACTGGTAGGTACACAACTAGTAGGTTGGATGGAGACAGAACCCAACTGGTAGGTCAGAGGGAGACATAGCACAACTGGTAGGTACACAACTTGTAGATCGGATGGAGACAGAACACAACTGGTAGGTCGGATGGAGATAGAACACAACTGGTAGGTCGGATGGAGACATAGCACAACTGGTAGGTCACACTGAAGTCCCATCAATCCATCATAATCCAATTCCATAACTGTCCATCCT
Organism: Anolis carolinensis; assembly: GCF_035594765.1. Taxonomy (NCBI): domain Eukaryota; kingdom Metazoa; phylum Chordata; class Lepidosauria; order Squamata; family Anolidae; genus Anolis; species Anolis carolinensis. The sequence goes on from NW_026943818.1 coordinate 17,543,543, forward strand.
TTTGTGAGTCTATCTCAGGCTCTCCATGTGTTTTGGACTTCCACTCCCAGCATTCCTACCATGCCTGGTCTAGCATCTGAATCTCCATTTGGGGAGATGCATGGGGTCTGTGCTCCCAGGAGCTCCAGAGGAGAACCCCAAACTCCAAACCCCAGGGTGTTGTGGGATGTGTAGTCCCTCTCCCACCAGAAGAAGCCTCTCTCAGGGAAGTTTCTGCCCAGACCTCCACTCCACTCCACTCCACTTTTTCCACACTGCTTCATAATACCTCACAATACAATGCATCTACACCTAGCCAGGAGCCTATTTTATGTACAATATGTTTAATAATTTTGTGTATGCGGAGTAAGGGATTACCAACCTGTATTTTTATTATTATTATTATTATTATTATTATTATTATTATTATTATTATTATTATAGAAAACTTCTGGAAAAAATCCCAATGGGAAAGCAGACAACCTCTCTCTCTCTCTATATATATATACATACATATATACATATTATATATATATATAAGACTATAATACAACAATAATAATAATAGAAGACTATAATGCTAAAATAATAAAAGACTAATACTGTAATAATAATAATAATAATAGACTATAAATACTATAATAATAAAAGTGTATAATACTATAATAATAATAATAATAATATACTATAATACTATAATAATAAAAGGCTATAAATATTATAATAATAAAAATATACTATAATACTATAATAATAAAAGACTATTAATACTGTAATAACAATAATAAAAGACTTTAATACTATAATAATAAAAAACTATAAATATAATAATAATAATAGACTATAATATTATAATAGAAGGCTATAAATACTATAATAATAATAATAATAATAATAATAATAATAATAAAGGCTATAAATGCTATAATAATAAAAATATACTATAATACTATAATAATAAAAGACTATTAATACTGTAATAACAATAATAAAAGACTTTAATACTATAATAATAAAAACTATAAATATAATAATAGACTATAATATTATAATAAAAGGCTATAAATACTATAATAATAATAATAATAATAATAATAATAATAATAATAATAATAAAAGACTATAAATACTATAATAATAATAACAGACTATAATACTATAGTAATAAAAGGCTATAATACTATAATAATAAAAGACTATTAATACTGTAATAACAATAATAAAAGACTTTAATACTATAATAATAAAAGGCTATAAATAAGATAATAATAACAATAGACTATAATATAATAATAAAAGGCTATAATACTACAATAATAATAATAGAATATAATTCTATAATAATAAAAGGCTATAATACTATAATACTATAATAATAATAATAATAATAATAATAATATACCATAATACTATCTATAAATAAAAAAATACAGTGTGTTTTTCCCATGGAGTAAACAACAAAACCACTGAACCAAATCATGTGTATATGTGTATATATACACACATATAATCTATATATGTGTATGTGCATGTGTGTTTGTGTATATATATATATATATATATACACACAAAATAATAGACTATAATACTATAATAATAACACTATAATAATACTATAATAAATATATGAATGTGTGTATATAATGTATATATGTGTATGTGCATGTGTGTATATAATGTATATATGTATGTGCATACGTGTCTGTATATATACATTCAAATATATATATATATGAATGTGTGTATATACATATATATAATGTATATATGTGTATGTGCATATGTGTATATAATGTATATATGTATGTGCATACTTGTCTGTATATATACATTCAAATATATATATATATATATATATATATATATATATATGAATGTGTGTATATACATATATATAATGTATATATGTGTATGTGCATATGTGTCTGAGTATATATACACATTCATATATATATATATATGAATGTGTGTATACAGTAGAGTCTCACTTATTCAACATAAACAGCCCGGCAGATACAAATTTAGCACCAAAATATGATGTATTGAAAACATTGACTACAAAAATGCGTTGGATAATCCAGAACGTTGGATAAGCGAGTGTTGGATAAGTGAGACTCTACTGTATGTATATATATATATATATATATATATATATGAATGAGAAGAAATGACTCAGGATATTATTTTTGTTTTGTGACCTTGGTCCATGAGAAGAAAACAACTTGGTTGGGGAAGGCAAGCCAAACAACAACAACAGCTATTATTATTATTATTATTATTATTATTATTATTATTATTATTATTATTATATTAATATAACACTAATTTAGCACCAAAATATGATGTATTGAAAACATTGACTACAAAAATGCGTTGGATAATCCAGAACGTTGGATAAGCGAGTGTTGGATAAGTGAGACTCTACTGTATATATATATATATATATATATATATATATATATATATATATATATATATATATGAATGAGAAGAAATGACTCAGGATATTATTTTTGTTTTGTGACCTTGGTCCATGAGAAGAAAACAACTTGGTTGGGGAAAGCATGCCAAACAACAACAACAGCTATTATTATTATTATTATTATTGTTATTGTTATTATTATATTAATATAACACTAATCCACAAAAACTAATCCACAAAAAGGAAAAGTGCTCCCAAAGGAAGAACTCAAAGGCAAGAAAACACTCCCATCCTTTGTTCCCGACTCCTCAATAGGAATCGATGGAGGTGATTCCCGACCCCTAGGTTATGGGCCCAACCCAGTACTTTCGGGTCAAAGCCTGGCAAAGTCTCCCCAAAGTTCTCCCAAGCCAGGAAAAGAGGGGAAACGTCGGGATTTGTATCCCGCATCAATTCGGACTCAATTCACGACTTGATCCGAAGCGAAACACCGGGGACAGATGGCATCTTTGCCTCGGGAAATAGGGAAGGAAAAGGAAAACCTTTGCGCCATTGAGATGAACATTGCGACCCACTCCTTGGGAAGGGTTTACATACAAAAATAGGAGGGAAAGACTACCCCGGTCCCCATTTAAATCGGATTTAAATCGGATCCATTTTTCAGCAGGTAGATCTGCTCTGAAGCCAGTCTCCATCCCAAAGCCCACACTGGATCTTAGATCCGCTTTGAAACCACTTTAAGGAGGGGTCTTTCAACAGGACCTCACCAAACTACAAAGCCCAGAATTCTGCAGGAGGCTAAACCGGATTAAAAGCGGATTTATGCTCCAGTGCGGTGAGGCAGCAAGACTCTTCTGGGTTAAACGAGCACACTCTCAATAATAATAATAATAATAATTAATAATAACCCTAATAATAATAATAATCCAGCATATCTGTCTTGTTTGCTGTGCCATACAATGTCATTGTGTCAATAATAATTAATAATAATAATAAATCCAAATCGACCTTTGCAAAATCCCTATGCCATAATATGCAATAATGACCATTACTATATGTATATAATAATCTATGATAAAATAATAAGTACATACTATATAATAATATAATAGTAGTATAATATACAATATATATAATAATATTATATAATAAACTACTATAGTGTCATATATAATGATACTATTGTATGTATGTATGTATAGGTAGATAGATAGATAAATGTTCTGTATGCTAGCTGTATACATATTATATATTTATATATTATTGTTGTTAGTATATAATAGATTATTATATGCATATATATATATATATATATATATATATATATATATATATAGTATAATATATATTAGGCTATTATGTGTGTGGGTGGGTGTATATATATATATCTATATCTCCTTACATCTATATATCTATACCTATATATCAATTTATAGGTGTATGTATTCCATACATTACTGTAATATACCTAGTGTGTTTGTATATCTTAATTATTTGTATATTATTATTTGTATATCTTAATTATATCTTAATTATTCGAATTCGCACAAAACAGAGATGAATAATTTTTGGAAAGTACTTTTCAATTATTGGAAACTCAAGCAAAATAAAATATACTTATTAAGAGCTTCAATAACATTATTAATTATTAATAACATTATTATTAACCTCAGATTATTCTCCCCAATTTATTATTATATTATCTTAATCATATATTATTAAGATAATAATATATGTATATGTGTGTGTATATATATATATATATATAAACCTCTTGATTATTCTCTCCAACTCATTACTATTATATTATCTTAATAATATATTGTTAAGATAATAATATAATAATATAGGTATGTGTGTGTGTGTATATATATATATAAGCATCTTGATTATTCTCTCCAACTCATTATCTTTATAATAATAATGTCATATAATATATAAACCCCTTGATTATTTTCTCCAATTTATCATTATTATTATATCTTAATAATATTAAGATAGTATTACTACTATAATAAGAATAATATAGTAATAAGTTGGAGATAATAATCTAAGAGGTTAATATATATATATGATTATTATATGATAATATTTATAATAATATTGATGATGATAATAATAATAAGTCGGAGAGAATAATTTAAGAGATTATATATATATATATATATATATATGATTATTATATTATATATGACTATATTATCTTAATATATCATTTTTAAGATAATATAATAAGTTGGAGAGAATGACCTAAGAGGTTTATATGTGTAGATATTCATATATATATATATATATATATATAGTCCTAATAATAATAATAATAATAAGATAATAATAATAATGTGGAGAGAATAAGCTAAGAGGTTTATATATTATTATTATATCTTCTTAATAATAATATATCATTATTAATATAATAATAATAATAATAAGTTGGAGAGAATAAGCTAAGAGGTTTAGATATATATTATATATTATTATGACACAGCAAACAAGATAGATATGCTGGATTTCGATATAATAATAAGTTGGAGAAAATTATTATTAATATATATATATTATCAATTAATATATTAATACAATATTATTATTATATTAAGATATTATAATATATAAACCTCTTGATTTTCTCCAACTTATTATTATTTGGAGAAAATCAAGAGGTTTATATATTATATTATATTATAATAGTAAAGATATAATAATGAAGAGTTGGAGAGAATAATCAAGAGGTTTATATATATATTATATAATAGTAGTAGTAGTAGTAATAATATTATTATTAATAATAATAATAAGCGTCCAAGGAAGCCAAAGAGCCAAGAAGAAGTCGCTTTGGAAAAAGGAAAAGAAGCAAAAGCATAGAAACCCCACTTGCCTAGTTTCCAAAAGACCTCACAACCTCCGAGGATGCCTGCCACAAATGTGGGCGAAACGTCAGGAGAGAATGCTTCTGGAACATTCAGCCCGGAAAACTCGCAGCAACCCAGTGATTCCGGCCGTGAAAGCCTTCGACAACGAAGTCTTGAGTTGTACGAAACCCGACTAAAGTCGGCTTTCACCTTTCAAATTACTATTCACTTACTTTTACTATACTATTCACATACTATGGAAGTATGACCTATCTATTGGGTTGCTGTGAGTTTTCCGGACCGTACGGCCATGTTAACAGTCCGGAAAACTCAAAGGAACCCAGTGATTTTTGAACAGTTTTAGCAACAACAACAACAACATTATTATGTCACAGCAAACAAGATAGACATGCTGGATTTCGTATCACAAAATCACAAGTCGAACACTTCCCAAGTGTCTAGGACTGTGTGATGTATTATTATTATTATTATTATTATTATTATTATTATTATTATTATTACGGAACTGAAGGTCTCCATAGAAGTTATTATTATTATTGTTATTATTATTTTATTATGACACAGCAAACAAGATAGACATGCTGGACTTCATATCACAAAATCACAAGTCGAACACTTCCCAAGCGTCTAGGACTGTGTGATGTATTATTATTATTATTATTATTATTATTATTATTATTATTATTATTATTATTATTATTTACCCTTTCCTTCCTCAAATATAAAAACATAATGTGTATATATATATATACATACATATATATACACATAAATACACACATATACATTCACACACACACACATATATATACACACAGAAATACACACATACATTCATACATATACACACATACACACACATATATACACACATACACACGCACATATATATACACACACATATAAAAACATAATGTGTATATATATATATACATACATATATATACACATAAATACACACATATACATTCACACACACACACATATATATACACACAGAAATACACACATACATTCATACATATACACACATATACACACATACCCACGCACATATATATACACACACATATAAAAACATAATGTGTATATAAATATATATATATATACATACATATATATACACATAAATACACATATATACATTCACACACACACACATATATATACACACAGAAATACACACATACATTCATACATATACACACATATACACACATACACACGCACATATATATACACACACATATAAAAACATAAGTGTGTATACATATATATACATACATATATATATATACACATACACACATATATATTCACACACACAAATACATATATACACACAGAAATACACACATATATACATTCATACACACATATATACACACATATACACACATACACACGCACATATATATACACACACATATAAAAACATATATATACACATAAATACACACATATACATTCACACACACACAAATACATATATACATTCATAAACATATATGTACACACACATTTAAAAACATACATAAACACGCATACATATATACACACATACACGCATATACATGCATACACATACACACCCATATATACACACACACACATATATACACACATACATATATAAATACGCACCTATATACGCATAAACACAAATACACACACATACATACACATATATATACACGCACCTATATACGTATATACACACAAACACATATATGTACACATACACACACACATATATATATACACGCACCTATATACGCACAAACACATAAATATACACACACACACATATATTAATGCTATGTAGTCATTACTGTATTTACGAATTTAGCACCAAAATATCACAATATATTAAAACATTGACTACATAAATGCGTTGGATAATCCAGAACGTTGGATAAGCGAGACTCTACTGTATATATATATACAGACCCTCCCTTCGGACTCTCTCTCTCTCCTGAAATCCGACCCCGAGGCTCACTCACTTCCTTCCCACACTCACCTGAGTGGGGCAGAAAGGGAGTCTCCTCTCCGGTCCGCTCCCGAGGCCACTTGCGTTTATTGTCACAATTCTACCATCAACCCAAAAATCCCGACTGGTTTGTAATGGGGCGAAAAAGGGGGCTGGCTCCCCGCTTGTTTCCCAGACCCCGTCACGTGTGGACGCGTGACGCAGGAATTGGGAGCAGAAAAAAAAAGAAAAAAAAAAAACACCCGAAAAGAGGGGGGAGTCGGAAGCACTCTCTCCTGACGTTTCGCCCACACCTGCGGCAGGCATCCTCCCAGGTTGCGAGGTATATATTATACGCAGAGATCTATAATAAACCCCACTGGACCCCGTTTCACAACACACCTCACAACCTCTGGGGATGCCTGCCACAGATGTGGGCGAAATGTCAGGAGAGAATGCTTCTGCCACATATGGGCCAGACAGCCTGAAAGACTCAAAGCAACCCAAATTTGGGAATTTACACTTAGCCCAGGAAGGCAGACAATGCTGGAGAACTGAAGGGGAAATTTAAGATTAGATTGTGTGTGGATATTTATATCTATCTATATATATAAAAGAGTGCTGGCATCACGGCAGTGGACAAAACAACAAAAGTAAACACCCCACAACCTCGAAAATTGACAGCACAACCCCTCATCCACGCCTCTAGGTTGATACAACAAAAAGGAAAGAAAAATAAAGTCCTAATTAGAGGGAGAGGAAGAATTGTTTTTATCCAATTGCTGCCAGTTAGAAGGCTAAGCGCCCGCTCACTTGGTCTCCTAGCAACCCACTCAGCCCAGGGGACCCTTTACCTTAACTACCACCAATTCCTCAATATTTTATTTCCCATACCACCATACTTCGCCACAGCAACGCGTGGCCGGGCATAGCTAGTTATATTATATTATAATATAACATATCTTAGATATTATATTATATATTATATTATAATATAACATAATATCTTAGTTATTATATTATTAGATATTATATTACATTATAATATAACATAATGTCTTAGGTATTATAGTATTAGATATTATATTATATTATAATATAACATAATATCTTATAATATATATTGTTATATAATATATTATAACATATCTTAGATATTATATTATATTATATCATAACATATCTTAGATATTATATTATAATATAACATATCTTAGATATTATATTATATATTACAATATAATATAATGTCTTAGATATTATAGTATTAGATATTATATTATATTATAATATAACATAATATCTTATAATATATATTATTATATATTATATTATAACATAGATATTATATTATATTATATTATATCATAACATATCTTAGATATTATATTATAATATAACATATCTTAGATATTATATTATATATTATATTATAATATAACATAATATCTTAGTTATTATATTATTAGATATTATATTACATTATAATATAACATAATGTCTTAGGTATTATAGTATTAGATATTATATTATATTATAATATAACATAATATCTTATAATATATATTATTATATATTATATTATAACAGATCTTAGATATTATATTATATTATATCATAACATATCTTAGATATTATATTATAATATAACATATCTTAGATATTATTATAAATTATATTATATATATTTTATATATTTTATACTTTATATTATATTATATTATATTTATTATATTATATTACATATATTACGTTATAATGTTTTATATATTATATATTTTATATTTTATATTTTGTATTATATCTTATATTTTATATTATTATATTATTTATATTTTATACTTTATATTATGTTATGTTACATTATATTTATTATATTATATATATTACATTATAATAATTTATATATTATATATTATATTTGTATTATATTATCATATTATATCTTATATATTACATTGTATTATTTATATTTTATACTTTATATTATATTATAATATTTTATCTTATCTTATATTATATTATTATTTATATTTTATACTTTATATTATGTTATGTTATATTATATTATATTACATATATTACATTAGAATATTTTATATATTATATATATTATATTATATTATAATATTATATCTTATATCTTACATTATTACATTATTTACATTTTATATTTTATACTTTATATTATATCATATTATATTTATATGGATAGTACTTTTCCCCTGACATTAAGTCCAGTCGTGTCCGACTCTGGGGGTTGGTGCTTATCTCCATTTCTAAGCCAAAGAGCCGGCGTTGTCCGTAGACACCTCCAAGGACATGTGGCCATAGGCGTGACGGCATGGAGTGCTGTTACCTTCCCGCCAGAGCAGTACCTATTGATCTACTCACATTGGCATGTTTTCAAACTTTTGCCTGTCCCCTGGGCTGAGTGGGTTGCTAGGAGACCAAGTGGGCGGAGCTTAGCCTTCTAACTGGCAGCAATTGGATAAAAACAATTATTCCTCTCCCTCTAATTAGGGCTTTATTTTTCTTTCGAGGTTGTGGGGTGTTTAGTTTTGTTGTTTTGTCCTAGGCCGAAACGTCATTACCCTTTTATATATATATAGATGGATATAAGTCCTATCAAGGCCCTTTTTTTCGGGCACCTTGCAAACTTGATTTTATTTTGCTCCCAAATAAAGGCGCAAAACCAAGAGCTCTGGAAGACTCACTCTAAGTCTAAAAAATTAATTGCCAAATGTGTTATTCCTTGTTGTGTCCTGTTCTTGATTTCACCATTCCGATAAAAGTTTGGTTGCTCAGGACTTTGGAAACAGAATCAGGGTCTAAAAATTGAGAAACCTGATCCCTTCTTCCTCCCTCCCTCCCTCCCTCGGTGACAAGAGCCCAAAGATATACGGCCATTCATCTTGGAGCAATTAACATCGCTTATCATTAAGGGAGCATTAGCAGCCCTTTGAACTTGGTCTCCTCGACACCGGGATTGGAAAGTTAGACATCTCAAGATCAGCGCAATAAATTTCCCTTGGAGAAAGAGCCAGGCACACGCGTGTCTGTGGATGTCAAAAACAGAACAGGTCCAACCCATTGGGACATCTAGTCCAACCCTCTTCTGCTTTTGTGCACCAAAAGCACAAGCAAAGCACCCCTGACAGATGGCCTCTCAGCCTCAATGCTAATAATAATAACAACAACAACAACAATAGTAATATAATAATGATGATGATGATGATGATAATAATGATAATAATAGAACCTGCTTTGATTGAAGTCAAAAATCAGAAACTCCTCAAAGCACAGCAGACAAAAAAACAGTACAAGAAAACTGCACTACAAACTAGAGCTGACAGCTGGCACAACAAAACATTGCATGGAAAGTTCCTTGACAAAATTGAAGGAAAAGCTGATAAGGAGAAGACCTGGCTCTGGCTCACGAATGGGACCCTGAAGAAGGAGACAGAAGGCCTGATCCTTGCAGCCCAAGAGCAAGCAGTAATTATTATTATTATCAAAGCATAGCAGACAAAGAATCAGTACAAGAAAACCGCACTACAAACTAGAGCTGACAGCTGGCACAACAAAACATTGCATGGAAAGTTCCTTGACAAAATGGAAGGAAAAGCTGATAAGGAGAAGACATCACACACCCTGAGTCTCATGAGACTTACAAACGAATAGCAGTTTAGAATGGGGCTGGACTGGAGGGGTCTTGGGGGTCCCTTCCAAATCTACGATACTATATCTCATGTATATTATAATAATAATAATAATAATAATAATAATAATAATAATAATAATAAAATCAGAAACTGCTCAAAGCACAGCAGACAATAAACCAGTACAAGAAAACCGCACTACAAACTAGAGCAGAATCAGTACAAGAAAACTGCACTACAAACTAGAGCTGACAGCTGGCACAACAAAACACTGCATGGAAAGTTCCTTGACAAAATTGAAGGAAAAGCTGATAAGGAGAAGACATCACACACCCTGAGTCTCATGAGACTTACAAACGAATAGCAGTTTAGAATGGGGCTGGACTGGAGGGGTCTTGGGGGTCCCTTCCAAATCTACGATACTATATCTCATGTATATAATAATAATAATAATAATAATAATAATAATAATAATAATAATAATAATAATAATAAAAATCAGAAACTGCTCAAAGCACAGCAGACAATAAACCAGTACAAGAAAACCACACTACAAACTAGAGCAGAATCAGTACAAGAAAACTGCACTACAAAGTAGAGCTGACAGCTAGCACAACAAAACTTTGCATGGAAAGTTCCTTGACAAAATTGAAGGAAAAGCTGATAAGGAGAAGACCTGGCTCTGGCTCACAAATGGGACCCTGAAGAAGGAGACAGAAGGCCTGATCCTTGCAGCCCAGGAGCAAGACATCAGGACAAAGGCCATTCAGGCCAAGATCGAAAAATCAGCTGATGACCCAAAATGCAGACTGTGCAAGGAAACCGACGAAACCATGGATCATCTCCTCAGGGAAATTAGGAAAGGAAACAACCAGGGCCAGCTAACACCTCCCAGAGAGGATTTCACCCAGGCAGGAAGCAGGCGGGCTTTGAAGCTGCAAGGCCATTAAATGCCAATCAAGGTGCCTAACTGCAGTATTCATACCTGCCACACCAAGACTATTAATTGCTATTCAAACTGGCCAATCAAGGATTCCGCAAGGGAGAAAGCAAGCCTTGCAAGCAGCAAGGCTATTCAGTGCTATTCAATCTGGCCAAACAATGATTCCCCCACAAAGGAAGTAGCCAGGATTCAAAGAGGCTCTTCGAACCCAGAAAACAGCCAGGCTTTGAGGCTGCAAGGCTAGTCACTGCTATTCCTCCTGGCCAACAAAGGATTCCCATAAGCCACAGCAACACGTGGCCGGGCACAGCTAGTTGTTATTGTTGTTGTTATTATTATTATTATTATTATTATTATTATTATTATTATTATTATTATTATTGAATCCTAGTCTTGGAAGGGACACCCAAAGTCCATCCAGTCCAACCCTAGGTAGGAAGATAGCATCATCATCATCATCATCTATTATTATTATTATTATTATTATTATTATTATTATTATTATTATTATTATTATTGTTGTATGACACAGCAAACAAGATCTACCCTGTTTCCCCTAAAATAAGACATCCCCTGAAAATAAGACCTAGAGCATCTTTGGCAGCAAAATTTAATATAAGACACTGACTTATTTTCGGGGAAACACGGTATACGCTGGATTTCGTATCACAAAATCACAAGTCGAACACTTCCCAAGTGTCTAGTACAGTGTGATGTATTTTCGGCTGTCAGCTCTAGTTTGTAGTGCGGGTTTTTGTCCACTGTGCTTTGAGGAGTTTCTATTATTATTATTATTATTATTATTATTATTATTATTATTATTATTATTATTATTTTATTATGACACAGCAAACAAGATAGATATGCTGGATTTCGTATCACAAAATCACAAGTCAAACACTTCCCAAGTGTCTAGGATTGTGTGATGTATTTTTGGCTGTCAACTCTAGTTTGTAGTGCGGTTTTCTTGTACTGGTTTTTTGTCTGCTGTGCTTTGAGGAATTTCTATTATTTCTATTATTATTATTATTATTGACACAAATACATAGTATGACACAGCAAACGAGATGTATATGCTGGATTTCGTATCACAAAATCACAAGTCAAACACTTCCCAAGTGTCTAGGATTGTGTGATGTATTTTTGGCTGTCAACTCTAGTTTGTAGTGCGGTTTTCTTGTACTGGTTTTTTGTCTGCTGTGCTTTGAGGAATTTCTATTATTTCTATTATTATTGACACAAATACATAGTATGACACAGCAAACGAGACGTATATGCTGGATTTCGTATCACAAAATCACAAGTTGAACACTTCCCAAGTGTCTAGGACAGTGTGATGTATTTTTGGCTGTCAGCTCTAGTTTGTAGTGCGGTTTTCTTGTACTGGTTTTTTGTCTGCTGTGCTTTGAGGAATTTCTATTATTTCTATTATTATTATTATTATTGACACAAATACATAGTATGACACAGCAAACGAGATGTATATGCTGGATTTCGTATCACAAAATCACAAGTCAAACACTTCCCAAGTGTCTAGGACAGTGTGATGTATTTTTGGCTGTCAGCTCTAGTTTGTAGTGCGGTTTTCTTGTACTGGTTTTTTGTCTGCTGTGCTTTGAGGAATTTCTATTATTTCTATTATTATTATTATTATTGACACAAATACATAGTATGACACAGCAAACGAGATGTATATGCTGGATTTCGTATCACAAAATCACAAGTCAAACACTTCCCAAGTGTCTAGGACAGTGTGATGTATTTTTGGCTGTCAGCTCTAGTTTGTAGTGCGGTTTTCTTGTACTGGTTTTTTGTCTGCTGTGCTTTGAGGAATTTCTATTATTTCTATTATTATTATTATTATTGACACAAATACATAGTATGACACAGCAAACGAGATGTATATGCTGGATTTCGTATCACAAAATCACAAGTCAAACACTTCCCAAGTGTCTAGGACAGTGTGATGTATTTTTGGCTGTCAGCTCTAGTTTGTAGTGCGGTTTTCTTGTACTGGTTTTTTGTCTGCTGTGCTTTGAGGAATTTCTATTATTTCTATTATTATTATTATTATTGACACAAATACATAGTATGACACAGCAAACGAGATGTATATGCTGGATTTCGTATCACAAAATCACAAGTTGAACACTTCCCAAGTGTCTAGGACAGTGTGATGTATTTTTGGCTGTCAGCTCTAGTTTGTAGTGCGGTTTTCTTGTACTGGTTTTTTGTCTGCTGTGCTTTGAGGAATTTCTATTATTTCTATTATTATTATTATTGTTATTGACACACTGTTCTTTCTCTCCCTTCCCACACACTTTGGATTTAATTCGTACACAATGTCCATTGTCCGTTGAGAAAGAACACTTGAATTCTTGCGGAGAAAAAATGGTCTAAAACCCCTTTCATGTTTAAAGAAGCGAAGCCATGCCGGCTCTATAAACAGACCGGGTGAGTGTTTGTACCGAAAACTGTCAGGACACGAGGCTTTGAACTTCTCTTTCCCGGTTCCTTGGGAAAGAAATTTTATATGTATACATAGATTGGATCAGGAAAAAAAAGAACAAGCATGACATGATGATGTTAAAACAGTTGTGTCGACACGAGCATCAAAGATTTCCAACGGCTTTGGAAAATGACAAGCGGAGAGGAGAAATCCAAATGTCTCGTTCCAGAAATATTAATCTCGTATTTTTATCTATTTATGTTTACCCTTCAACATGTAAACATTGGAAAAATATATTTAAAAAATATAAATATTCCCACAAAGATT
>NW_026943818.1:17560666-17565666 GCF_035594765.1 Anolis carolinensis
GCCTGTGACAGATAACAACAACAACAACAACAACAACAACAATAATATTAATAATAATGAAAGAATAGATCCCATCCTTAGCTGCTGCAAGAAGATCGCACAAACAGACTACAAGCAGAGGCATAACACCATTGCTCAGAGGATTCATTGGAACTTGTGCCACAAATACCATCTGCCTGCGACAGATAACAATAACAACAACAACAACAACAATAATATTAATAATAATGAAAGAATAGATCCCATCCTCAGCTGCTGCAAGAAGATTGCGTAGACAGACTGCAAGCAGAGGCATAACACCTTTGCTCAGAGGATTCATTGGAACTTGTGCCACAAAGACCATCTGCCTGCGACAGATAATAATAATAATAATAATAATAATAATAATAATAATGAAACACTAGATCCCATCCTCAGCTGCTGCAAGAAGATTGCGCAGACAGACTGCAAGCAGAGGCATAACACCTTTGCTCAGAGGATTCATTGGAACTTGTGCCACAAAGACCATCTGCCTGCGACAAAGAACTGGTGGGATCACAAGCCGGAAAAAGTTACACAACAACAACAACAAGGGCAACACAAGGAAATTCCCCCTTCCTTTTGGGGAAGAGACCACAACACAAGGAGGGTCTGATCTATCAAGACTTTACGGGCCTAGAGACGGGACCCAGGCGGGGTCTCTGTCCACATGTGGAGGCCAAATTCTGCAACGCATTAGCCGCAGCCCCTCTTTCACGGCGGGTCCCCAAAGGGCACCAAGGCAGAGGCCCAGCGGCCCAGAAGAGTCACAGCGGGTCTCCCCGTTGCCACGGCCGACATTCGGCTTCCTTCCTCTGCGGCTTAAGGCGGGTCAGGAGGTCAACCCCTGCGCCCCGGGTCCCCCCTCCCCGCCTTTGCTCCCACCGAGAAAAGGCCGAGTTTTGCAGATTTACTAGTTTCTGAATCAAGGAAATCCAGAAAGTGGCCTTTGAGGGAGGCGGCGGGAGGGCCCTGCAATTAAAAACCAGGGCAGCTCGGAAATGTACAACGACCCCCACGTTAATACCAAACACCTTAGAGCAGTGGTTCTCAACCTTCCTTTAATACTATAAGCCAGAAAATAGTAAACTTTTGCCTATTTGGCTTTGCCTCTCCCTTCCTATGAGCTGGTGCCTTTCTCCAGAAAGTCCCAAGACCAAAAGTTAGCTTGAAATCAGCAAGGGAGGTCACAGGTATCACTCGTGCCAAGTGGGTGTGGAAGGTGAGGAAGAGCCTCAGCCAGTGGTCAATTTTAGATAAGCCAAAGGTATTTCACTAATTGTGTTGGGTTTTATCTAATTCTGTATATGGCTTTGGCTTAAATTCTTGGCTTAATTGTATTGATATCTTGGCAATGCACATGTTTTGAAGAAGTTTTGGAGAATTATTGGAAAGGTTCTGGAGAAGTTTTGGAGAAGTTCTGGAGAAGTTTTGGAGACATTTTGTAAAAGTTTTGGAGAATTATTGGAAAGGTTTTGGAGAAGTTTTGGGGAGGTTTTGGAGAAGTTTTGGAGAAGTTTCGGAGAAGTTTTGGAAAGGTTTTGGAAAGGTTTTGGATAAGTTTTGGATAAGTTTTGGAGTGACGTTTTGGAAAAGTTTTGGAGACGTTTTGGAGAAGTTTTGGAGAATTATTGGAAAGATTTTGGAGAGGTTTTGGAGAAGGTTTGGAGACGTTATGGAAAAGTTTTGGAGAAATTTTGGAGAAGTTTTGGAGAATTATTGGAAAGGCTTTGGAGAAGTTTTGGAAAGGTTTTGGAGAAGTTTGGAGAAGTTTTGGAAAAGTTTTGGAGAATTATTGGAAAGGTTTTGGAGAAGTGTTGGAGAAGTTTTGGATAAGTTTTGGAAAGGTTTTGGAGAGGTTTTGGAAAAGTTTTGGAGAAGTTTTGGAGACGTTTTGGATAAGTTTCGGAGACGTTTCGGAGAAGTTTCGGAGAAGTTTTGGAGAGGGTTTGGAGAGGGTTTGGAGACAGTTTGAAGTTTTAAATTTCCCAACCCTTAGACCTGATGTGCTGTGTCGGATATGATTGTAATAAAGTGAACTTGAACATTCAAAGCCCCCCTGACAGATGGCCATCCAGCCTTGGTTTCAAAGTTTCCACCACACTCCTTCTGGGGCAGAAAGAGAGTCAGGAGATGCAGCTTTCTATGTATACCACTGAGACTAGCACATGGCAGACAAACCCAGCAATCCCATCAACTCCCCAAATCTGGAAACCCAGAGGCATCTTCCTTTAATTGCCAAAGTGAATGAGAAAAAGTGGGACGGAAATGTTCTGGCTCCAGAAGGTGGAGGAGAGTTGAGTTTCCTCTCTGACACCTCTCTGCGATTTTCCAGGTGACGGAGGAAGAAACGGTGAGAAATACATCTCGTTTACCAACCCGGCGGGGGGCCACGCTGGCGCCCAAGATGCCTCGTCCTTTCCCATCTCGGTCGGCCGGAGGGGCAACTTTCGAACAGAACAACACACCTTTTTCCAGCACAAAACCCTATAAAGTCCATAATGGAAAAACCCTGTGCATCCCCTTATTCTGAATCCAAATCTCTGGGGAAAAGCAAATGCAACTTCCAGGACAGAAGAGCCGTTTTACAGGCTGGCGCTCCCTGTTTTCTGTCTCTTTGACAGGCGCATGAAGCCAAGAAGTAATCAGGAGTGTTGTGCTTTTGGATGGAATGGCGGTCCGTTTTGTGTAGTTTCGTTCGCGTCATCCCATTTTCATAACGAAAACGGGCCACCTATATGACACGAATTTTGACTTCGCTAACAAGAAGTTTTGGAGAATTATTGGAGAGGTTGTGGAAAGGTTGTGGAGAAGTTTGGGAAAGGTTTTGGAGAAGTTTTGGAAAAGTTTTGGAGACGTTTTGGAGAAATATTGGAGAAGTTTTGGAGAAATATTGGAGAGGTTGTGGAAAGGTTTTGGAAAAGTTTTAGAGAGGTTGTGGAGACATTTTGAAAAAGTTTTGGAGACGTTTTGGAGAAATATTGGAAAGGTTTTGGAAAGGTTTTGGAGAAGTTTTAGAGAGGTTGTGGAAAAGCTTTGGAGAGGTTTTGGAAAAGTTTTGGAAAGGGTTTGGAAAGGTTGTGGAGAAGTTTGGGAAAGGTTTTGGAAAAGTTTTGGAGAAGTTTTGGAAAAGTTTTAGAAAGGTTTTGAAGAAGTTTTGGAGAAGTTTTGGAGAAGTTTTGGAGAAGTTTTGGAGAAGTTTTGGAGAAATATTGGAGAGGTTGTGGAGACGTTTTGGAGAAGTTTTGGAAAGGTTTTGGAGATGTTTTGAAAAAGTTTTGGAGACGTTTTGGAGAAGTTTTGGAAAGGTTTTGGAGAAGTTTTGGAAAAGTTTTGGAGAAATATTGGAAAGGTTTTGCAGAAGTTTTGGAGAATTATTGGTGGTGCACTTGGGGAGGGAGGATTACAATGAAACCCCCAAAAAGTACTTGGGATGGATCTGGACCAAACTTGCCATGGATAATGGGACTTGCAGTACCATCACTGATACTGTGACCCCCACCAACAATGGATTGGGACCAAACTTGGCACAGAGAAGCCCCATGACCCACTGAACATACTGCAGGGGTTCAGGGGAATAGACTTGATTTTGGGAGTTGTAGTTTACCTACAACCAGATAGTACACAGACCCAACATGGCCAACTGTCGCCTGTCAGACAAACAAGACAAAAATGTCACCTGTCATTTCATGTCGATGATCGGCGGACCAAAACGACAGCACAAAGAAAACGAAGGAAAAACTTTTGCACACATCTCTAGTAATGAACTTTCAATAACTAAACATAGTGGTTTGAGAGTTGGACTATACCTGTAGTAGTTTGAGAGTTGAGCCGCCGAAGAGTAGAGTTTGGATTCCTGCTCAGCCATGGAAACCGAAGGGCGATTCTGGGCACGTTCCATTCGCTCGGCTCCAGAAAACCCTGAAATAGAGTTACTATAAGTTAGCAATGACCTGAAATTACACAACAATGACCAACTATTTTCTTTTTCTAATAGCATCCCCTATTATAGGGGATATATAGAAGATCTGTATAGGAAGGATAATAATAATATAAAGGATAGAACCAGACATCCTGAGGAGTGAGGTTGAATGGGCCTTAAGAAGCATTGCTAATCACAAGGCAGCAGGAGACGACGGGATCCCAGCTGACCGTTAATAGCCTAGCTTGCGGACTACCAGAGCAGTTGCATCTGTTGAGTAGGAAATTCTAGGTGCCGCTTTATGCGGGGAGGCTAATTTAACTAATTTACGACACCATAAAAACGTTCAGCAGTGTGCGGAAGAATGAGGAAGTACTACCATCAAGGGCTCGGGTCACAAGTGGTCGATGAAGCAGCAGCTCCCCTTGTGGCCGGAATCGAGCATAACCCTGGAAAATGTTAAATTGCCTCTGTGTCTGTCTATATATATGTCGTATGTCTAATAATGGCATTGAATATTTGCCATGTCTATGCGCATTGTGATCTGCCCTGAGTCCCTTTCGGGGTGAGAAAGAAGGGCGGGATATAAATACTGTAAAATAAATAAATTAAATAAATAAACACACAAATAAAATAAATAAATAAATAAGATTAAAATAAATAAATAAAATAAATAAAATAAATAAAATCATAGAATCATAGAATAGTAGAGTTGGAAGAGACCTCATGGCCATCCAGTCCAACCCCAATAAAACAAACAAACAAATAAATAAAATAAAATAAATACTGTAAATAAATAAATTAAAAAACAAAATAAATAAATAAATAAATAAAATAAAATAAAATAAAATAAAATAAATAAATTAAATAAATTAAATGAATAAATAATATTTATGACAGTATTATCTTTCCTATACATTTACGTTTTCGAACTACTAGGTTGGCAGAAGCTGGGGCTAACAGCGGGAGCTCACTCCGCTTCCCAGATTTGGATGCCTTGGTTGGTATATACACAAAATTACTTGAAACGTTGCCTATAACATGACGATTGGAATATATG
>NW_026943818.1:17570666-17628166 GCF_035594765.1 Anolis carolinensis
GAGGTCATGCTGTGCAAAGATCCTGAAATGGGTAAAAACAAACTGCAGTAAATCAATTTATACCTGTAAAGGTCTATTCCCCACAGAGGTCATAATAATAATAATAACAATAATAATAATAATAATAAATATAAATACATAAACCCATTTATACCTGTAAAGGTCCAGTCCCTGCAGAGGTCATAATAATAATAAATATAAATATAAATACATAAATACATTTATACCTGTAAAGGTCCCGTCCCTTCAGAGGTCATAATAATAATAATATTAATAATAATAATAATAATAATATAAATACATAAACCCATTTATACCTGTAAAGGTCCAGTCCCTTCAGAGGTCATAATAATTATAATAATAAATATAAATATAAATACATAAATCCATTTGTACCTGTAAAGGTCCAGTCCCTGCAGAGGTTATAATAATAATAATAATATACATATAAATACATAAATCATTTTATACCTGTAAAGGTCCCCTCCCTTCAGAGGTCATAATAATAATAATAAATATAAATCCATAAATCCATTTATACCTGTAAAGGTTCAGTCCCTGCAGAGGTCATAATAATAATAATAATAATAATAATAATAATAATAATAATAATAATAATAATAACATAAATCCATTTATACCTGTAAAGGTCCAGTCCCTGCAGAGGCCATGCTTTGCAAAGATCCTGAAATGGGTAAAAACAAACTGCAGTTTTGCTTTGTCTAATGGTAGGGCAATAATAATAATAATAATAATAATAATAATAATATAAATACATAAATCCATTTATACCTGTAAAGGTCCAGTCCCTGCAGAGGCCATGCTTTGCAAAGATCCTGAAATGGGTAAAAACAAACTGCAGTTTTGCTTTGTCTAATGGTAGGGCAATAATAATAATAATAATAATAATAATAATAATAATAATAATAATAATAATAATATAAATACATAAATCCATTTATACCTGTAAAGGTCCAGTCCCTGCAGTGGTCATGCTTTGCAAACATCCAGAAATGTGTAAAACAAACAACAGCCCATAAGGGCCCAAAAGAAGCCTCCATTTCTCCCAGTTCAGAGTTTGCAATCTTCCCAGGTGTTGCCCATCTAAATTGCACCTGGAAAGGCCAGCTATTTCAGTCCTTCTTAAAGGCACAGTCATGAATTTCTAGTATTCATTGTGGACCCTTATTATTATTATATTTATTATTTTACTCTATTTATTACATGTATTATTTTCCTGTATTTATTATTATTATTACATGTATTATTTTCCTGTATTGTTATTATTAATAATATTTTACTCTATTATTATTAAAAGGATACATGACGACATGGAGCAGCATTACCGTCCCGCCAAAGCAGTACCTTTTGATCTACTCACATTGGCGTGTTTCCGAACTGCTAGGTTGGCAGAAGCTGGGGATAACAGTGGGAGCTCACTCCGCTAACCGGACATGACTACATGGAGTGCCATTACCTTCACGTTGGAGCAGTACCTATTGATCTACTCACATTGGCATGTCCAGAGCAGTATCTATTGATCTACGCACATTGGCATGTCCGGAGCAGTATCTATTGATCTACTCACATTGGCATGTCCAGAGCAGTATCTATTGATCTACTCACATTGGCATGTCCGGAGCAGTACCTATTGATCTACTCACATTGGCATGTCCAGAGCAGTATCTATTGATCTACGCACATTGGCATGTCCGGAGCAGTATCTATTGATCTACTCACATTGGCATGTTTTCAAACTGCTAGGTTGGCAGAAGCTGGGGCTATCAGCGGGAGCTCACTCAGCTCCCCAGACATGACTACATGGAGCGCCATTACCTTCCCATTGGAGCTGTACCTATTGATCTACTCACATTTGTATGTCCGGAGCGGTATCTATTGATCTACTCACATTGGCATGTTTTCGAACTGCTAGGTTTGCAGAAGCTGGGGCTATCAGTGGGAGCTCATTCTACTCCCTGGACATGACTACATGGAGCGCCATTATCTTCCCATTGGAGCAGTACCTATTGATCTACTCACATTGGCATGTCCGGAGTGGTACCTATTGATCTGCTCACATTGGCATGTCCGGAGTGGTACCTATTGATCTGCTCACATTGGCATGTCCGGAGCAGTATCTATTGATCTACTCACATTGGCATGTTTTCGAACTGCTAGGTTGGTAGAAGCTGGGGCTATCAGCGGGAGCTCACTCCACTCCCCGGACATGACTACATGGAGTGCCATTACCTTTCCGTTGGAGCAGTACCTACTGATCTACTCACATTTGTATGTCCGGAGCGGTACCTATTGAACTACTTACATAGGCATGTTTTCAAACTACTTGTTTAGCAGAAGCTGGGGCTAACAGCGGGAGCTCACCCCCGCTCCCTGGATTTGAACCGCCGAACTTTTGGTCAGCAAGTTCAGCAGCTCAGCTGTTTAACCCACTGTGCTACTGGGGGCTCTGAATAATTATACGAATCCTCTATCATCCTGCTTCTTGAAAGTGTCCCGGTTTCCCCGCCTCCTCCCGCTTTCCTCCTTGCTGCAAACTGAATGCAAGCCAAGCAGAAAAGGGTTAACAAGGAAAGGAAGATAGGACGCAGGATTCTGGCTCTCCCAGTTCAAACGGTGCCAAACCAGGCCTCAAATCCCAAAGACGTCATCCTCTCTCTGTGCATATGGAACCCATTTCTTCCCAAATCAAGTTTTGATTAAATGCAATAAATACGATGGGCTTGACCGAGCGGCACTCGTCGGGGGGGAAATCCCATTTGAAGCCAGGTCGGCGCGTTGATCCAAAAACATACATTTTGATCGCCGCCGTAAATCCCAATTTCGGAGAATCCTGTGCGCCATTGAATCAACGCAGACATATATATATATCTATATATATATTAGTGTTGTGCTTTGGTACGGAATCGCTGTCCGTTTGGTCTCGTCTCATTTTCATATTTGGTTCCTGCTAACTTTGGCCACGAGAGCCTTTGACAACACATTATTATTATTATTATTATTATTATTATTATTATTATTATTATTTTATTATGACACAGCAAACAAGATAGACGTGCTGGATTTCGTATCACAAAATCACAAGTTGAACACTTCCCAAGTGTTTAGGACTGTGTGATGTATTATTATTATTATTATTATTATTATTATTATTATTATTTTATTATGACACAGCAAACAAGATAGATATGCTGGATTTCGTATCACAAAATCACAAGTCGAGCACTTCCCAACCGTCTAGGACTGTGTGATGTATTATTATTATTATTATTATTATTATTATTATTATTATTATTATTATTGTATGACACAGCAAACAAGATAGACATGCTGGATTTCATTTCACAAAACCACAAGACAAACACTTCCCAAGCGTCTAGGACTGTGTGATGTATTATTATTATTATTATTATTATTATTATTATTATTATTATTATTATTATTATTATTTATGACACAGCAAACAAGATAGACATGCTGGATTTCGTATCACAAAATCACAAGTCGAACACTTCCCAAGTGTCTAGGACTGTGTGATTTTTTATTATTATTATTATTATTATTATTATTATTATTATTATTATTATTATTATGACACAGCAAACAAGATAGACATGCTGGATTTCGTATCACAAAATCACCAGTCGAACACTTCTCAAGTGTCAGATCCCAGTAGGGTGGCCTTTTGCCAATTTGATCAATGTCTATTGTTTCCAAATGCTGGCTGAGATCTTTTGGCATGGCACCCAATGTGCCCATCACCACCGGGACCACCTGCACTGGTTTCTGCCAGAGTCTTTGCAGTTCAATTTTGAAATCCTGATAGCAGCTGAGTTTTTCCTTGATTAGCATTGAATAGCTTCATCTCCTGGATTCTTCCTGCCTGGGGGCATCCTTGGTTCAGAGTCGTTAGCTGCCCCCTGATCGATTCCTGTCTGGAACTCCTCTGTTTTCAGAGTGTTGCTTCTTATTGACTGTTCTGATTTTGGAGTTTTTTTTTTCCATGGTTTCCACCGTCCTGTTGAAGTTGTCCACATGCTTGTGGATTTCAATGGCTATGGATTGATATGAGGAGGCCTGCGGTGCCAAGGAGTCTGGAGCCGGTCCTGCGCCAAACCCGCCGGCCGGCCTTTGGGACGGAGACTCGGAGACAGAAATATAGGTTTTCTAATCTCCAAAGGAAGACGGATATCGAGGCAGAGATATGGATTTTTCACCTCCAAAGGGACGGCAGCTGGCAGAGGACCAGGCGAAACATCTTATGATGGAGAATTCTACAAAAGTCAGATGCCAAAGAGTTCCCGATATTTCGTTTACAAGCGGCAATTTTGATGCAACCCTTCCATCCAACTCCCAGGGAGATTTGTTAAAAACCGTGGGTGTTTCTCAGCTTGATTAGAACTGAATAGCCTTGCAGTTTCAAGGACTGGCTGCTTCTCATTACTTTATTTTCCAGACTATGCCACAGCAACACGTGGCCGGGCACTGCCAATAATAATAATAATAATAATAATAATAATAATAATAATAATAATAATAATAATAATATCTATCTTGTTTGCTGTGTCATATAATAATAATAATAATAATACTATCTTGTTTGCTGTGTCATACAATAATAATAATATCTATCTTGTTTGCTGTGTCATACAATAATAATAATAATAATAGTATCTTGTTTGCTGAGTCATACAATAATAATAATATCTATCTTGTTTGCTGTGTCATACAATAATAATATATCTATCTTGTTTGCTGTGTCATACAACAATAATAATAATAATATCTATCTTGTTTGCTGTCATAAAATAATAATAATAATAATAATAATATCTATCTTGTTTGCTGTGTCATACAATAATAATAATAATATCTATCTTGTTTGCTGTGTCATACAATAATAATAATATCTATCTTGTTTGCTGTGTCATACAATAATAATAATATCTATCTTGTTTGCTGTGTCATACAACAATAATAATAATAATATCTATCTTGTTTGCTGTCATAAAATAATAATAATAATAATAATAATAATATCTATCTTGTTTGCTGTGTCAAACAATAACAATAATAATAATAATATCTATCTTGTTTGCTGTGTCATACAATAATAATAATAATAATATCTATCTTGTTTGCTGTGTCATACAATAATAATAATAATAATAATAATAATAATAATAATAATAATAATAATATCTATCTTGTTTGCTGTGCAGTTTCAAAGACTGGCTGCTTCTCGTTACTTTATTTTCCATACCACCAGACTATGCCACAGCAACACGTGGCCGGGCACTGCCAATAATAATAATAATAATAATAATAATAATAATAATAATAATAATAATAATAATAATAATATATTGTTTGCTGTGTCATACAACAACAACAATAATAATAATAATATCTATCTTGTTTGCTGTGTCATACAACAACAGCAACAACAACAACAACATCTATCTTGTTTGCTGTGCAGTTTCAAAGGTGTGCCGTTACATTCCCGCCAGAGCAGTACATATTGATCTACTCACATTTGCATGTTTTTGAACTGCTAGGTTGGCCGAAGTTGGGGCTATCAAAGGAAGCTCACCCCATCCTACGGATTTAAACTGCCAACCTTTTGGTCAGCAAGTTCAGACTCCCAATTCTAGTTCCAGTACTGCCAAACGGCTTTAACATCACAATGTAGACATCTTCCACCTGTGAATGGAAGAAAGGTATTCATCACCATAGGATGGAAGAACCTTCGGGAAAGACATTTTGAAGAAAGATAGAGAACAGCACACTCCATCTAGTGGTGGGATTCTCAATGGCAAATATTAAAATACACTGTCTATATATACCCGGCATTTCCCAGGTCCAAAATGCATAGGGTTGTGGATTAACTACAACTCACATGATGCCAGGTTGACCCAGAATCTCCACCAGTACTTAAAGTTTGTTATGTTTGCCCTGGATGCATCATCTAGATGGTCTTTGGAGGTCTCTTTCTTTACCTATGGTCTTATGAGATTGTCTAGATGGTCTTTGAAGGTCTCTCTGCTTAGCTACGGCCTTATGAGAACATCTAGATGGCTTTTGGAGGTCACTTTCCTTACCTATGGTCCTATGAGACCATCTAGATCTTCTTTGGAGGTCTCTTTGCTTACCTATGGTCTTATGAGATTGTCTAGATGGTCTTTGAAGGTCTCTCTGCTTAGCTACGGCCTTATGAGAACATCTAGATGGCTTTTGGAGGTCACATACCTTACCTATGGTCCTATGAGACCATCTAGATCTTCTTTGGAGGTCTCTTTGCTTACCTATGGTCTTATGAGATTGTCTAGATGGTCTTTGAAGGTCTCTCTGCTTAGCTACGGCCTTATGAGAACATCTAGATGGCTTTTGGAGGTCACATACCTTACCTATGGTCCTATGAGACCATCTAGATCTTCTTTGGAGGTCTCTTTGCTTACCTATGGTCTTATGAGATTGTCTAGATGGTCTTTGAAGGTCTCTCTGCTTAGCTACGGCCTTATGAGAACATCTAGATGGCTTTTGGAGGTCACTTTCCTTACCTATGGTCCTATGAGACCATCTAGATCTTCTTTGGAGGTCTCTTTGCTTACCTATGGTCTTATGAGATTGTCTAGATGGTCTTTGAAGGTCTCTCTGCTTAGCTACGGCCTTATGAGAACATCTAGATGGCTTTTGGAGGTCACTTTCCTTACCTATGGTCCTATGAGACCATCTAGATCTTCTTTGGAGGTCTCTTTGCTTACCTATGGTCTTATGAGATTGTCTAGATGGTCTTTGAAGGTCTCTCTGCTTAGCTACGGCCTTATGAGAACATCTAGATGGCTTTTGGAGGTCACTTTCCTTACCTATGGTCCTATGAGACCATCTAGATCTTCTTTGGAGGTCTCTTTGCTTACCTATGGTCTTATGAGATTGTCTAGATGGTCTTTGAAGGTCTCTCTGCTTAGCTACGGCCTTATGAGAACATCTAGATGGCTTTTGGAGGTCACTTTCCTTACCTATGGTCCTATGAGACCATCTAGATCTTCTTTGGAGGTCTCTTTGCTTACCTATGGTCTTATGAGATTGTCTAGATGGTCTTTGAAGGTCTCTCTGCTTAGCTACGGCCTTATGAGAACATCTAGATGGCTTTTGGAGGTCACATACCTTACCTATGGTCCTATGAGACCATCTAGATCTTCTTTGGAGGTCTCTTTGCTTACCTATGGTCTTATGAGATTGTCTAGATGGTCTTTGAAGGTCTCTCTGCTTAGCTACGGCCTTATGAGAACATCTAGATGGCTTTTGGAGGTCACTTTCCTTACCTATGGTCCTATGAGACCATCTAGATCTTCTTTGGAGGTCTCTTTGCTTACCTATGGTCTTATGAGATTGTCTAGATGGTCTTTGAAGGTCTCTCTGCTTAGCTACGGCCTTATGAGAACATCTAGATGGCTTTTGGAGGTCACTTTCCTTACCTATGGTCCTATGAGACCATCTAGATCTTCTTTGGAGGTCTCTTTGCTTACCTATGGTCTTATGAGATTGTCTAGATGGTCTTTGAAGGTCTCTCTGCTTAGCTACGGCCTTATGAGAACATCTAGATGGCTTTTGGAGGTCACTTTCCTTACCTATGGTCCTATGAGACCATCTAGATCTTCTTTGGAGGTCTCTTTGCTTACCTATGGTCTTATGAGACCATCTAGATGGTCTTTGGAGGTCTCTTTGTTTAGCTACGGCCTTATGAAACCATCTAGATGGCTTTTGGAGGTCACTTTCCTTACCTATGGTCCTATGAGACCATCTAGATCTTCTTTGGAGGTCTCTTTGCTTACCTATGGTCTTATGAGACCATCTAGATGGTCTTTGGAGGTCTCTTTGTTTAGCTACGGCCTTATGAAACCATCTAGATGGTCTTTGGAGGTCTCTTTCCTTACCTATGGTCTTATGAGATCATCTAGATCAGGAGTCCCCAAACTAAAAAAAATTAACTTAGATTTGGATTGGTTTTAGCCTATTTTAAACCAAGAGTTTGACGCCAGAGTGACACCTCGTGGCAGGTTATGGAATTACGAGCCTCTCCTCGTAACTAGGCAGCATTTTTTAATGGTACCAAATGCATAGGGTTGTTATGGATGAACTACAAGGAAAATCATTTCCCCCCAAACCCCTCCCGTAATCAAATTTTGGCATATCAGGTCTGTGTGCCAAGTTTGGTCCAGATCCATCGGTGTTTGGGTTCATGGATGTAGGGCTGACGATTTAATAGATTAACGAATCCCGGCCCTAATGAGCATCTTTAAAAAGAGACACCGGGAGAGACAAGAGGAGGCCCGGTGAAGACGCTTCAAGTGCCTTAAGCTTCCTGACCTTATTAGCAGCCTGGACGGAGTTGGCGGAGCTCTAACAAAACAACGCTAATTAGGCCGCCGGAGCCACTCCGAAAAGAGATAATGAGTGAGTGGTCCTCACGGCCAGGCGGGTCCGGCCCGATGTTTGTTTTCATTTCCGTCAATGAATGAGAGGCCTCCCAGTCCTTTTGATTCATAACTCGTTTGGTACCAATCACTGAAAAATGAAAGCGTTGGATAAGCGAAAATGTTGGACAACACCAAATTACATTACGATTTCACAAATTAAACACCAAATTCGACAGAAAATGCCGTTCAATGCACGGTAATGTTACGTAGGAATGACTATATATTTTTCCGAATTTAGCACCAAACTTTGCACTGGGATCTAGGGCAGTGTGGACTCAGATAACCCAGTTCAAAGCAGATATTGTGGGTTATTCTGCTTTGATATTCTGGGTTATATGGCTGTGCGGAAGAGCCCTGGAGCGCCTCAACTTGCCTCACAGTTGAACCGCCCCTGAGAGTGGTCCCTGGTCAAGACAAGGTTGGGAACCACTGAAGGAGATGAACGGACTGATAGACAGAGATCTGGACAGATGGAGAGGGAATAGACAGATGTGTGGAGAAGAGCAAACCACAGACCACTGACTACAACCTAAGCCGTGGCATGTGCACAACGCAGGATCTTCTCACAGCCACAAGTGGCCAGATTCTGGTCAAAGGACATTGAGAATAATGCCAACTTTTTAACTTTGTTGGTGTTTTTAAATACCCTCGTTTCACTTCCAATTCGGCATATAAATAAATAGATAGATGACTAGACAGATAACTAGATAAGATGTTTGGATAGATGGCTGGATTGATATATGAGAGATAGATGACTGACAGATGATACATGGATGGATAGGTAGGTAGGTAGGTAGGTAGATAGATAGATAGATAGATAATGATAGATGGATGAATGGATGGATGGATGGATAGGTAGGTAGGTAGATAGATAGATAGATCATGATAGATGGATGAAAGGATGGATGGATGGATGGATAGGTAGGTAGGTAGATAGATAGATAGATAGGATAGATAAATAGATAGATAGATAATGATAGATGTATGAATGGATGGATGGATGGATGGATGGATAGGTAGGTAGGTAGATAGATAGATAGATCATGATAGATGGATGAATGGATGGATAGGTAGGTAGGTAGATAGATAGATAGGATAGATAAATAGATAGATAGATAATGATAGATGGATGAATGGATGGATGGATGGATGGATAGGTAGGTAGGTAGATAGATAGATAGATCATGATAGATGGATGAATGGATGGATAGGTAGGTAGGTAGGTAGATAGATAGGATAGATAAATAGATAGATAGATAATGATAGATGTATGAATGGATGGATGGATGGATGGATGGATAGGTAGGTAGGTAGATAGATAGATAGATCATGATAGATGGATGAATGGATGGATAGGTAGGTAGGTAGATAGATAGATAGGATAGATAAATAGATAGATAGATAATGATAGATGGATGAATGGATGGATGGATGGATGGATAGGTAGGTAGGTAGATAGATAGATAGATCATGATAGATGGATGAATGGATGGATAGGTAGGTAGGTAGGTAGATAGATAGGATAGATAAATAGATAGATAGATAATGATAGATGTATGAATGGATGGATGGATGGATGGATGGATAGGTAGGTAGGTAGATAGATAGATAGATCATGATAGATGGATGAATGGATGGATAGGTAGGTAGGTAGATAGATAGATAGGATAGATAAATAGATAGATAGATAATGATAGATGGATGAATGGATGGATGGATGGATGGATGGATAGGTAGGTAGGTAGATAGATAGATAGATCATGATAGATGGATGAATGGATGGATAGGTAGGTAGGTAGGTAGGTAGATAGATAGGATAGATAAATAGATAGATAGATAATGATAGATGGATGAATGGATGGATGGATGGATGGATGGATAGGTAGGTAGGTAGATAGATAGATAGATCATGATAGATGGATGAATGGATGGATAGGTAGGTAGGTAGATAGATAGATAGGATAGATAAATAGATAGATAGATAATGATAGATGGATGAATGGATGGATGGATGGATGGATAGGTAGGTAGGTAGATAGATAGATAGATCATGATAGATGGATGAATGGATGGATAGGTAGGTAGGTAGGTAGGTAGATAGATAGGATAGATAAATAGATAGATAGATAATGATAGATGGATGAATGGATGGATGGATGGATGGATAGGTAGGTAGGTAGATAGATAGATAGGATAGAAAAATAGATAGATAGATAATGATAGATGGATGAATGGGTAGACAGATAGTAGATGGATGGATCGTTGGATGAATAGATATCTGAACAGGTGGATAGATAGATAATAAACAGACAGATAGCTAGATAGATGTTTGGAGAGATGGCTTGATTGATGATAGATAGATGATTGACAGATGATAGACAGGCAGACAGATAGATCATGATAGACATATGGATGAATGGGTAGATAGTAGACGGATGGATCGCTGGATGGATAGATATCTGAACAGATGGATAGATAGATAATAGCTAGATAAACGTCTGGATAGATGGCTTGATTGATGATAGACAGATAGATTGATAGATAGATGATTGACAGATGATAAATGGATGGATGGATAGATAGATAGATAGATCAATAGATAAATAATGATAGATGGATGAATGGGTAGATAGTTGACGGATGGATCACTGGATGGATAGATATCTGAACAGATGGATAGATAATAGCTAGATAAACGTCTGGATAGATGGCTTGATTGATGATAGATAGATGATTGACAGACAGACAGACAGATAGACAGACAGATCATGATAGATGGATGAATGGGTAGATAGTTGACGGATGGATCACTGGATGGATAGATATCTGAACAGATGGATAGATAATAGCTAGATAGACGTCTGGATAGATGGCTTGATGGATGATAGATAGATGATTGACAGACAGACAGACAGATAGACAGACAGATCATGATAGATGGATGAATGGATAGATAGTAGACAGATGGATCGCTGGATGAATAGATATGGATGGATGGGTAGATAGAGAGATGATTTGTTGTTGTTTATTTGTTCAGTCTCTTCCGACTCTTGTGACCTCCTGGACGGGCTCAGGTCACAGCTCCCTAAACTTTGCCTAAACTTTAGGAAGAACTTCCTTATGTTCTGGGATATATTTCCCGGGAGTGTGCTGGATGGCCTTTGGGGTTCCTGTCCGTCAAATGCGACCCAGACGCAAGTTGGCACCTCGGAGGAGGAGGAGAACACGCCAAGAGAGACGGCACACAGGCAAACAATGGGCCCGAGTGTCCAGTGCGGTTAATTGGGAGACAACAGACGGGCGGACAATGAGGAGGGGGGGGGTGCGGGGGGGGGGCAAACCCCCAGGAAGGGTCTCTAATTGGGAGGGATCAGCCCCGCGTCCCCTTTGTCTGCCCAAGGCAGGCGTCAGGGCCCGGCTCGGGGACAAAGGCCTGTCTGCCGCCAGCCGGGCCAGGCGTCTCCCGGCCCCCAATCCCAGGGGAACCAGTAACCCTTTCTGGCAGGACTGGGACCATTCACGGCTCCTTGGGACCCGCCTGTCACCGCCCGGGCCTTTGATGGGGGGCCACGGTCAGAACAGGCCTCATAGAACCTACTTTTCCGGATCATTGTGGAAGCCTTCAAATAATGATTGACATTAGGGTGAGATGTTCAGAGGTATCTAGACTTGTTGGAGTCCAACACTGCACCAAGTCTAGTGCAGAAGTTGGACTCATCATCATCATCATCATCTATCTTGATCTATCCTCCAATTGGAGTTTCTGTTAGATGTTCAGACTATCTAGACTTGTTGGAGGCCAGCTTGGTGTAGAAGTTGGACCAACAACAACACCAACAACAATAATATATCTTGACCTGGCCTTTGAATAATGATTGACGTTAGGGTGAGATGTTCAGAGGTATCTAGACTTGTTGGAGTCCAACAATGCACCAAGTCTGGTGCAGAAGTTGGACTCATCATCATCATCATCATCTATCTTGATCTATCCTCCAATTGGAGTTTTGTTAGATGTTCAGACTATCTAGACTTGTTGGAGGCCAGCTTGGTGTGGAGGTTGGACCAACAACAACACCAACAACAATAATATATCTTGACCTGGCCTTTGAATAATGATTGACGTTAGGGTGAGATGTTCAGAGGTATCTAGACTTGTTGGAGTCCAACACTGCACCAAGTCTAGTGCAGAAGTTGGACTCATCATCATCATCATCATCTATCTTGATCTATCCTCCAATTGGAGTTTCTGTTAGATGTTCAGACTATCTAGACTTTTTGGAGGCCAGCTTGGTGTGGAAGTTGGACCAACAACAACACCAACAACAATAATATATCTTGACCTGGCCTTTGAATAATGATTGACGTTAGGGTTAGATGTTCAGAGCTATCTAGACTTGTTGTAGGCCAGCTTGGTGTGGAAGTTGGACTAACAACAACACCACCAACAACAATATATCTTGACCTAACCTTCAAATAATAATTGGAGTTTCTGTTAGATGTTCAGACTATCTAGACTTGTTGGAGGCCACCTTGGTGTGGAAGTTGGACCAACAACAACAACTATATATCTTGACCTAGCCTTTAAATAATAATTGGAGTTTCTGTTAGATGTTCATAATTGATTTTACTGTTAGATGTTCAGAGGTATCTGGTCCGGGAAGTTGGACTCATCATCATCATCATCATCATCATCATCATCATCATCATCATCATCATCATCATCATATATCTTGACATAGCCTTCAAATAATACTTGGATTTTCTGTTAGATGTTCAGAGGTATCTAGACTTGTTGGAGGACAGCTTGTTGTGGAAGTTGGACCAACAACAATAACATATCTTGTCCTAGCCTTCAAATAATAATTGGAGTTTCTGTTAGATGTTCAGAGGTATCTAGACTTGTTGGAGGCCAGCCAACAGACCTCACCACCTCTGAGGATGCCTGCCATAGATGTGGGTGAAACATCAGGAGAGAATACTTCTGTAACATGGCCAGACAGTCGGGAAACCTCACAGCAACCCATCTCTGGAGGCCTTAGCTTAGATGGACATCTTTTGGGAATGCT
This sequence comes from Anolis carolinensis, assembly GCF_035594765.1. NCBI lineage: Eukaryota > Metazoa > Chordata > Lepidosauria > Squamata > Anolidae > Anolis > Anolis carolinensis. The sequence goes on from NW_026943818.1 coordinate 17,584,231, forward strand.
TCTGTTGGGTTGTCCCCCTCCAAGCTTACTGGTCCCCTCCAACCCTTGTGTTGATATTATGTTCACAATGGAAAGAAATGCTGATGTTTAAAGTGAGAATAAAGATGGAATACCTCCTGTGTCCCATTTTAGGGTCTCCAAACCATCTCCATCCATCCTCTTTCCATCACAAATAGGTTTGGCCAGCAGAGGTCACCCTGCTCACAAAGGAACTCTGGCTTTCCTTGGTCTTCTTCCCAATCCAAACAATTGGGCTCATAAATCTTCCAGAGAATGAGAAAAGGGTAATTGGTGAAGAAAAGAGGTTGTTTATGTCATCCTTTATTGCTTTACCATAAAGCCGAACTCGAGGAGAGGCCGAGGAGAGGTTGGAGAGTCCCTCTCCCACAACCTGTCCCCCACCCAACCATTGAGACACTTTGGATCTCAATTAAGAGAGAAAAGTGAGGCGTTAATATAATATAACATAATCTATACACATAATATAAGTGAAAATATGTGTGTGTGTATGTGGTACGAGTGTCCACTCAGACAGACAGCCTCCACAGTCTATAGTTCCCAGTGCTGAGGAGCCACCAAGTCACTCTTTTCTATTGACATTGCAGGTTACAGTGAGCACATCCCAGGGTTCATTTCTCTCCCTATTTGCATGACCCCACCCACTGCTTCTCCCTTAACCCTTTCCCAGTGCTGAGGAGCCACCAAGTCACTCTTTTCCATTGACATTACAGGTTACAGCAAGCACATCCCAGTGTTCCTTTCTCTCCCTATTTGCATGACCCCGCCCACTGCCTCTCCCTTAACCCTTTCCCAGTTTAGAGGAGCCACCAAGTCACTCTTTTCTATTGACATTGCAGGTTACAGCGAGCACATCTCAGTGTTCTTTTCTCTCCCTATTTGCATGACTCCGCCCACTGCCCTTTCCTTAACCCTTTCCCAGTGCTGAGGGGCCACCAAGTCACGCCCGTCCACTGACATTGCAGGTTACAGCGAGCACATCCCAGGGTTCCTTTCTCTCTCCATTTGCATGACCCTGCCCACTGCCTCTCCCTTAACCCTTTCCGAGTGCCAAGGAGCCATCAAATCACTCCTTCCCAGGACATTGCAGCTTACAGCAAGCACCTCCCAGTGTTCCTTTCTCTCTCTATTTGCATGATCCTGCATGACGGCTCAATGCTATGGAATCCTGGGAGTGGCAGTTTAGTGAGATACCAGCAGTCTTCGCAGAGAAGGCTACATTATCATCATCCTCATCATCTTTATAAAACTACTAACTTGGAGACCTGGCAGTGCCCAGGTTATTAGAAGAAGGCGTGTGTTTTGGGATAATAGGTAATATCATTGAAGTTTGGTCCAGATCCATCAGTGGCTGGGTTTAGGGCTCTCTGGATAAGGGTGAACTACAACTCCCAGATCCGAGGTCCAGATCTGACATCAACTGGGTTCAGCGTTTTCTAGATGCAGGTGAACTACAATTAGCAAAACCAAGATCTATTCCCCTAAACCCCTGCGGTATGTTCATGGGGCTTCTCTGTGCCAAGTTGGTCCCGGGCCATTGTTGGTGGGGTTCACAGTATCAGTAAAAGTACTGCAAGTCCCATCATCCATAGCAAGTGTGGTCCAGATCCATCCCTGGTTGGGTTCACAGTGCTCTCTGGATGTGGATTGAAAATCACGGTGAATTCTCTCCAAACCCCTTGTTCAGTTGTGGATCAATTCTTCTGTGAACTGTGTGCCATAGGAAAGTGTAGGAAAGGGTTAAGGGAGAGGCAGTGGGCGGGGTCATGCCAATTAAGGAGCCCTGTTCCTACAATTTCTCTAAACCATGGTGAATTCTCCCCAAACCTCTTGTTCAGTTGCGGATCAATTCTTCCGTGAACTGTGTGCCATAGGAAAGGGTAGGAAAGGGTTAAGGGAGAGGCAGTGGGCAGGGTCATGCAAATTAAGGGACCCGGTTCCTACAATTTCTCTAAACCATGGTGAATTCTGCCCAAACCCCTTGTTCAGTTGCGGATCAATTCCTCTGTGAACTGTGTGCCATAGGAAAGGGTAGGAAAGGGCTAAGGGAGAGGCAGTGGGCAGGGTCATGCAAATTAAGGGACCCGGTTCCTACAATTTCTCTAAACCATGGTGAATTCTGCCCAAACCCCTTGTTCAGTTGCGGATCAATTCCTCTGTGAACTGTGTGCCATAGGAAAGGGTAGGAAAGGGCTAAGGGAGAGGCAGTGGGCAGGGTCATGCAAATTAAGGGACCCGGTTCCTACAATTTCTCTAAACCATGGTGAATTCTGCCCAAACCCCTTGTTCAGTTGCGGATCAATTCCTCTGTGAACTGTGTGCCATAGGAAAGGGTAGGAAAGGGCTAAGGGAGAGGCAGTGGGCGGGGTCATGCAAATTAAGTGTATGTGGGGGACAGGCTGGGTTTGTGCTACATGTTCATGGCTGTAGGCTGTTAGGAATTGTGGGATTTGTAGTCCCAAACACCTGGAGGGCCGAAGTTTTCCCATGCCTGGTCTAGATCCTGCCTAGGATTCCATGGCATTGAGTGACGGCAGTTCAAGTGGTGTCAAACTGCCTTAATTCCACAGTGTAGATTCTCCCCGGGAAAATGCAAAAAAGGCCGCTGAGATATCAAACCCAGAAGGTTCAACAAGCCAAGAAACCAACAAAAAAAACAACACCCGCCTTTTCCTTTGCAAGGATGAGAAACATATTTTGCAAACATCGTTAAGGCAGAAGATCATGTTCAAAGGGAGAGCGTTTACATTGGCAGCGGGAATCTGCCGAATCCAAAGGAAAAGGGCTGGAGGTTTTATGCACAATGAGGGCCTGGAAGTTTGTGTTGTTGTTTGTTGTTGATTCCTTTGAAGGCCGCCAAGGCTTTCACGATCCCCGTCCAATACTTTTTCTTTGGCTGTCACTTTCCATCCGTCTCCCCTCCCCTCCCTCTGCCTTTTCCGTTTATATCTCCGTAATGCGAAGCGGATGTGGACGTGAATTGAAGCATTTTAATCTTTCCTGATCAAAATGAAATGCAGGCCCGCTGGGATTCAGAGCAGGCGCCCTGCACTACAAATTGAAAATAACAACCAACACATTTCTTCTTGTTTCTCCCGGAATCATGAGAGTTGTAGTTTGGGCCCTGTCGAATTCCAACTCTCGTGCTTCCATTGTTAAAGTGGTGTCAAACTGCATTCATTTGACAGTGTATCCTTATGCAGTTGGCCACGTTGTATCCTTACGCAGAAAGTACAGGGAGGAAGGCACGCTGCAGCCGAGAGCCCTCTGGAGCGCTCTCAGCCACCACGTGTCCCATCCTCCTCCTGGCATCAGAACGTTGCAAGCAGCCATGTATTTATCCAAGGAGGACGGCTTGAGGAAGGCATGCAGTGGTTGAGAGCTCTCTGGAGCGCTCTCAGCCACCACGTGACTCGTGTCTTGTCCTCCTCCCTGCATAAGAACTGTGCTTATCCCAGGAGGACGGCTTGAGGAAGGCATGCAGTGGTTGAGAGCTCTCTGGAGTGCTCTCAGCCACCACGTGTCTTGCCTTCCTCCCGGCATAAGAACGGTGCTTATCCCAGTACTTATCCCAGGAGGATGGCTTGAGGAAGGCATGCAGTGGTTGAGAGCTCTCTGGAGTGCTCTCAGCCACCACGTGTCTCGTCCTCCTCCTGTCATAAGAACAGTCCAAGCAGCCATGTACTTATGCCAGAAGGATGGATTGAGGAAGGTATGCAGTGGTTGAGAGTCTTCTGGAGCGCTCTCAGCCACCACGTGCCTCATCCTCCTCCTGGCATAAGAACAGTGTAAGCAGCCATGTACTTATCCCAGGAGGACGGCTTGAGGAAGAGATGCAGTGGTTGAGAGCTCTCTGGAGGGCTCTCAGCCACCACGTGACTCGTGTATCGTCCTCCTCCCGGCATAAGAACGGTGCTTATCCCAGTACTTATCCCAGGAGGACGGCTTGAGGAAGAGATGCAGTGGTTGAGAGCTCTCTGGAGCGCTCTCAGCCACCACGTGACTCGTGTATCGTCCTCCTCCCCGGCATAAGAACGGTGCTTATCCCAGTACTTATCCCAGGAGGATGGATTGAGGAAGGCATGCAGTGGTTGAGAGCTCTCTGGAGCGCTCTCAGCCACCACGTGACTCGCCTTCCAGCATAAGAACAGTGCAAGCAGCCATGTACTTATCCCAGGATTGAGGAAGGCATGCAGTGGTTGAGAGCGCTCTCAGCCACCACGTGTATCGTCCTCCTCCTGGCATAAGAACGGTGCTTGTCCCAGTACTTATCCCAGGAGGACGGCTTGAGGAAGACATGCAGTGGTTGAGAGCTCTCTGGAGCGCTCTCAGCCACCACGTGACTCGTGTATCGTCCTCCTCCCGGCATAAGAACGGTGCTTGTCCCAGTACTTATCCCAGGAGGACGGCTTGAGGAAGACATGCAGTGGTTGAGAGCTCTCTGGAGCGCTCTCAGCCACCACGTGACTCGTGTATCGTCCTCCTCCCGGCATAAGAACGGTGCTTGTCCCAGTACTTATCCCAGGAGGACGGCTTGAGGAAGACATGCAGTGGTTGAGAGCTCTCTGGCGAGCTCTCAGCCACCACATGTCTCGCCCTCCTCCCAGCATAAGAACAGTGCTTATCCCAGTACTTATCAGAAGATCAGTGGTTCAAATCCGTGGGACATGGTGAGCTCCCATTGTTAGCTGCAGCTTCTGCTAACCTAGCAGTTCAAAAACAGTTAGAAATGGAGATGAGCACCGGCACCCAGGGCTGGATTCGACTGGACTTAATATCAAGGGGAAACCTTTACCTTTACTAATGCTTCCCATAAAAAAAAATCTAAGTGAGCATCAGTAACTAGTTTCTTTAACCTCAAATTACTTACATGTTATTTATGATGTCGTGCTGTAGAAGGATCTAAAAACAAAAAAAGTGGGCCTTATGTTAGGTTTCCTTGGTAGGAAAAGCAATAAAAGGCAACAGGTTCTGAGCCTCCACCACACTCCGTGGCAGGGGGTTCCACTGATGAACAGCTTTTCCTTTTGTTACCTTTCTTCCAGAGGATGAAACTGTGATGATTCTGCATATTTGTGAGCAAAACTACTTAAATATATTTATTTGCTACATTTATATCCCGCTCTTCTCACCCGAAATCAAATCAAATGAACATACAATATATTATTAGCATAGCACAATATAAGCATTAAATTACTATATTGTACTATATCATTATATGGTCATATTATTAGTACTATTACATTTAATATATAATATATAATAAATATTATTATATTTTATTTTTATTATTATTAGTATAATATTGTATTACATTATAATATTATTATCATATATATATACCTTAAAAAGAGATTCAGATTTGGTTTCTTTCTCTACTAGGCTTAGGATGGTGAACTGTTCAGCTTCTGCCTGGCGCAATGTTTACTCTGCTTAGAAAATGTTTGACTATTCCTCCTCTTTCACTTATAATATTATTATTATTATAATATATATATATATATATATATATATATATATACACACACACACACACACACACACACACACACACACCTTAAAAAGAGATTCAGATTTGGTTTCTTTCCCTACTAGGCCTGGGATGGTGAACTGATCAGCTTCTGCCTGGCGCAATGTTTACTCTGCTTAGAAAATGTTTGACTATTGCTCCTATTTCACATCAATAGGAAGGAGCCCTTACCATAATTTGAAGCCATTTGCACCCAATAGCTAACAATATTAACAATAATAATAATTTGGTTTCTTTCCCTACTAGGCCTGGGATGGTGAAGTGATCAGCTTCTGCCTGGCGCAATGTTTACTCTGCTTAGAGAATGTTTGACTATTGCTCCTATTTCACATCAATAGGAAGGAGCCCTTACCATAATTTGAAGCCATTTGCACCCAATAGCTAACAATATTAACAATAATAATAATTTGGTTTCTTTCCCTACTAGGCCTGGGATGGTGAACTGATCAGCTTCTGCCTGGCGCAATGTTTACTCTGCTTTGAGAATGTTTGACTATTGCTCCTATTTCACATCAATAGGAAGGAGCCCTTACCATAATTTGAAGCAATTTGCACTTAATAGCTAACAATAATAATATTTTTATTTAATACCCACCTTATTTATTACTCACTAAGTGCTTTATTTCTATACATTTATTGCATTTGTCAGCCGTCTTTCTGCCAGTCCTTTCTATTAGGGTCCCGGCGTCAGGCTTAGCTGAGCGGGGAGATAGTGGCAGGGTAGAAATAATTTATATAGTGAAATAATAATAATAATTTTATTACTCACCAAGTGTTTTATTTATCTAGCTTTATTGCATTTGTCAGCTGCCTTTCTGCCAGTCTATTAGTGTCCCTACATCGGGAGAAAAATAAAGGAATTGAATTAATTAAATACAAAAGCAAATCAACAGAAAATGATTGGCTACTGGGAGAATTCAGAAATTGGACTAACCCAGTCTGTTACTCTTACATTCTCACCGATTCGGTGAGAAACGAGCCGGACACTAGGAAAGACCAATGGGTTGGGACTGGGCTGTGGTGCAGCTGGTTAGCAGCCAGCGGCAATAATTTCTACATGAGTTCAAAGCCAGCCCTGGTCAGGGTCAGCTCCCGACTTTTAACAATCGAGCTTGCTGTTGACTCATGCAGCCCAAAAGACAGTTGCATCTGTCGAGTAGGAAAGGCTAATTTAATTAATTTCGGAAGAATGAGGAAGTACTACCATCAAGGGCTCGGGTCACAAGTGCCGGTGAAGCAACAGCTCCCCCTTGTGGCCGGAATCGAGTATAACCCTCATGAAGCCGGAAGCTGGAAAATGTTAAAATTGCCTCTGTGTCTGTCTATATATGTCGTATGTCTAATGGCGTTGAATGTTTGTCATGTATCTATGCATTGTGATCCACGCGAGAAGGGCGGAATATAAATAAATAAATACATACATAAATAAAAATAAACGTGTTCTTTGAATATTTTTTTTATTGAAAGATGTGACAGAACTCATCCCAAAAAAAAAAACCCTGAACAGATAGATGTCCCAAATAACCAGCACATTCCTAATCATGTCATTTTTTAAAAAAAATCAAAACAATATATATATAGCACGCTGTCCGAGTGATCATTTAAATTTTTTAGTATAAGATTTGTGGCAGAGTTTTTTTTTCCCCTACGCACGCATTATTATTATTATTATTTTTGTTCTGGAGTGAAAAATAAAAAACCTGAGGTTTATACCTGTACTTTCTTGCAATCAATGGTGTTTTCGTTTTCTTTTTTTTTACCCATTAATTCAATATCAAATTGTTCTAAACTTTGGGAAGAATATGTTCTTTTTCTCTCCTTTTTCTCCCCCAAATGGCACGTGATTGTCTTGATTGTCACCAGTATTATTATTTTTTTATTTAGACACCAAAGTCGAAAAGAAAACCCATATTTTCTTCCATCCACAAAGAGCTAAATAGATCTCGTACAAGATGAAACAAAGAGACAAGAAAGAGCAATTAAATGCGATGAGTTAAAACTCTTCATTATGTACACGCCAATGTACAACCCTAAATAAATTAATACCGATTTTTGCATATCTTGGGATTCGTAGAGCTTATTTACACAAATTACCATTTATTCCATAAATATTAGGCTTCTTTTTTAATTCTTTTTCATTTTTTTTAAACACAGGTCCGAAAACGGGGAGGGGGTCACAACGATTGTACCAATTCTGAAAATCCAAGTGTCGTTTCGGTTTTTCGGATGTGAAGAAGATACCTGCAAGCAGTACAAACTTTGCTTTCCTCTTATATTTATATATATATATATATATATTTACTGTCTTCGAAATGCTTGTCTGGCATCCAACCGGCCTGAACCTTGTTGAAAGAAAAGAAATCAAATTTTTTTCTCTCCATTGTCTTTAAGATATGAAAGACGATTTCCAAACCAACATCCCTGTTTGGAAATGTCATCTTTATATGTAGAAAGGAACAAGTTATATCTCCAATAAGGTTGATTTATGCACATACACGCTCACACACAAAATAATTAGAAGAAGATGGACTTTCCTATCATCTCCCAGCATCGTGGTCTTCAAGATCATCTCCCACCATCATGGTCTTCAAGATAATTTCCCAGCATTGTGGTCTTCAAGATCATCTCCCACTATCGTGGTCTTCAAGATCAACTGTTAGCATTGTGGTCTTCAGGATCATTTCCCACCATCATGGTCTTCAAGATCATTTCCCACCATCGTGGTCTTCAAGATCATTTCCCACCATCATGGTCTTCACGATCATCTCCCACCATCATTGTCTTCACGATCATCTCCCACCATTGAGGTCTTCAAGATCATTTCCCACCATTGTGGTCTTCAAGATCGTTTTCCACCATCATGGTCTTCACGATCATCTCCCACCATCATGGTTTTCAAGATCAACTGTCAGCATCATGGTCTTCAAGATCATTTCCCACCATCGTGGTCTTCAAGATCACTTCCCACCATCATTGTCTTCAAGATAATTTCCTACCATCGTGGTCTTCAAGATAATTTCCCACCATCATTGTCTTCAAGATCATTTCCCACCATCACGGTCTTCAAGTCATCTCCCACCATCATGGTCTTCACGATCGACTGTCAGCATCATGGTCTTCAAGATCATCTCCCACCATCATGGTTTTCAAGATCAACGGTTGCCATCAAGATCTTCCTCACAGGTCGAATCTCTATCATCTCTCACCATCATGGTCTTCCAGGTCCTCTCCTACCACCAGGATCTTCCATATGAAGAAAATCCCCACCATTTTATACCATCATGGCCTTCTAAATGATCTCCTACCACCATGGTCTTCTAAACTATCTTCCACCATCATGGTCTTCAACTCCATCCATGCATGAGCTTGTAAGTTACTGCAAACCAGAGATTCTAGTTTAGCCATTTTTTTTTCTGGCCAAAACTAAGAATATGGAGCTGGATCCTTCAGCGAGAGGAAAGCCCAAGAAAACGGTAGATCTGGAGTGTGACAGAACCCGGGGTCCACAACCGTGCCGTCTCTTTGGTTTTGTCCCTGGGCTGCAGCAGATCCTCCTCCTTGTAGATGTCCTTGTAGATGTTCTCCACTCTCCATCCTGCCCCACCTCCGAGCCCACTCTTCCTTCCCCTAAAAAATAAATATTTATACTGTGCTGTACACATAATCTCCTGCCCGGGTCTTCGAAGTTGGGCGGTCACTTGGGCGACTCTCGACCAGGAGAAACTTCTCGCTGGGTTTCCAAACCGCTGACCAGTCTTTGGATGTTCTGGAGCTCGTTGATGGAATCCTTCAAGGATCCCTTGGGGGACAAGGAGGCCCGTTGGCTGCCGGGTTTGGGGAGCGGGAGATCCGAGAGAGGGCTCGATTCCCGGCTGCTGCTGGGCTTGGAGCCTTCGGAGCCGGCGTTCAGACTGGTGGGCAGGCCAGTGGTCAAGAGGTTGGTGCTGGGCGGGATGGCCACCGGGATCTGGTAGGGGCTGAAGCGGAGGCGAGGCCGGGCGCTACTCAGGAAGGGGTTCCGCGACAGAGAGCCGGCGGTGGCCGTGCTGGTGGCCGGCATGGCAGACGCAGCCGCGGCAGCTGCCGCCATGTAAGTGTACGGGTAGGGGAAGAGTCCTCCAAAAGTAGGCACCGGGATTCCCTGAAACGAGAGAGAAGAAAACGTGAGATGCCATTCTGCTGGGCTTTCAGGCCTCACCATTGTAGAGTTTCATTTTAGGATTCTGCCCAAAATATCCCAGAGCAGTGGTTCCCAACCTGCGGGCCATGAGAAGGCCACCAGAAGACCATAGACAAGGAAAGGGAATGTCTAGATGGTCTCATAAGACCACAGGTAAAGAAAGAGGCCTCCAAAGGCTATCTAGATGGTCTCATAAGACCATAGGTAAGGAAAGCGACCCTCAAAAGCCATCTAGATGGTCTCATAAAACCATCGGTAAGGAAAGAGACATCCAAAGGCCACCTAGACAATCTCATAAGACCATAGGTAAGCAAAGAGACCTCCAAAGACTATCTAGATGATCTCATAAAACCATAGGTAAGGAAAATGACCTCTAAAAGCCATCTAGATGTTCTCATAAGACCATAGGTAAGGAAAGCGACCCTCAAAAGCCATCTAGATGATCTCATAAGACCATAGGTAAGCAAAGAGACCTCCAAAAGCCATCTAGATGTTCTCATAAGACCATAGGTAAGGAAAACGACCCTCAAAAGCCATCTAGATGGTCTCATAGGACCATAGGTAAGCAAAGAGACCTCCAAAGACAGGATAAATATCATTGTTTTGCTGATCTCTTGGAATCAGTAAAGGTTCCTGTGTTATTTGTGTGGTGCGGGCACACGTAAGAGCTTCCATCTACGATCCACAATCCCTAACATGACGCAGATACTTGGCTGACACCCCACCAGCCTCACGGTCAACCCCGGTCCCCCCACTTGCTGTCCCTTACCTGAGACGCCAACATGTGCTGGGAGAGGTGGAAGGGGAAAGGGGTGGCGGTGCCGGCGGCGGCTTGCCCGGCGGCGGAGAGACCCCCGTTTTCCAGGGCCCCGGCGCCGGCCACGGAGGCCAGCAAGTGTCCCATGCCCATGGCGGAGAAGGCCCCCGGCGCCATGGCGAACTGTCCCGGGTGGATGAAGAAGGGCTGCCCGGCGCTGAGCGGGTTGAAGAACTGCTGCCCGTGGAGGCTGGAGAGGGCCAGGCTCTGGAGGTGGCCGGTGCTGAGGTGCGGGGGGCTGTCCGTCTGGACCATGAGTGGGGAGAAGGACTCCTTGCTGACCCCCAGGGGCCGGCACTCGGGGGCGGCCTCCTTCTTGGACCCCTCCGGCTGCGGTGTCTGCGGCTGCTCTTTCCTCTTGCCCTCCATCTTGTCCTTCTCCAGGCCCAAGGGGCTGAAGAGCGGGCCCTCGCCGTGGCCCTCCTTGGAGGCCTCCTTGCCCTTGGGGGTCCGCTCCTGGCCCCTCTCTTCGCTGGCGCTGCTGCGCGGGCTGCAGGCCCCCGGTGGCTCCGGGCTCGGCCTCTTCCCTTCCGGGAGCTTCTCCGACTCCGGGTCACTGCCTTTGTCTTCTGCTGGGTGGAAACAAACCCAAAAGACACATTCAAACAAATGTGATAAATTTAGGAGGCGAGTGTCCTATCATTCCTGACCACTGCTCGGAGTGATAAGAGTTGCAGTTCAAGTAGGAAGCAGCCAGGCTTTGAAGCTGCAAGGTCACTCCTTGGAAAGCGATGAGTACTGTGGTCAAATTTGGTGTGATTTGGCCCAGTGGTTTTGTTGTTAACTCAGTCCTAATTATGTACATCTATCTATCTATATATATAAAAGAGTGATGGCATCAGGGCAGCGGACAAAACAACAAAACTACAGGCCCCCCAACCTCGAAATTTGACAACACAACCCATCATCCACGCCTCTAGGTTGATACAACAAAAAGAAAAGAAAAATAAAGTCCTAATTAGAGGGAGAGGAATAATTGTTTTAATCCAATTGCTGCCAGTTAGAAGGCTAAGCTCCGCCCACTTGGTCTCCTAGCAACCCACTCAGCCCAGGGCTACTTCAATCAGGCCTCTTCCACACTGCCTATAAAATACAGATTATCAGATTTGAACTGGATTATATGGCAGTGTAGACTCAAGGCCCTTCCACACATTTATAATGGACTTAATATCAGGGGAAAACCTTAACTACCACCAATTCCTCAGAGTATTTTATTTCCCATACCACCAGACTTTGCCACAGCAACGCATGGCCGGGCACAGCTAGTCTATATATAAAAGAGTGATGGCATCACGGCGACCCACAAAACAACAAAACTACAGGCCCCCCAACCTCGAAATTTGACAACACAACCCATCATCCACGCCTCTAGGTTGATACAACAAAAAGAAAAGAAAAATAAAGTCCTAATTAGAGAGAGAGGAATAATTGCTTTTATCCAATTGCTGCCAGTTAGAAGGCTAAGCTCCTCCAACTTGGTCTCCTAGCAACCCAATAAAAAATAATAAAAAACACTAAAAAATAATTAAAAACACTAAAAAATTAATACAATAAAATACCATAATAACAGAAAATAACTAAAAATAATACAAGAATATAATAAAATATAATAAATAAAAAGATAACTTACAATAAAATTAATTAAAAAATGCAAATAACGTCAAATAAAAATTACACAACAATTTTTAACCAATACCACCACCACTTTGCCACAGCAACGCGTGGCCGGGCACAGCTAGTTACATTTATATATATATATATATATATATATATATATATATATATATATGTGTGTGTGTGTGTGTGTGTGTGTGTGTGTGTGTGTGAATGATATCTGTGGAATAATGTCCAGGGTGGGAGAAAGAACTCTTGTCTGTTTGAGGCAAGTGTGAATATTATTGGCCAGCTTTTTTAGCATTGAGTAGCCTTGCAGCTTCAAAGCCTGGCTGCTTCCTACTTGAATTCATACCTAGGGGACTTCATTGTAGGGCAACTTGAATACCGTTGAATAGCCTCGCAGCTTCAAAGCCTGGCTGCTTCATACCTATGGGACTCCATTGTTGGCCAACTTGAATACCATTGAATAGCCTCGCATCTTCAAAGTCTGGCTGCTTCATACCTAGGGGGATCCATTGTTACCCAACTTGAATACCATTGAATAGCCTCGCATCTTCAAAGCCTGGCTGCTTCATACCTAGGGGAATCCATTGTTACCCAACTTGAATACCATTGAATAGCCTCGCATCTTCAAAGCCTGGCTGCTTCATACCTAGGGGAACCCTCTCTACGCCACTTTGAATGCCACGAAGAAAATCCCAGCAATGCGTGGCCGGGCACAGCTTTATATATATATATATATATATATATATATATATATATATATATGCCGTATATACTCGAGTATAAGCCGACCTGAATGTAAGCCGAGGAACCTAATTTTACCACAAAAACTGGGAAAACTTATTGACTCGAGTATAAGACGAGGGTGGGAAATGCAGCAAAAATAAAATAGATATTAACAAAATTGCATTATTTGAGGCTAAATGCTTTTGAATATTTATATAAAACTGTAATTTAAGATAATAATAAGACTTTAATAAGATAAGAAGTCGGCCAGGAGCCTCATTCGAGTATAAGCCGAGGGGAGCTTTTTCAGCCCTGAAAAAGGGCTGAAAAACTAGGCTTATACTCAAGTATATACAGTATATATATGTGTGTGTGTGTGTGTGTGTATAGTATATATATAGCTCATATAGTTTCCAACAGACTCACAACCTCTGAGGATGCCTGCCATAGATGTGGGAGAAACGTCAGGGGAGAATGCTTCTGGGACATGGCCAGACAGCCCAGAAAACTCACAGCAACCCAGTGATTCCGGTCATGAAAGTGTTCAACAACACAATCTACAATTGAATTATTGCTTTAGGTTGATAGTCAAAGGCTTGTGAAAATAAATCTCAACCAAACAGGAGAGGGCGGCAGAGAACAAGGCTCGTCCTTCAACTTCTTGATGGGTCTCTTGCAAAACGACAACGTCCAGGGATGGACGACTTCAAAGTCCCAAAAGTGGACTCGGAAAGGCGGACAAAACCTGACATTTTATATGTATTGATCAAGTCTCCCTTATCCAGACATTTGATTTACTCCAAAGTCCGAAGTGGCCGAGAGAGTGTCACCGTTGCTTTCTTGTTCTCACCTCTGCTGTTGCGATGATGATGAGGCCGGACGGGACTGGACGTTGTGGTCCCCAAAGGCGAGTGGAGCGAGTCCCGGCCCGTGTTGGGTTCACACGAGGACGCGTCCGACTCGGCCCCGTCTCGGTCGGGTTTGCACTGGTCTTCGTACATGCGCAGAGATGGGAGAGTCAGCTGTTTCCTGTTTGGTGGGAGAAACCAACAGAGTGGGTCACTGGAGCATGTGCAGAGTTCTCCCTTCATTCTTCCCTCTTCCCTTGACTGGGTTGTTGTATGGCCTTGTCCTAGAAGCATTCTCTCCTGACGTTTCGCCCACATCTACGGCAGGCATCCTCAGAGCTTGGGAAAGATATATATCTGCCATAGGTGTGGGCGAAACATCAGGAGAGAATGCTTCTGGAACATACAACAACCCTGTGATCCTGGCCATGAAAGCCTGGGCGAAGATTATAATCCGCACGAGTCAGTTAAAAACATTTGCGCCTGTTTTGGGTTTTAGTCTGAACTTTTAAAAAGTTCTGGATCTATCTATCCATAACTTGTAAAAATCCTACCTTTCGGGTTCGGACTAAAATCTGGTTCAAGGCAAAGATTATAATCTGAACAAGTCACTTAAAAACATTGTGTCTGTTTTGGGTTTTAGTCTGAACTTTAAAAAGGGTCTGGATCTATCTATCCATAATTTATAAAAATCCTTCCTTTCGGGTTCGGACTAAAATCTGGTCCAAGGTTAAGATTATAATCCGCACGAGTCACTTAAAAACATTTTTGCCTGTTTTGGGTTTTAGTCCGAACTTTAAAAAGTTCTGGATCTATCTATCCATAACTTGCAAAGATCCTTCCTTTGGGGTTTGGACTAAAATCTGGAGATTTACGCTGCAGAAATAATACAATGTGTTGTCAAAGGAATCACTAAGTTGTTCTGCATTTTCTGGGCTCTGGCCATGTTCTGGAAGCATTCTCTCCTGACGTTTCTCCCACATCTATGGCAGGCATCCTCAGAGGTTGTGAGGTCTGTTGGAAAGCTATATCACTCCCTCGCTTAGCTTTCCAACAGGCCTCACAACCTCTGAGGATGCTTCCCATAGATATGGGAGAAATGTCAGAAGAAAATGCTACTGGAACATGCCCAGAGCCCGGAAAATTAAATCTAATTATCCTCAGGTTATGCGCATACAATACCTGTGAAACATAAGGTTTTTTTAAACCTTATTTCCAATATTTTTCCTTATGTCTTTATTATTATGATTATGATTATTATGATTATTATTATTATTATTATTATTACCTTTTTTCTCGTCTTCCATTCCCGGTATCGCGAAATCCCTTTGCAAAGGGGTTGTTGTCTATTTTCAGCTGGGTGATCTGTCCAAAAAATACACAAAGACACATATATGATTAATGGTTAATAATAATAATAATAATAATATTTTTTATTGTGTCAGAAGCGACTTGAGAACATACTGCAAGTGCAGTATGTGCAGTCCATTGCGCCACCATGGTTTCTTATAATAATAATAATAATTATAATAATTATAATAATGTAATAATAATAAATGTAAGTTGTTACCCGCCGCTTGTCATTATTCACGATAGGGTACAACAGTCAAAATAGTACATAGACAAAAGAAAAAGACTATTAAAAGACATATAATAATAATAATAATAATAATAATAATAATAATAATAATAGACTCTCCTTCAACTCAACAGTCAGGAAATATGTGCGATATCAAATAATAATAATAATAATAATAATAATAATAATAATAATAATAATAATGCTGACATGATACGAAGATTTAAAGATCAAACTGCAAAGACTCTGGCACAAGCCAGTCAAGGTGGTCCCAGTGGTGATATAATATATTAATAATAATAATAATAATAATAATAATAATAATGCTGACATGATACAAAGATTTAAAGATCAAACTGCAAAGACTCTGGCACAAGCCAGTCAAGGTGGTCCCAGTGATGATATAATATAATAGTAATAATAATAATAATAATAATAATAATAATGACATGATACGAGGATTTAAAGATGGAACTGCAAAGACTCTGGCACAAGCCAGTCAAGGTGAATGCAGTGGTAATATAATATATTAATAATAATAATAATAATAATAATAATGATGATGATGAGGAACTACTCCATTTAATAGCCTAATTTGCTGTAGACCTAAGCAGCTTGCATCTGTTGAGTAGAAACTTTAGGCACCACTTTATGTGGGGAGGCTAATTTAACTAATTTACGACACCATGAAAACTTCCAGCAGCAGCGGAAAAGAATGAGGAAGTACTCCATCAAGGACTCGGTGTCACAAATGGAAGATGAAGCGGCAGCTCCCCCTTGTGGCTGGAATCAAGCATAACCTCATGAAGCTGGAAGCTGGGAAAATGTTAAATTGCCTCTGTGTCTGTCTATATATATGTACATACGGTATTGCACACCCACCTTGTCGTTCTGGTAAGCCGTGACCGCAATGAAGTCGGTCTCTGGGAACACGTATGTTCGGAAAGTGCTGTACGGTAACTTGAGGATGTCGTTGGCCCTCACGATGTGGAACCGGGGCTGGTACTTGTGCATGGAGTTCAGGATGGTCTGGGCACAAAAAGAGAGAAAAAGGGAATAAATTGTATATGTCATTTTCAGTCTTGTTAGAGTCCCAGACTCAATATGCCCAAATGTGAATAATAGTGGAACTTGGAGGAAATAGACCTTGACATTTGGGAGTTGGGGCTTCTGGGACTTATAGTTCACCTACAATCAAAGAGCATCCTGAACTCCACCAATGATATTAATACTATTAAGATCCAAAGCAGATTGCATTCATACACTGAAATAAAGTTATTATTATTATTATTATTATTATTATTATTATTATTATTATTATTATAAGAAACCATGGTATAGTATTAATATGAATACTATTAAGATCCAAAGCAGATTGCATTCATACACCGAAATAGTTATTATTATTATTATTTAATAATACTATTAAAATCCAAATACTATATTATATTATATATATAATATAATATAGTATTAATGTAATATTAATACTATTAAGATCCAAAGCAGATTGCATTCATACACCGAAATAGTTATTATTATTATTATTTAATAATACTATTAAAATCCAAATACTATATTATATTATATATATAATATAATATAGTATTAATGTAATATTAATACTATTAAGATCCAAAGCAGATTGCATTCATACACCGAAATAGTTATTATTATTATTATTTAATAATACTATTAAAATCCAAATACTATATTATATTATATATATAATATAATATAGTATTAATGTAATATTAATACTATTAAGATCCAAAGCAGATTGCATTCATACACCGAAATAGTTATTATTATTATTATTTAATAATACTATTAAAATCCAAATACTATATTATATATATAATATAAGATAGTATTAATATAATATGAATACTATTAAGATCCAAAGCAGATTGCATTCATACACCGAAATAGTTATTATTATTATTATTTAATAATACTATTAAAATCCAAATACTATATTATATTATATATATAATATAATATAGTATTAATATAATATGAATACTATTAAGATCCAAAGCAGATTGCATTCATACACTGAAATAAAATTATTATTATTTAATAATACTATTAATATCCAAATACTATATTATATATATAATATAATATAATAGATATATATAATATAATATAGTATTAATGTAATATTAATACTATTAAGATCCAAAGCAGATTGCATTCATACACCGAAATAAAGTTATTATTATTATTATTATTATTATTTAATAATACTATTAATATCCAAATACTATATTATATATAATATAATATATATAATATAATATAAATACTGTTAAGATCCAAAGCAGATTGCATTCATACACCGAAATAAAGTTATTATTATTATTATTATTATTTAATAATACTATTAATATCCAAATACTATATTATATTATATTATATATAATATATATAATATAATATAAATACTATTAAGATCCAAAGCAGATTGCATTCATACACCGAAATAAAGTTATTATTATTATTATTTAATAATACTATTAAAATCCAAATACTATATTATATTATATATATAATATAATATAATATAATATAATATAGTATTGATATAATATAATATAATATAATATAATATAATATTATTATATTATATTAATACTATATTAATATTATTAAGATCCAAAGCAGATTGCATTCATACACCAAAATAAAGTTGTTATTATTATTATTATTTAATAATACTATTAATATCCAAATACTATATATATATATATGTATGTATGTATAATATAATATAGTATTAATATAATATAATATAATTATATTATATTAATACTATATTAATACTATTAAGATCCAAAGCAGATTGCATTCATAAAGTTATTATTATTATTTAATAATACTATTACTATCCAAATACTATATATATATATATATATATATATATATATATATATATATATATATAATATGTATAATAGAATATAGTATTAATATAATATAATATTATTATATTATATTAATACTGTATTAATACTATTAAGATCCAAAGCAGATTGCATTCATACACCGAAATAAAGTTATTATTATTATTTAATAATACTATTAATATCCAAATACTATATTATATATATATACAGTAGAGTCTCACTTATCCAACATAAACGGGCCCGGCAGAACGTTGGATAAGCGAATATGTTGGATAATAAGGAGAGATAAAGGAGAAACCTATTAAACATCAAATTAGGTTATGATTTTACAAATTAAGCACCAAAACATCATTTTATACAACAAATGTGACAGAAAAAGTAGTTCAAAATGCAGTAATGTTATGTTGTAATTACTGTATGTACGAATTTAGCACCAAAATATCACGATGTATTGAAAACATTGGCTACAAAAATGCGTTGGATAATCCAGAACGTTGGATAAGTGAGACTCTACTGTGTGTGTGTATATATATATATATATATATATACACATACATAATATATAATATAATATATATATATATATATCTAATATAATATATATTAGATCATATTATATAATATATATAATATATATTATATAATATAGTATTACTATATTATATTATACTAGCTGTGCCCGGCCACGCGTTGCTGTGGCGAAATATGGTGGTATGGGAAATAAAGTACTGAAGAATTGGTGGTAGTTAAGGTAAAGGGTCCCCTGGGCTGAGTGGGTTGCTAGGAGACCAAGTGAGTGGAGCTTAGCCTTCTAACTGGCAGCAATTGGATAAAAACAATTATTCCTCTCCCTCTAATTAGGACTTTATTTTTCTTTTCTTTTTGTTGTATCAACCTAGAGGCATGGATGAGGGGTTGTGCTGTCAATTTTCGAGGTTGTGGGGTGTTTACTTTTGTTGTTTTGTCCGCTGCCATGATGCCATCACTCTTTTATATATATAGATGGATAAAAGCAATTATTCCTCTCCCTCTAATTAGGACTTTATTTTTCTTTTCTTTTTGTTGTATCAACCTAGAGGCATGGATGAGGGGTTGTGATGTCAATTTTCAAGGTTGTGGGGTGTTTACTTTTGTTGTTTTGTCCGCTGCCGTGATGCCATCACTCTTTTATATATATAGATTATACTATATTATGTTATCAATACTATATTTATACTATTAAGTTCCAAAGCAGATTGTATTCATACACTGAACCCGCCCCTATTCTAATTGGAATTCATTCTAATTCCCAGGGAAACAAACCATATAGTCCCAATTTTATCCCAAAATTATCCCAAGAGGGCTCATTATTCGTTATGATTTTTCATTCGGGTTTTATTGATTCGCTTTAGAGGCACTGAAGGAGTTTTAAGACCGGGTCAACCCGACTTTGGGGGAGTAAACAATTCTACAAACTGCCTTCAAGATCCACCTGCCAAAGGGATTTGCAAAGCCTATTTGCTCCCATTTCTCCCCCTTTTTAAAAAATTTGCCCCCCTTGGAGTAACCTCTTAAATTGAGTTTAAAGAGGGGTCATTCATCGCCAGGCAATGACCCAGAGATTTATGGAAATAATCCCCTCCTTTTCTCCCCCTCCTTTCCGGCACATAGATTGTTTACATACACATACATATACATATTGTTTACAGCAATTTAATAAACAAGGAAAGCTTATTATTATTATTATTATTATTATTATTATTATTATTATTATTATTATTATTAGGGGGTTAATGGGTAGCCTCCCTAAAGTGGAACAAAATTAAGACTTTGCCAACTTCAGAAGCTACCCATTAACCCCACTAATTATTATTATTATTATTATTATTATTATTATTATTATTATTATTATTATTTTATTATGACACAGCAAACAAGATAGATATGCTGGATTTTGTATCACACAATCACAAGTCAAACACTTCCCAAGTGTCTAGGACTGTGTGATGATGTATTATTATTATTATTATTATTATTATTATTATTATTATTAGGGGGTTAATGGGTAGCCTCCCTAAAGTGGAACAAAATTAAGACTTTGCCAACTTCAGAAGCTACCCATTAACCACACTAATTATTATTATTATTATTATTATTATTATTATTATTATTATTGTATGACACAGCAAACAAGATAGATATGCTGGATTTCGTATCACAAAATCACAAGTCAAACACTTCCCAAGTGTCTAGGACTGTGTGATGTATTATTATTATTATTATTATTATTATTATTATTATTATTATTATTATTATTATTTTATTATGACACAGCAAACAAGATAGATATGCTGGATTTTGTATCACACAATCACAAGTTAAACACTTCCCAAGTGTCTAGGACGGTGTGATGTATTATTATTATTATTATTATTATTATTATTATTATTATTATTTTATTATGACACAGCAAACAAGATAGATATGCTGGATTTTGTATCACACAATCACAAGTTAAACACTTCCCAAGTGTCTAGGACGGTGTGATGTATTATTATTATTATTATTATTATTATTATTATTATTATTATTATTATTATTTTATTATGACACAGCAAACAAGATAGATATGCTGGATTTTGTATCACACAATCACAAGTCGAACACTTCCCAAGTGTCTAGGACTGTGTGATGCATTATTATAACTCTATCTATATATATATATATTTATTTAGGGGGTCCCATGGATAGCTAGCTTCCCTAAACTAGAACAAACTTAAGACTTTGCCCATCTCTGAAATCCATGATTTGGCTGGATTTCGGAAGTGAGCAAAGTCTTGATTTTGTTCCAGTTTAGGGAAGCTACCCATTGCACCTCAATAATAATAACAATTATTATTATTATTATTATTATTATTATTATTATTATTATTATTATTATTATTAGGAGGTCCAATGGATAGCTAGCTTCCAGTTTAGGGAAACTCAAGGTGAGGTTTACTTTGATTTGAGCTTATTTCTATGGGGTTGGAGGAGCCTTTCCTCCCAGGTAAACAGGCCTTGCTTCAGGACTGAAGGTGAATTCAGAATCACAGAATCATCCTGGCATTTAGGACTCCCCAAGTTGTTGTTGTTGTTGTTGTTGTTGTTGTTGTTGTTAAATGCTAGCCTCTGTTCTATTCCATTTGTCTTCATTCCCTAACACAAACACGGGCAGGGCTCGCTTTGGATGCCCTGGGCCCATAACCTGATGTCAATCTCCAAATATCCCTATACTCTGAATTTTAGGAAACTGGAAAGATGGGAAATGTTATTCTGGCATGGATGGGGTCAATAAATTATATAAATCCTTTATTTTAGTGGATAGGGCAGGGAATGGCTCGCTTTGGATGCCCTGGGCCCATAACCTGATGTCAATCTCCAAATATCCCTAAACTCTGAATTTTAGGAAACTGGAAAGATGGGAAATGTTATTCTGGCATGGATGGGGTCAATAAATTATATAAATCCTTTATTTTAGTGGATAGGGCAGGGAATGGCTCGCTTTGGATGCCCTGGGCCCATAACCTGATGTCAATCTCCAAATATCCCTAAACTCTGAATTTTAGGAAACTGGAAAGATGGGAAATGTTATTCTGGCATGGATGGGGTCAATAAATTATATAAATCCTTTATTTTAGTGGATAGGGCAGGGAATGGCTCGCTTTGGATGCCCTGGGCCCATAACCTGATGTCAATCTCCAAATATCCCTAAACTCTGAATTTTAGGAAACTGGAAAGATGGGAAATGTTATTCTGGCATGGATGGGGTCAATAAATTATATAAATCCTTTATTTTAGTGGATAGGGCAGGGAATGGCTCGCTTTGGATGCCCTGGGCCCATAACCTGATGTCAATCTCCAAATATCCCTAAACTCTGAATTTTAGGAAACTGGAAAGATGGGAAATGTTATTCTGGCATGGATGGGGTCAATAAATTATATAAATCCTTTATTTTAGTGGATAGGGCAGGGAATGGCTCGCTTTGGATGCCCTGGGCCCATAACCTGATGTCAGGCTCCAAATATCCCTAAACTCTGAATTTTAGGAAACTGGAAATGATATATTGGCATGGACAGAGTCAGGGATTTAATTCTCCTGCGGCCCACAACTCCTTTTAAGGGAAGGAATCACATTTCCAAGAGTAGTATGGCATGGAAGTGTGTGCCTTTATGGGCGCAGCTCTTTGGGAAATAAATATGGCAAAATAAATACACAAATAAAGAAAGGATTCAGTCCCTGGTATTTTTTTCTAGGAAAATAAAATAGTAATAATAGGTTCACAGAGAGCAAAGGAGCGGTGGTATATCTCAACATTTCTACCCTATTTCTACCACATTTAGTCCAAAGAAAGGTGGAGTAAAAGCAATTTGTAGTTTTATAAAGCCTTTTCCACCTTCTTTTCCCAAAACTAGAAATCCCAGGATGCCAGTGCATGGAACCAAGTGAAGGGTCCGTGTAGATTCATACTGTCTATATATATAAAAATGTCATGTGCGTAAATAGGACGGAGTTAACAACAAAACCACTGGGCCAAATCACACCAAATTTGGCCACAAAACTAATGGCTTTCCAAGAAAGAAAACACCATGCCCATATGTAGAAAGCGGCTAGGCTTTGAAGCTGCATGACTATTCAATGCAAGAAAGGATTCCCATAAGCCACAGCAACAGGTGGCTGGGCACAGCTTGTATATGTATATATATGTAGATCCAAACCTTACATTGGACAAGAGTGGGAGACAACATATGTTCTGCATCTCAAAAACTAAAATTTTGAGATGGTGCAAAATATTATTAACTACAAAAATAATAACAACGTATTAATAATAATTAATTATTAATAACAATGAATCATAATTACGAACATTGTTTCTCTGTTCCCTTCGGGGATTGCTTCCCGAATATGAATGTTAATAATATTAACAATTTTAGGCCAACATTTACTCCAAAGTTATCCCCTTCCAAATTCAGCTGAAAGGAACAGAGAACCAATCCTGTTATTAAAATATTACTAATTTATGTATTACTAGATGTGCCTGGCCATATGTTGGTATGTAAAATAAAGTACAGTAGAGTCTCACTTATCCAACGTTCTGGATTATCCAAAGCATTTTTGTAGTCAATGTTTTCAATATATCGTGATAATTTGGTGCTAAATTCATAAATACAGTAATTACAACATAACATTACTGCGTATTGAACTTTTTTTCTGCCAAATGTGTTGTCTGACATGATGTTTTGGTGCTTAATTTGTAAAATCATAACCTGATTTGATGTTTAATAGGCTTTTCCTTAATGTCTCCTTATTATCCAACATATTCGCTTATCCAACATTTTGCCGGCCGTTTATGTTGGATAAGTGAGACTCTACTGTAATGAGAAGCTGCCAGGCCTTGAAGCTGCAAGGCTATTCACTCCTGTTTATTTGTTTTGGTTTTTTTTTAAGTGAAGGTCATAATGTAATACAATATTATATATTATATATTAAATGTATATAAATGTTGCAATTGATTAACTGACTCATTTTAATTGATTTTCACTGTATTTTATAAGTTGTATATATGCATGTGATCGTAAGCCGCCCTGAGTCCCTTGTTGGGTGAGAAGGGCGGGATATAAATGTTGTAATAAATAAATAAATAAATAATATTACTAATAATATTACCATGTAATGATATAGTATGTCAATATAGTAATTTAATGCTTATATTGTGCTATGCTAATCATATATTGTATGTACATTTGATTTGTAAGCCGCTCTATAGAAAGAAGATAGATGACACCACTGCACTTTCATCCCATGCCCTGTTCCTTAGCTACATTTTGCGGGATATAAATGTAGTAAATAATAATAATAATAAATAAATAATATCTTGGATGTGTTGGTGTCTTGTGGCCAAATTGGGTGGCTTTTGGTCCAGTGGTTTTGTTGTGAACTCGGTCCTACAAATGGACAGTACATTTTATATATATAGAATAAGATAGGTGTCTTGTGGCTAAACTGGGTGTCATTTGGTAGAGTGGTTTTGTTGTTAACTTGATCCTACAAATGGACAGTACATTTATATATATATATATATAAATAAGATAGGTATCTTGTGGCCAAATTGGGTGGCATTTGGTCCAGTGGTTTTGTTGTTAACTTGGTTCTACAAATGGACAGAACATTTATATATATATATATAATAAGATAGGTGTCTTGTGGCCAAATTGGGTGGCATTTGGTCCAGTGGTTTTGTTGTTAACTTGGTTCTACAAATGGACAGAACATTTATATATATATATATAATAAGATAGGTGTCTTGTGGCCAAATTGGGTGGCATTTGGTCCAGTGGTTTTGTTGTTAACTTGGTTCTACAAATGGACAGAACATTTATATATATATATATAATAAGATAGGTGTCTTGTGGCCAAATTGGGTGGCATTTGGTCCAGTGGTTTTGTTGTTAACTTGGTTCTACAAATGGACAGAACATTTATATATATATATATAATAAGATAGGTGTCTTGTGGCCAAATTGGGTGGCATTTGGTCCAGTGGTTTTGTTGTTAACTTGGTTCTACAAATGGACAGAACATTTTTATATATCTTGGATGTTTTGGTGTCTTGTGGCCAAACTGGGTGGCATTTGGTCCAGTGGTTTTGTTGTTAACTCGGTTCTACAAAGGGACAGTACATTTTTATATATATATATAAAAAAAATAAGATAAATGACACCACTGCACCTTCATCCCATGCCCTGTTCCTTAGCTACATTTTGTGGGATATAAATGTAGTAAATAATAAATAAATAAATAAATAAATAAATAAATAGTATCTTGGATGTGTTGGTGTCTTGTGGCCAAACTGGGTGGCATTTGGTCCAGTGGTTTTGTTGTGAACTCGGTTCTACAAAGGGACAGTACATTTATATATATATATATATATATATATATATAGAGAGAGAGAGAGAGAGAGAGAGAGAGAGAGAGAGAGAGAGAGAGAGAATGAGAATAAGATAGATGACACCACTGCACCTTCATCCCATGCCCTGTTCCTTACCTACATTTTGCGGGATATAAATGTAGTAAATAATAATAATAATAAATAAATAATATTTTGGATGTGTTGGTGTCTTGTGGCCAAATTGGGTGGCATTTGGTCCAGTGGTTTTGTTGTGAACTCGGTCCTACAAATGGACAGTACATTTTTTATATATAGAATAAGATAGGTGTCTTGTGGCCAAATTGGGTGACATTTGGTCCAGTGGTTTTGTTGTGAACTCGGTCCTATAAACGGACAGTGTATGTATGTATGTATGTGTGTGTGTGTGTGTGTGTGTGTGTGTGTGTATATATATATATATATGGCCATATATATATATATATATACACACACACATACACATAAAAATGTAGCTAAGGAACAGGACATGGGATGAAAGTGCTGTGGTGTCATCTATCTTTATATATATATATATATATATATATATATATATATATATATATATATATAATAAATAAATAAATAATATCTTGGATGTGTTTGTCTTGTAACCAAACTGGGTGGCATTTGGTCCAGTGGTTTTGTTGTTAACTCGATCCTACAAACGGACAGTACATTTATATATATAGAGAAAGAAGATAGATGACACCACTGCACTTTCATCCCATGCCCTGTTCCTTAGCTACATTTTGCGGGATATAAATGTAGTAAATAATAATAATAAATAAATAAATAGTATCTTGGATGTTTTGGTGTCTTGTGGCCAAACTGGGTGGCATTTGGTCCAGTGGTTTTGTTGTTAACTCGGTTCTACAAAGGGACAGTACATTTATATATATATATATATATAGATAGATAGATAGATAGATAGATAGATAGATAGATAGATAGATAGATAGATAGAATAAGATAAATGACACCACTGCACCTTCATCCCATGCCCTGTTCCTTACCTACATTTTGCGGGATATAAATGTAGTAAATAATAATAATAATAATAATAATAATCATCATCATAATAATCATAATATCTTGGATGTGTTGGTGTCCTGTGTGCAGATCCCTACTGGGATCTGCGCACATCATCAGAAAATACATCACCCAGTCCTAGACACTTGGGAAGTGTTCGACTTGTGGTTTTGTGAAACGAAATCCAGCATATCTATCTTGTTTGCTGTGCCATACAACGTTGTTGTGTTGATAATAATAATAATATCTTGGATGTGTTGGTGTCTTGTGGCCAAACTGGGTGGCATTTGGTCCAGTGGTTGTGTTGTTAACTCGGTTCTACAAAGCACCCCACTCCCTTGCCTTGCTTACAGTTTGTGGCACAAACTAGGTGGAATTGGTTGAGCCCAAGGTGTTCTTCCTCCCAAAGAGAGCCCAAGGCAAGAGTCGAGGGGGTTTCCTTCCAAGGGGAATACTTACAAAGCCGTGCTTGTCGGAGATGTTGTTGGTGAGCTTGAGCTTGTGGAAGGCGACGGGCTTGGCCATCCACTGCTCGCCGGTGGCCGGGCTGTCCGGGTGGATGTACATCCTCTTGGGCATCTCCGGGTCGGCCTTCCCGGCCACCATCCAGCGGGAGTTGTGGAACTTGTAGCGACAGTCGTCGGCAGCCACGATGTCCATCAGCAGGATGTACTTGGCTTTCTTGTCCAGGCCGCTCACCCGGACTTTGAACGGAGGGAACATGCGCCTGGAGACCCCCAGGAGGAGGAGGGGGGGGGAAGGAGGCATCAGTCCCTGCTATCTAAACAAGACCCCCATAGAAAGACCCCCCCCCCAGTCCCCGCCTCCCTTGAGCTCCTCTCCCACTTTTACGCACCAGAACAAATTGGATCCCTTGGACGCCCAGGGCTCTGACGCACGGGATTTTCTCATGTTTATGTAGCGACATGGGGATATTTTATAGTATATTGTATTAGACTATATTATAAAAAAAGAACCTTCCAAAAGAGCCAAACAAAAGCTCCTCTGGTTGGCTTACTTTTGGGGAGACAGTTTGGACTTTTGTCCCACTTTTACGCACCAGAATACATTGGATCATTTGGACACAGAGGAAGAGCGCCACGGTTTTTTCTCATGTTTATGTAGCGACGTGGGTATATATTATAGTGTATTAGGTTATACTATATTATGAAAAGAAGTCTCCAAAAGAGACAAGAGAAAAGCTGATCAGGTTGGCTTTCTTTTGGGGAGACAATTTGGACTTTTGTCCCACTTTTACGCACCAGAAGAATTGGATCACTTCGACTTAGGGGGACATCACTTTTACGCACGGGTTTTTCTCATGTTTATGTAGCGACATGGGTATATATTATATTATATTATAATTATATTATATTATATTATATTATATTATATTATATTATATTATATTATACTATATTAGGAAAAGAAGCCAGACTTAGGGGTACATCACTTTTACGCACGGGTTTTTCTCATGTTTATGTAGCGACATGGGTATATATTATATTATATTATAATTATATTATATTATATTATATTATACTATATTAGGAAAAGAAGCCAGACTTAGGGGTACATCACTTTTACGCACGGGTTTTTCTCATGTTTATGTAGCGACATGGGTATATATTATATTATATTATAATTATATTATATTATATTATATTATATTATATTATATTATATTATACTATATTAGGAAAAGAAGCCAGACTTAGGGGTACATCACTTTTACGCACGGGTTTTTCTCATGTTTATGTAGCGACATGGGTATATATTATATTATATTATAATTATATTATATTATATTATATTATATTATATTATATTATATTATATTATACTATATTAGGAAAAGAAGCCAGACTTAGGGGTACATCACTTTTACGCACGGGTTTTTCTCATGTTTATGTAGCGACATGGGTATATATTATATTATATTATATTATATTATTATATTATATTATACTATATTAGGAAAAGAAGCCAAGTGAAAAGCTCACCTGTTGCCTTTCTTTTCGGGAGACAATTTGGACTTTTGTCCCACTTTTATGCAGGGGGACATCACTTTTACATAAGGTTTTTTCTCATGTTTATGTAGCGACATGGGTATATTTTATAGTATATTATATTATACTATATTATAAAAAGAAGCCTCCAAAAGAGCCAAACGAAAAGCTCATCTGTTGGCTTTCTTTTGGGGAGACAATTTGGACTTTTGTTCCACTTTTACGCACCAGAAGAATTGAATCTCTTCCAGGCAACTTTTACAAACTGTGTTTTCTCATGTTTATGTAGGGACATGGGTATATATTATAGTATATTATATTGTACTATATTATGAAAAGAAGCCTCCAAAAGAGCCAAGCGAAAAGCTCATCTGTTGCTTTCTTTTTGGGAGACAATTTGGACTTTTGTCCCATTTTTACGCACCAGAAGAATTGGATCACTTGGACTTAGGGGTACATCACTTTTACTCACGGTTTTTTCTCATGTTTATGTAGGGACAAGGGTATATATATTATGGTATACTATGTTACACTAAATTATAAAAAGAACTTTCCAAAAGAGCCAAGCGCAAGCTCATCTGTTGCCTTTCTTTTGGGGAGACAATTTGGACTTTTGTCCCACTTTTACGCACCAGAATAAATTGGATCATTTGGACAAAGAGGAAGAGCGCCACGGTTTTTTCTTATGTTTATGTAGCGACGTGGGTATATTTTATAATATATTATATGATATTATATTATAAAAAGAAGCCAAACAAAAGCTCACCGGTTGGCTTTCTTTTGGGGAGACAATTTGGATTTTTGTCCCACTTTTACGCACCAGAATAAATTGGATCACTTTGATGCAGGGGGACATCACTTTGACGCACGGTTTTTTCTCATGTTTATGTAGGGACATAGGTATATATTATAGTATATTATATTATACTATATTATGAAAAGAAGCCTCCAAAAGAGACAAACGAAAAGCTCATCTGTTGCCTTTCTTTTGGGGAGACAATTTGAACTTTTATTTAGATCACTTTGAAGAATTGGATCACTTTGACGCACCGAGTTTTTCTCATGTGGATGCAGGGACATAGGTATATATTATAGCATGGTATGGTATATTATTCTATATTATATTATAAAAGGAACCCTTCAAAAGAGCCAAGGGAAAAGCTCACCTGATTGCCTTTCCTTCTATAGTATATTATAGTTATATTATATTATATTATATAAAGAACCCTCCAAAGGAGCCAAGCGAAAAGCTCACCTGGTTGCCTTTCTATCTATATTATATTATATTATATTATATTATATTATATTATATTATATTATATTATATTATATTATATTAAGAACCCTCCAAAGGAGCCAAGCGAAAAGCTCATCTAGTTGCCTTTTCTTTCTATAGTATAGTATACTTATATTATATTATATTATATTAAGAATCCTCCAAAAGAGCCAAGCGAAAAGCTCACCTGGTTGCCTTTCTTTCTATAGTATGGTAATTTATATTATATTATATTATATTAAAAATCCTCCAAAGGAGCTAAGCGAAAAGCTCACCTCGTTGCCTTTCTTTCTATAGTATAGTTATATTATATTATATTAAGAACCCTCCAAAAGAGCAGAGCAAAAAGCTCACCTGGTTGCCTTTCTTTCTATAGTATGGTTATATTATATTATATTATATTATATTATATTATATTATATTACATTATATTATATTATATAGAATCCTCCAAAAGAACCAAGTCAAAAGCTCACCTGGTTGCCTTTCTTTCTATAGTATAGTTATATTATATTATATTATATTATATTATATTATATTATATTATATTATATTATATTATATTATATTATATTATATAGAACCCTCCAAAGGAGCCAAGCGAAAAGCTCACCTGGTTGCCTTTCTTTCTATAGTATAGTTATATTATATTATACTATATTATATTATATTAAGAACCTTGGAGAAGGCGGCTATTTCCAACATTTATATCTATCTATCTATCTATCTATCTATCTGGTTTACTTTCTAGCTTTCTACCTACCTATCTTCCTTTCTATCTAGCTTTCTATATCTAGCTATTTCTCTCCAGTAGCAACCAGGTGAGTTTTTGGCTCTCTCTATCTGTATCTATCTATATATCTATATCTAGATATCTCATATATATATATATCTAGATATCTCATATATATATATTGTTATTCGTTCTTGATTGATTTGTAAGTTTAGTTGTACTTATGCTCAATATTATATTATGTTTAGTTGTTGCATGGTTTTAAGTTGTATAATTTCCTTCCTATGTTGGAAACTTCACTCAGTCCCTGAGGTATATAAATAAAGTTGTTGTTGTTGTTGTTGTTGTTATTATTATTATTATTATTATTATTATAATACTATTAAAACCGCTGAGCTGCTGAATTTGCTGACCCAAAAGCTTGGCGGTTGGAAAGTTGGTGGTTAGAATCCGGGAGCTGGGTGAGCTCCCGTTGTTAGCCCCAGCTTCTGCCAACCTAGCAGTGGTAAACGTGCAAATGTGAGTAGATCAATAGGTACTGCTTTGGCGAGAAGGCGGGCTCTAGAAATGGAGATGAGCACCAAACCCCAGAGTCCCACACGATTAGATTTAATGTCAGGGGATGATAATAATAATAATAATAATAATAATAATAATAATAATAATAATAATAATTTATACCCCCTCCATCTCCCAAAGGACTCAATAAAAACAGTAACACAATAAAATCACAGTATAATGACATATTATATCTCTGTCTCTATCCCATACCCATATCTATCTATTTATATATAAATCTATTTATATATAAAGATCCCCGCTTTCCCAATAAAAGAGATCCAAAAACTCTTAACTCCAGGTTGCTTTCCTTTTCGGGATAAGTCTGGAGTTTTTCCTATTTGTCGCACCAGAAGAACTTTATTCCTTTTGACACACTTTTAGCATTTTTGCGCATGGATTTTGTTTTTAAAAATGTCCCAAAGGTCCCCCAAGAGAAAGGTAGGTGGTAGCTTTTTTCCGGATTAAACTAGAGTTTCTATGCCACTTTGAAGTCGGGTTAAACTAGAATTTTTATTCCACTTTGAAGCAGGGCTATAGGGCACGGGATTTTATCATGGCTAAGCATTATATATATATATATATATATATATATATATATATATATATATATCCAATATTCTCTCTCTCTCTCTCTCTCTCTCTCTCTCTCTATATATATATATATATATATATATATATATATATAACATTTATATGATATATATTTATCCAATATACACACTCACTCTCTCTCTCTCTCTCTCTCTATATATATATATATATATAATATTTATTTGATATATATTTATCCAATATACTCTATCTCTTTTTCTATATATAAATAAAACATTTATATGATATCTATTTATCCAATATACTCTCTCTCTATATATAACATTTATATGATATCTATTTATCCAATATACTCTCTCTCTTTCTATATATAACATTTATATGATATATATTTATCCAATATTATATATATATATATATATATATATATATATAGAGAGAGAGAGAGAGAGAGAGAGAGAGAGTGTATAGGAAAAATATATATCATATAAATGTTATATTGGATATAAATATTATATTGGATAAATATATATCATATATATATATATATATAGAGAGAGAGAGAGAGAGAGAGAGAGATAATATTTATCTGATATATATTTATCCAATATACTATATATATATATATATATATATATATATAGAGAGAGAGAGAGAGAGAGAGAGAGAGAGAGAGAGAGTGAGTATAGGAAATATATATATCATATAAATGTTATATTGGATATAAATATTATATTGGATATATATATATAGAGAGAGAGAGAGAGAGAGATCATATTTATATGATATATATTTATCCAATATACTATGTATATATATATATATATATATAGAGAGAGAGAGAGAGAGAGAGATAATATCTATATGATATATATTTATCCAATATACTATCTATCTATCTATATATATATAGAGAGAGGGGGGTATAGGATAAATATATATCATATAAATATTATATTGGATATAAATAAATATACTATATATATTATTTTTAAAAATTATATATACATATATATATATAGAGAGAGAAAGTGTGTATAGGATAAATATATAACATATAAATATTATATTGGACATAAATATTATATTGGATAAATATATATCATATATATATTATTTTTAAAAGTTTTATATATATATATATATATATATATATATATATATATATAGAGAGAGAGAGAGAGAGAGAGAGAGAGAGAGAGAGTATAGGATAAATATATATCATATAAATATTATATTGGACATTGCCTGAAAAACACACAACAACCCTATCTATATGTATTTATCCATCCAGCTATCTACCTGCCTGTCTGTCTATCTATGTATCCAGCTATATCTATGTATCTATGACTGTCTGTCTATTTATTTATCTATGTGTATATATATATGTATGTATTTATGTATATTTATTTATCTATTTATCCAGCTATCTATGTGTATATATATGTATGTATTTATGTCCATTTATTTATCTATTTATCCAGCTATCTATGTGTATTTATGTCTATTTATTTATCTATTTATCCAGCTATCTATGTGTATATATATGTATGTATTTATGTCCATTTATGTTGATTTCCGACAGTAGTAATTCTCCCAATCGGGTGATAATTCTATTGCTAGACCTACTCAAAGCATACTAATTTATTAGGTTGATTTCTCTGTCATTTAATGGGTCTAATAGTTGGGACATCTACCAACAGAAATTATATATATATATATATATATATATATATATATATATATATATATATTGTGTGTGTCAGGAGCGACTTGAGACACAAGTGTGAGAGAACTGGTCATCTGCAAGGGTGTTTTGATGTTTTTACTACCCTTGTGAGAGGCTGGAGCTGGAGCTGACAAAGGGAGCTCATTCCCGATTCGAACCGGCAACTTTCAGCTCAGCAACCCAACCTTCAAGTCAGCAGTCCTGCCAGCACAAAGCATTATTATTGTAATTATTATTACTATTAGTAGTAGTAGTAGTAATAATACTTACTACTACTACTACTACTACTAATAATAATAATTAGTAATTATTATTAATACGAATAGTAATAATCTGAGCTCTATTTCTAGATCTACCCAAAGACTTAGGGACTGGTTTCCTATGGTTTCCTATTCGATCACACCTTGAGTTATATATTATAATATTTACTCCAGTTCCTGGAGTAAAAACCTCACAATCTACAAAAACAGGAGCAAAAATGCTCCAAAGTCTCCCCATCAATATACATATATATTTCAAGATAATTATGTTTGTTTTCTCCCTTTCCATATATATATATATATGTATATGGGACAAGGTGGAAAGAGAAAATTCATATAATTCTGCCTATATATATATATATATATATATTCCCAAACTTTGGGAATATGTCTAATTTTATTCTCATGGATATATTATTATTATTATTATTATTCTCATGGATATATGTGTGTGTGTGTGTGTAAAACCATGAGAATAAAATTAGACATATTCCCAAAGTTTGTGTCAGGACTGGAACTGACTTTCCCAGCCGGTTTCCTCGAAACCAAAGCGGTTGGGGTGTGTTCCGTATTGTTTCGTTTCCATTTCGGGAGAGGAATCATCCATTTTTTCTCCCCAATTGATGTAAATCGGTTATTTTCTCTCCTTAGAGAGACTTCTTTCCCTTTTCCCGTATTTTTCCCACCCGAAGGCGGACTTCTTTCGCTCTTAAAAGAGATTTTCCTGGGTCAAGGCAAAGCTCTGATCTGGGAAACACAACCTTAGAGACCTCGAATGATTCGTTTTTTCAAAAATACATGGATCTCCAGGCTCACCACTTTCCTTGGAAGGCCATCTCCGGTCTTGACTGCCTTTCCAACCAGGATTTTGGCCTTCAAAAAGCCTTCAAAAAGCCTTCAAAAAGCGAGTTTGCCTTTCTTTTTCGTAAATAAATAAATCCTGAAATAAATAGTTTCCTGGCTGTCGCGCTATCAAAACCGAAGGAAGGAGTCTCCAGAGAAAAGGGAGGAAAACTTGGGAGTAAGACTTTAATTTCACTCCGATTTACTCTCATGTAAACAAAGAAAAAAGGCACCAGGGTTTGCTTTGGAGTAAACAATTGCAACGCTGGAGGCAACTTTCTCCCTGAGAATATTTTAGAAAACCAATTTAATATGATTTTTTTTAAATACCAGGGAAATGGGAAGGGGACTCTCTCTGTTTCCTTTAAAAGGGATTGGGAATGAAAACTCTGTCTCTATCTATGCCAGAATAATATTTCCAGTTTTCTAAAATTCAGAGTATAAGGAGCCTGACATCAGGTTGTGGGCCCAGGACATCCAAAGCGAGCCATATCCCTGCCCCGGATTTTGTATCCTATCCACTAAAATAAAGGATTTATATCATTCTTGACCCCATCCATGCCAGAATAACATTTCCCTTCTTTCCAGTTTTCTAAAATTCAGATTATAGGGATATTCGGAGCCTGACATCAGGTTATGGGCCCAGGACATCCAAAGCCAACCATTCCCTGCCCCGGATTTTGTATCCTATCCACTAAAACAAAGGATTTATATAATTTATCTCCCCCCCCCCCAAAAAAAAAAAAAACAGTTATGGGGATTTTCCCTCTTGGCTACAAAATGTCAAGCCAGAGGAACAAGGCATAGAAATGAATCCAGAACTGGATAGATAGACAGATAGATAAATAGGTAGGTAGATAAAGAGATAGACAGACAGACAGAGACAGACAGACAGACAGACAGACAGACAGACAGATAGATAGGAAAATGGATGGATAGATAGATAGGAAAATGGATAGATAGATAGATAGATAGATAGATAGATAGATAGATAGATAGATAGATAGATAGATAGATAGGTAGGTAGATAAAGAGATAGACAGACAGACAGACAGACAGACAGATAGGAAAATGGATAGATAGATAGATAGATAGATAGATAGATAGATAGATAGATAGATAGATAGACAGATAGATAAAGAGATAGATAGATAGGAAAATAGATAAATAGATAGATAGGAAAATGGATAGATAAATCTCCCAACAGAATTCTATTATTATTATTATTATTATTATTATTATTATTATTATTATTATTATTATTGGCTGTTCCAACCAGCGGACTCATTCAATGAATGTCTGAGTGGGAAGTCAACAGATACTTTGTTCCAGGTCTAAGCAACAGAAGTCAAAATAACATATATAATATATATAAATATATATAAAATATAGGTTGGCTCTTCCTATATATATATATATGTGTGTGTGTGTGTTATTTTGACTATTCAGTGTGTCAGTCCATATGTCAGCCTGCTTTGGATAGGTCTCCCAACAGAATCCTATTATTATTATTATTATTATTATTATTATTATTATTATTATTATTATTATTACTATTGACTGTGCCAGCTAGTGGACTCATTGAATGAACTGTTTGGTTGGAATCAAAAGTCTGCTCAGGTAGGGCTTAACAATGGAAATCAGATACAAATAGTAGGATTCCTACTATTTGGGAAACCAAATAGTCAGTGTGCTGGAATTGGGAGTTCAGATTATTTTTTATTCTTATTCATGTCCAACCCAATCTGTGATAGAATTGGGAACACTCCTCTAAATCAGTCTGCTTTGGGTAGATCTAGAATTAGAGCTCAGATTGTTGTTGTTGTTAGTGGAACTTACTTCAGATGGAGAAAAAAATACTACTCAACTTATAGAATCCATGAATGATGTACCAACAATTTCTTCAACACAGGTGCTTCACATAAAAGGGTGCCAAAGGACTAAAAATATGTTAGAAGCCTGCTGGGCCCATAACCTGTTTGATAAAAAATATCAGATAGACCTATTCAAAGCAATCCCTAGGTCAAGTCTGCTTTGGATAGATCTCGAATTAGAGTTCAGATTATTCTTGGAACTATTCGGTGTGTGGTGGCATGGGAAACCAACCCCTAAGTGGGTCTAGAATTAGAGCTATTATTATTATTATTATTATTATTTTATTATGACACAGCAAACAAGATAGATATGCTGGATTTCGTATCACAAAATCACAAGTCGAACACTATTATTATTATTATTATTAGTGTCTGTTTCAACTCGAGGACCCACTCAAAGTTCGTTGGAAGGGGAAACCAGTCCCTAAGTGGTCCCTACATTGGGTAGGTCTAGAATTATTATTATTATTATTATTATTGGCATTCATATTATTATTATTATTATTATTATTATTATTATTATTATTATTATTATTATTAGTGGCTGTCCCAATTGGAGGATCCACTCAAAGTTTGGTGGAATAGGAAAACAG
The DNA here is from genome assembly GCF_035594765.1 of Anolis carolinensis. Lineage (NCBI taxonomy): Eukaryota > Metazoa > Chordata > Lepidosauria > Squamata > Anolidae > Anolis > Anolis carolinensis. The sequence continues at coordinate 17,620,867 of NW_026943818.1, forward strand.
TCCCTAAGTGGTCCCTACTTTGGGTAGGTGTAGAATTATTATTATTATTATTATTATTATTATTATTATTATTATTATTATTATTATTATTGCCATCAATATTATTGCTAGTGGCTATCCCAATATAATTGTGCGACTCCTGGAAGTTGCCCATCTGCTTCAATCCAACCAGATTGTTGCATTTACTCCACTTTTTAAACATTTAAATGCCAATATAAAAAGATATTTTAAAATCAGAATCCTTGTTTATTCGTTCAGTCGCTTCTGACTCGCTCCAGAGCTCCCTGTCGGCCGTCGCCACAACCAGAAGTCTAGAATTAGCGCTCATATTATTATTAATATTATTATCATCAATATTATTATTAGTGGCTGTCCCAGTTCGAAGACCCACTCAAGGTGTGTTAAAATGGGAAATCAGACCTTAAGTGGGTCTACTTTGTATAGGTCTCAAATTCGAGGTCAGATTATTCTTATTGAGTCCTCTGCGAAGATAGGGCGGAATATAAATAAAGTTATTATTATTATTAATAATAATAATTATTGTATGACACAGCAAACAAGATAGATATGCTGGATTTCGTGGATTATTATTATTATTAGACGTGTAATCGGATGGGAAACTAGTTCCTAAATCAGTCGGTTTTTGATAGGTCTAGTATAATAATAATAATAATAATAATAATAATAATAATAATAATTTCCCATCCAATCACACGTCTAATAATAATAATAATAATAATAATAATAATAATAATTAGACGTGTGATCGAATGGGAAATCAGTTCCTAAGTCAGTCGGTTTTGGGAAGGTCTAGAATTATTATTATTATTATTATTATTATTAGACGTGTGATCGGATGGGAAACCAGTTTCTAAGTCAGTCGGTTTTGGGAAGGTTTAGTATAATAATAATAATAATAATAATAATAATAATAATAATAATAATAATAATAGACGTGTGATTGGATGGGAAACCAGTTCCTAAGTCAGTCGGTTTTGGGAAGGTTTAGTATAATAATAATAATAATAATAATAATAATAATAATAATAATAATAATAATAGACGTGTGATTGGATGGGAAACCAGTTCCTAAGTCAGTCGGTTTTGGATAGGTCTAGAATAATAATAATAATAATAATAATAATAATAATAATAATAATAATAATAATAATTAGACGTGTGACCGGATGAGAAACCAATTCCTAAGTCAGTCTGTTTTGGGTAGGTCTAGAATTATATTATTATTATTATTATTATTATTATTATTATTATTATTATTATTGGATAAACTCTTATGCCTGTCAGCAGTTTGAACATGTTCTCGGCCTGTAGTTTCCTGGTATGATCCTTTTTGCTGGATCTTTCTTCTTCTTCTGGCCATCCATATTATTATTAGCGTCTGTCCCAATTCGAGGACCCACTCAAGGTGTGGGTCGAGGGGAAACCAGCCCCTGAGTGGGTCTACTTTGAGTAGATCTAGAATTGGAGTTCAGATTATTCTTATGGAAACCAGTTCCTAAATCAGCCGGCTTTGGGTAGGTATAGAATTAGAGCTATTCTTATTATTGCCATTAGAATTAGCGCCCAGACTATTATTATTATTTTATTATGACACAGCAAACAAGATAGATATGCTGGTTATTATTATTATTATTATTATTATTATTATTATTATTATTATTATTACGAATGGATCTATTCAAGGTGTGGCGGAATGGGAAACCAGTCCCTAACTCAGTCTGTTTTGGGTAGAACTGGAACTTAAATTCATAATATTCTGTTCGAATAGGAAACCAGTACCTAAGTGGGTCTGCTTTGGGTAGAACCGGAATTTAAATTCATAATATCCTTATTCTTGGACTCATTCGATATGGGATTGAATGGGAAACTAGTCCGGATTCGATAGATCTGGAATTAGAGTTTAGATCGTTCTTATTCTCGGACCTATTGGTGTGTGATCGACTGAGAAAACAGTCCTCAAATCAATCTGTTTTTTGTCGGTCTGGAATTAGAGTTCAGGATATTATTATTCTTGGACCTATTGGGTGTGAGACCGAATGGGAAACCAGTCCCTAAATCGGTCTGGTTTCGTTAGGTTCAGATGATTCTTATTCTTGGATTTATTTGACGTGTGATCGACTGGGAAACCAGTCTTGAAGTCTGATCGAACGGGAAACGACTCCCTAACTCAGTCTGCTTTGGGTCGGTCTGGAATCAGAGTCCAGGATAGTCTTATTCTTGGATTTATTGGGTGTCTGATCGACTGAGAAACCAAGTCCTGAAATCAATCTGTTTTGGGTCGGCCTGGAATTAGAGATCAGGATAGTCTTATTCTCGGAGCTATTAGGTGTGTGATCGACTGGGAAACCAGTCTTGAAGTCGGATCGAACGGGAAACGAGCTCCTAACTCAGTCTGCTTTGGGTCGGTCTGGAATCAGAATCCAGGATATTCTTATTCTTGGATTTATTGGGTGTCTGATCGACTGAGAAACCAAGTCCTGAAATCAATCTGTTTTGGGTCGGCCTGGAATTAGAGTTCAGGGTAGTCTTATTCTCGGACCTCTTGGGTGTCTGATCTACTGAGAAACCAGTCCCTAACTCATCTGCTTTGGGTCGGTCTGGAATCAGAGTCCAGGATAGTCTTATTCCCGGACCTCTTGGGTGTGTGATCGGGTCTGTCTGTAATCAGAGTCCAGGATAGTCTTATTCTTGGATTTATTGGGTGTGCGATCGACTGGGAAACCAAGTCCTGAAATCAATCTGCTTTGGGTCGGTCTGGAATTAGAGTCCAGGATAGTCTTATTCTTGGATTTATTGGGTGTGCGATCGACTGGGAAACCAGTCTTGAAGTCGGATTGAACGGGAAACGGGCGCCTAACTCAGCCTGCTTTGGGTCGGTCTGGAATCAGAGTCCAGGATAGTCTTATTCTTGGACCTCTTGGGTGTGTGATCTACTGAGAAACCAGTCCCTAACTCATCTGCTTTGGGTCGGTCTGTAATCAGAGTCCAGGATAGTGTTATTCTTGGATTTATTGGGTGTGCGATCGACTGGGAAACCAGTCTTGAAGTCGGATTGAACGGGAAACGAGCTCCTAACTCAGCCTGCTTTGGGTCGGCCTGTAATCAGAGTGCAGGCTGGTCTTATTCCCGGACCCCTTGGGTGTGTGATGAGAGTGCAGGCTGGTCTTATTCCGGGCCCCCTTGGGTCTGGCGGAGGGCTCTCCCGCGGAGGGCCCCCCCTTCCCCTTCCCCTTCCCCTTCCGCTCCAGTCCGCGCGTGGTGGGGGCTTACCTGCCGGACTTGGTGATGACCATCTCGGTGCCCAGCTTGTGGAACTGGTCCCAGAGCTCCTTGGCCTCGAGGGTGACCTTGGGGTCGTCCTCGGCGCCCATCTCCTCCTCGGGCTCCAGGCCCTTGAGGGCGCGCAGGTGCGGGGCGGCGGCGGGGTGCGCGTGGGGGTGGGCGTGGGCGTGCGCGTGGTGGGCCAGGGCGGCGGCGGAGGCGGCGTGGAGTCCGGCCACGGCGTCGGCGGGCTCGGGCAGCGGCTTGGCCAGGGCGGCGGCGGCGGCGGGCGGGAGGGCCAGGGCCGGGAAGAAGGAGGGCTGGGCGGCGGCCAGGAAGGCGGACATGGGGAAGTCGGAGGGCCGCGGCGCGTGGAACGGGTGGTAGGCCATGGCCGAGCCCGAGAAGCCCGCCGGGTCTCGCATCGGGGCGCCCGCCGGGGCGGGGAAGAAGCGGGGCGGTGGGGGGGGGGGGGGCTAGGCCAGCGCCATGGCCGGACCCTCGCCCCGCAAGGAGACAAGACCCGCGCTCCTTCTCTACTTTCCTTGCCCAGATCCCACGGAACGAGCTCTCAATCAGTCTCCAAAACGAAACCAAACCGGATTCAAGCCCCGAAAGAGTCCCCACAGGAGGCAGCGAGCGAGTCCAGAAGCGGGTTCATCCCTTTCTCTCTCTCTCTTTCTCCTTCCAAGAGTCTCCTTCGTCCTGGCTCCTCTCTCTTCTCTCTTCTCTCCTCCGTCCGGCTCCCTCCGGGGCGCCTTCTTCTCCTCCTCCTCCTCTCTCTCTCCTCTTTCTCTCTCTCTCTCTCTCTCTCTTTCTCTCCTCCTTTCGCTCCCTCCCTCCCTCCCTTTCTCCTCCACCAGTCGAGCCCCCTCCGCGGAGGGCCTGACGCGGCCGAGACCAATTGCCGGAGCCCCCGGGGGCGGGGCCTGCTCGGTCCGGGGAGGAAAGAAGGAAAGAAGGAAGGAAGGAAAGAAGGAGGAGCAGAGAGGAGAGGAGAGGAGAGGAAAAGAAGGGGGAAGGAAGGAAGGAAGGTGTCGGAAGCACCGCCAGAAAGAAAACATGTCAACAGAATAAAATATTAACCAGCCTCCTGGAGCCCTCCTCCTCCTCCTCCTCTCTCCTTCTCTCTCTCTCTCTCTTTCTCCTATGGCTTCCCCCTTCTCTTCTTCTCTCCCCTCTTTCTCTCCTCCGCTCCGTCTCTACTTCTGTCTTTCTCTCCCTCTCTCTCTCTCTTTCTTCCTCTCACCCTTTCTCTCCGCTTTCTTCTTCTCTCCCTCTTCGTTCTCTACTCATCTCTTTCTTTCTCTTTCTTCCATTTCCCCTTCTCTCCCCTCTTTCTCTCTATCTCTACTTCTTTCTTTCCCTCGCTTTTTTCTTTCTCTCCCTCCTTCACTTTCTCCTTCTCTCCCCTCTTTCTCTCTATCTCCACTTCTGTCTTTCTCTTCTTCTTCGCTTTCTCCTTCTCTCCCCCTTTCTCTCCTTCTATTTCTTTTTCTCCTCCTCTTTCTTCCTTTCCCCTCTTTCTCTCCCCATCTGTTTCTTTCTCTCCTCTCTCTCTTCTTCTTCTCTTTCTCCTCTTCTCTCTCTATTGCTTTTTCTCCTTCTCTTCCTCTCTATCTCGACTTCTTTCTTTCCCTCGCTTTTTTCTTTCTCTCCCTCCTTCACTTTCTCCTTCTCTCCCCTCTTTCTCTCTATCTCCACTTCTGTCTTTCTCTTCTTCTTCTCTTTCTCCTCTTCTCTCTCTCTATTGCCTTTTCTCCTTCTCTTCCTCTCTATCTCTACTTCTTTCTTTCCCTCTCTTTTTTCTTTCTCTCCTCCTCTCTCCCCCCTTTTTCTTCCCTTTGCCCCTCTTTTATCCCCTTCTCTCCCTCCTTCTCCTCTTTCTCCTTCTCTTTCCCCTTCTCTTTCTTTCTTTCTTTCTTTCTTTCTCTCCTGCCCTCTCTCTCCAGGCTCTGTCTGGGGCCTTCCTAGACTCCGAATGTAAACCGGGCCCATAACCAATGCCAAGAAAGTGCCTTCAGAGTGAGACCCTTGGCCACAGGCAGCTCAACTTCCACCTCTTCCGTTTCTAAGAGTAGGAGATTCGTCCTACCTGGAGACACGGGTCTTCTGTCTGTGCACGTGAGAACGTCTCAGTGGATTCTTCCCACCTGTGTAGAAAAACCAACCGTGTCAGCTTCGGTTGTGGCTGTACTTTGGCATCATACAATGGGACTCCACGCAGCACTATAACCCTGAATATGAAGGAAGAAAATCCCACAATATCTGCTTTGAACTGGGTTGTCTGAGTCCACACAGCCCTATATCCCAGAATATCAAGGCAGAAAATCCCACATTATCTGAGTGTGGACTCAAAGCAGATACTGTGGGGTTTCCTGCCTTGATATTCTGCGTTATCTATGACACGAGGGACACCAAAGCAGACACGGGATGGGAGAGAGAGTCCCTGCCCTGCTGAGCCTGTGGGACTTTTCCCCGACCCTTGACACGTGTCTGGATCCGAGCCTGGGTCCCGTGAAGACGCTGAGTTTTCCTTCCAAAAGAAGAGTGAGGAGTGGGCTTCCCATGAGATTGACACGCGAGTCAACCCAGTGGAAGTGTGTTTACCAAGTGAACTGGGCCCATAACCCCTCTCCAAGAAGGCTTCCCATGAGATTGTTGACAGGCGAGTCAACCCAGTGGAAGTGTGTTTACCAAGTGAACTGGGCCCATAACTCTCTCCAAGAAGGCTTCCCATCATGAGATTGTTGACAGGCGAGTCAACCCAGTGGAAGTGTGTTTACCAAGTGAACTGGGCCCATAACCCCTCTCCAAGAAGGCTTCCCATGAGATTGTTGACAGGCGAGTCAACCCAGTGGAAGTGTGTTTACCAAGTGAACTGGGCCCATAACCCTCTCCAAGAAGGCTTCCCATCATGAGATTGTTGACAGGCGAGTCAACCCAGTAGAAGCGTGTTTACCAAGTGAACTGGGCCCATAACCCTCTCCAAGAAGGTTTCCCATGAGATTCTTGACACGCGAGTCTACCCAATGGAAGTGTGTTTACCAAGTGAACTGGGCCCATAACCCGCTCCAAGAAGGCTTCTCATGAGATTGTTGACAGGCGAGTCAACCCAGTGGAAGAGTGTTTATTCCCGTGTGACCTGGGCCCATAACCCAATACAAGAAAGTGCAAACACTTGGAAGAAGGGCGAGCTATTCACTCTGGAGGGGTCTTGTTCGGGTCCAGACTACAAAGGCGGAGGCAGAGGAGAAAGCCGGGCTTCTTTGACTCCGAGAAGCGGATTAAAAGGCAGCGAATGCGCGGGCATTAAAGGGGAGGTCTGGGCGGCATCGCCGCTTTAAGAGGAGCCTCGGTGGAGGAGGAGAGGAGGGCCCACCGCCCGGGATGCGAGCCCGACCCACGCCGAGCAGCCCAGACCTCGACACGGGTAAGTCGCGACACCCGACACGCGTTATCCGGCACGTGTGGACGCGCCCGACACGCGTGTTTCCTTCCCCAAGGGCTACATTGATTCAGGGTGGAAGTGGGGCTGTTTGGGAGGGAAGGAGGCATTTAAACCAAGAATGTCAAAGGAAGGAAATCAAGGGGGAAATTATTATTATTATTATTATTATTATTATTATTATTATTAAGAACAACAACACTATGTAACACTTATGATTTTTGTTCCTGGGTTATAAACGCCACTTCCTAATTGGTTCTATTACAAAAGCAGGAGAAAAAGTTTATTAAACTGCCCAAACTGAACCGGATTATCTGAGTCTACACTGCCATATAATCCGGCTCAAGGCGGACAATCCGGATTTTGTATGGCAGTGGAGAAGGGGCCTTTATCTCTCTGAAATAAACCTAAAAGCAGAGAGATGAGATAGATAAATAGATAGATAGAAAGATAGATAGATAGAAAGATAGATAGATGGATAGATAGATAAAAAGAAAGAAAGAGAGATAGATAGATAGGAAAATTGATAGATAGATAGATAGATAAATAGATATATAGTTAGATAGATAG
>NW_026943818.1:17633166-17698166 GCF_035594765.1 Anolis carolinensis
GGAAGGAAGGAAGGAAAAAGTAAGAAAGAAAGAAAGAAAGAAGGAAAAAGAAAGAAAAAAGAAGGAAGGAAACAGAAGGAAGGAAGGAAGGAAGGAAGGAGGGAAGTGTGAGGAAGGGAGGGAGGGTCTTTGGAAGAGGCGAGGGCGAGAGAAGCGCCTTGCCTGCCTTCCTGCCTTCCTTCCTTCCTTCCTTCCTTCCTTCCTTCCTTCCTTCCTTCCTTCCTTCCTTCCTTCCTTCCTTCCTTCCTTCCTTCCTTCCTTCCTTCCTTCCTTCCTTCCTTCCTTCCTTCTTTCTTTCTTTCTTTCTTTCTTTCTTTCTTTCTTTCTTTCTTGGGGTGGGGGCTCATGATCCCCCCCCTTTGGGGCCTTGGCGCCAGGCCTGTCAGAGGCCCTCAGGCGGCGCCCTCGTCACCGGAGACCCCTCCCCGCCCTGCGCCCCCTCCCCCGGAGAAGCCCCCCCGCCCCGCCCCGCCCCCCCCTTGACCCCGGACAGCGGGGCTGCTGGTCGCCTGTCCCTCCCACTTAGGCCCACGCAGGGAGAGTGCTCTCCACCACAGACACCCCCCAGAACGAGACCCCAAAGGAGAGGGAGGGGCACAGAGACCCCATTAAGTTGCCAAGGAGACCAACACCACACTTGGGGTCCGGGGGGGGGGGGAGGGATTAAAGGAGCCTTGGAGGAGCAGGGTTAGGATTATTATTAGCTATTTTATTAGCTATTACTATCTATATATATAAAAGGCTTTTGGCATCACGGCGACTCACAAAACAACAAACCCAACACCCCCCAAACTCTAAAATGGGCAACACAATCCATCATCCCTGCCCCCAGTAAGTTACAACACAATCACACAAAAAACACAATCACAACACCCAAAAAAAAGGCCAAAAACCCACAACAGGCAAGGTGCCATGCTTTCTATATTTTGTAATCTATATATATAAAAGGCTTTTGGCATCACGGCGACTCACAAAACAACAAAACCCAACACCCCCCAAACTCTAAAATTGGCAACACAATCCATCATCCATGCCTCCAGTAAGTTACAACACAATCACACAAAAAACACAATCACAACACCAAAAAAAAGAGAGGCCAAAACCCACAACAGGCAAGGTGCCATGCTTTCTATATTTTGTAATCTATATATATAAAAGGCTTTTGGCATCACGGCGACTCACAAAACAACAAAACCCAACACCCCCCCAAACTCTAAAATTGGCAACACAATCCATCATCCATGCCTCCAGTAAGTTACAACACAATCACAGAAAAAACACAATCACAACACCAAAAAAAAGAGAGGCCAAAACCCACAACAGGCAAGGTGCCATGCTTTCTATATTTTGTAATCTATATATACAGTAGAGTCTCTCTTATCCAACATAAACGGGCCGGCAGAATGTTGGATAAGTGAATATGTTGGATAATAAGGAGAGATTAAGGAAAAGCCTATTAAACATCAAATTAGGTTATGCATTTACAAATTAAGCACCAAAACATCAGGTTATACAACAAATTTGACAGAAAAAGCAGTTCAATACACAGTAATGCTATGTAGTAATTACTGTATTTACAAATTTAGCACCAAAATATCACGATGTATTGAAAACATTAACTACAAAAATGCGTTGGACAATCCAGAACGTTGGATAAGCGAGTGTTGGATAAGTGAGACTCTACTGTATAATACAAAGTAATAAATACAGCCAGACATTGGAGCTGCAAGGATATTCAGTGCAATTCAACCACACCAATAAAATATTAACCTTCATGAAAGGCGACCAGGCTTTGAAACAGTGATACTACTCTGAAGCTGACCAACCAAAGATTTCCCCTAGATAGCAAGCACCCAGGCTTTGAACCACCGAGGCTATTCATTACAATTCTACCCCCCTAAAAGGCAACTACCTAACCTTCCAAGCAGCAAGCCTATTCCTTTCTATTCCACCTCACCAAACAAGGATTCCCAGAAGAAAATGGCCAGGCTTTCAGGCTACAAAGCTATTCACTGTTATTCCACCTACCTAACAAAGAATTCCCATACGACACAGCAACGCGTGGCCGGGCACAGCTAGTTAGCTATATTTATTTATTATTATTAGCTATTTTATTAGCTATATGTATTTATTTATTATTAGCTATTATTATTTTTTTCGTGTCAGGAGCAACCAGAGTTGCTTCTGGCCCTCTGCAAGGACGTTACCCAGGGAACATTGCCCGGATGTTTTGATGTTTTTCCCATCCTTGTGGGAGGCTTCTCTCATGTCCCCGCATGGAGCTGGAGCTGACAGAGGGAGCTCATCCACACTCTCCCTGGGTGGGATTCGAACCTGGCAGCCTTCAGGTCAGCAACCCAACCTTCAAGTCACAAGGTTTTTATCCCCTAGGCCACCGGTGGCTCCAATTATTATTATTATTATTATTATTATTATTATTATTATTATTATTATTATTAGCTATTTTTATTAGCTATTATTTACTTATATATTATGCGCTCTTATTATTAGCTTTTTAAAGCTATTATTTATTAACTACAGTATTATTATTAGCTATTATTTATTAGCTATTATTATTAGCTATTATTTACTTATATATTATGAGCTATTATTTATTAGCTATTATTTTTTATTATGAGCTATTACTATTGTTATTATTAGCTGTTAGGTACTTTTACTATTTTACCATTTTACTACATATGTTACCGCATATAAATGTGCATTTATTTTGATTCAAATTTTCACCTGTTGATGATGTGTGTTATGTAAGTATTTTATTTTATTTTATTTTATTTTATTTTATTGTAATTACCTGGGCATGGACCCAGGTGAGCCGCCCCGAGTTCCTTCGGGGAGATGGAGGCAGCGTACAATAATAATAATAATAATAATAATAATAATAATAAGGTAAAGGTACTAATTTTTCACTATTTTCATGATTATTAGCTGCTATTATTAGGACGACAATTGCTAACCCCTCCATTGGGAAAATAGCCACTTGGCATGGTCTAATATAATAATAATAATAATTATATATAGATATAGATATATAGATATAGATATAGATATATAATGCTATTAATAAACAATTGCTAACCCCTCCATTGGGAAAATAGCCGCTTGCCATGGTCTAATATTATATATATATATATAATATGAATAATATATTATTAATAATATATTACTATTATTAACATACTACTACTACTACTACTACTACTACTACTACTACTACTAATAATAATAATAATATTCCTTACCTGCCTCTCCTGAGGTCTCCAAGAGGGGCACAAATGATAAAAAAATACCTAAAAATGAGAAAATAAATAAATAAATAAAATACCTAAAAATGAGAAAAAAACTATTGAATGGATTGAAAGACAGTAGGATGGAAACACCTTCAAATTATTACTAACAATAACTGTAATAATAATAATAATAATAATAATAATAATAATATCTCAATACATCAATAAAATTGATGTAAATAAAGGACAGTAAATAAGAACATCATTCAGAAGACAGGGGAATTCCAGACAGGAAACAATCAGGGCCAGCTAACACCTCCCAACAAAGGATTCCCCCAGGCAGGAAGTTGTGGAGTGAGAGAAGGAGTGTGTATTTTCAGAGTCGGTATTATTACTATTATAATTACTAATGCTATTATTATTGTGTTGCTGTGAGCCATGAAAATGAAAAATATTTGGCTATCTGTATTTTTAAAAACTCTAAAGTCAGGACAGTAAATGAGGAAAAACACTCAGAAACACACGGGAATTCCAGTCAGGAAACAACCAGGACCAGCTAACACCTTCAAACAAAGGATTTCCCCCAGGCAGGAAGCAGCCAGGCTTTGAAGCTGCAAGGCCACTGAATGCCAATCAAGGTGATTAATTACAACATTCACACTGGCCTCCAACAGACAAAGAGTTCTTTCACCCAACCTTGGCTTTTCGCAGATATATCATCCCAATTTGCTGGGTTTTCAACAGACCTCACAACCTCTGAGGATGCCTGCCAGAGACGTGGGCGAAACGTCAGGAGAGAATGCTTCTGGAACATGGCCTACTTTCCTGGATTCCTCTTGATCAGGTTTGTTCCTTCCTTCCTTCCTTTCATTCCTCCTTCCTTCCTTCCTTCCTTCCTTCCTTCCTTCCTTCCTTCCTTCCTTCCTTCTTTCCTTCCTTCCTTCCTTTCAGTCCTCCTTCCTTCCTTCCTTCCTTCCTTCCTTCCTTCCTTCCTTCCTTCCTTCCTTCCTTCCTTCCTTCCTTCCTTCCTTCTTTCTTTCTTTCCTTCTTCCTTCCTCCCTTCCTTCCTTCCTTCTTCCTTTCTTTCTTTCCTTCTTTCTATCCTTCCTTCCTTTCCTTCCTTCCTTCTTCCTTTCTTTCTTCCTTTCCTTCCTTCCTTCTTCCTTCCTTCCCTTCCTTCCTTCTTCCTTCCTTCCTTTCCTTCCTTCCTTCTTCCTTCCTTTCTTTCTTTCTTTCCTTCCTTCCTTCCTTCTTCCTTTCTTTCCTTCCTTCCTTCTTCCTTCCTTTCTTTCCTTCTTTCTATCCTTCCTTTCTTTCCTTCTTTCTATCCTTCCTTTCCTTCCTTCCTTCCTTCCTTCCTTCCTTCCTTTCAGTCCTCCTTCCTTCCTTCCTTCCTTCTTCCTTCCTTCTTCCTCTTTCCTTCCTTCCTTCTTCCTTCCTTTCTTTCCTTCTTTCTATCCTTCCTTCCTTCCTTCCTTCCTTCCTTCCTTCCTTCCTTCCTTCCTTCCTTCCTTCTTCCTTCCTTCTTCCTTTCTTTCCTTCCTTCCTTCTTCCTTCCTTCCTTCCTTTCTTTCCTTCTTTCTATCCTCCCTCCCTCCCTCCCTCCCTCCCTCCCTCCTTCCTTCTTCCTTGCTTCCTTCTTCCTTCCTTCCTTCCTTTCTTTCCTTCTTTCTATCCTTCCTTCCTTCCTTCCTTCCTTCCTTCCTTCCTTCCTTCCTTCCTTCCTTCCTTCCTTCCTTCCTTCCTTCCTTCCTTCCTTCCTTCTTTCTTTCCTTCTTTCTTTCCTCTCCCTTTGCTCATGTTGACTGTTTACATTTCCTCCTGCCTTTCAAAGACAAATATTTCCAGTAATCCCGATTTCTGGAAAATAACAACGCTGCTCTCCCGCAACGTCCCCTGAAGTTGATCCAGAGTTTAACAACTTTATAAACACATATAGAGTATTTTTTTAAATTTGGTTCCAGACTGTTTGTGAAGGGAAAATTGTATGTAAACCTTCTTGCAGACGACTGGAGATCAACTTCCCTTCTTCCTCCAGAGCCAATTGCTGGCCGGGATTGTTATCACTAAGGAACCGCAGAGAAATTAGTTCCTCCATCTGTAACTAACTACTTCCAGAAACTATTTTTTTACTTGTGTCTATTAGTAAATTGATTTTTCTAAACAAATGTGTTTCGGTGTGGTTTTACCGGTCTTTGAATTGTATGGCACATGTTGTATTGCTTTTCAAAGCCACTTTGGGAGAAAGAAGAAAAATAAATCAGACCCATAAAATAAGAGTAAATATCCAGTTCACAAAGAGGAAATAATCATATATTTTATTATGTCAAAGCCTGGCTGTTGCTGCCTGGGGGAATCCTTTTTTGGGATGGTGTTAGCCGGCCCTGATTGTTTCCTGTCTAGAATCCCCCTGTTTTCTGACTGCTGTTCTTCCGTGAAATCCACAAAGGCGAAACCCGCAAAAGTGGAGGGCCGGCTGTCCTTTAACTTTCACATTTCCTTCCGATGAAGCCTTGCGAGTTGTGGTTTGTCCCCAGAACATTGTTGCAGAAGGAGTTCTCGATATCTAGAACCGTGCTGTGGCGCAGCTGGTTAGTAGCTGGCTGCAATAAATCACTACTGACCAAGAGGTTATGAGTTCGAAGCCAGCCTGGGTCGGAGTGAGCTCCTGACCATTAATAGTCCAGCTCACTGTTGACCTATGCAGCTCGAAAGACAGCTGCTTCTGTCGAGTAGGAAATTTAGGTACCGCTTTATACGGGGAGGCTAATTTAACTAATTCGTGATACCATAAAAACCAGCAGAAGCTGGAATGTTAAACTGCCTCTGTGTCTGTCTATATATGTTGTATTGTCTAAATGGCATTGAACGTTTGTCATGTATATATGTGGAAGAATGAGGAAGTACTCCATCAAGGACTCGGTGTCACAAGCTCCTTTTGTGGCCGGAATTGAGCATACCCTAATGAAGCCGGAAACTGGAAAAATGTTAAAATTGCCTCTGTGTATGTCTATATATGTTGTATTGTCTAAATGGAATTGAATGTTTGTCATGTAAATATGTGGAAGAATGAGGAAGTACTCCATCAAGGACTCGGTGTCACAAGCTCCCTCTGTGGCCGGAATCGAGCACACCCTCATGAAGCCGGAAGCCGGAAAAATGTTAAATTGCCTCTGTGTCTGTCTATATATGTCGTATGTCTAATAATGGCATTGAATGTTTGCCATGTATATATGCATTGTGATCCGTCTTGAGTCCTCTTCCAGGTGATATATATATATATATATATCTCCAAATGGTAAATCCCAAAGCTTTGCCTTTGCATATGCTCTCCTTCCCTTCCTGTGAGCTGGTGCTTTTCTCCAAGAAGTTCCGAGGAGAGAAGAAAGCTCAGAATAAACAAGTGAGGTCATTGGTATCCCTTGTGCCAAAGTAGGTGTGGAAGGCGAGGAAGATCCTCAGCCATTGGTCAAGTTTAGATAAGACAAAGGTATATATTCTTTGTTAACTGCACACATGTTGCAGCAGCCATTTGCAAGTGTGTATACGGCTGTTCTGCCTTCTCACAGCTGTGGTGAAAATAAACTTTGCTTTTTGCATCTCTCATGAGACTGGGTTTTCTGCCAGGACCCATTGAAGGTAATTGTCTTACAACGCCATACGCAATCTATATCTATCAATCTGTTCTGACCATTTTTACCTTAATCTAAACAAAGAAACTACAACACCCAGAACCACGAAACTTAACAACACAACACAACGCCCTTGCGGCTGGGTTTAGACGACTAAGCCACAATTCACGTCAACATCCGTGGCCCACACAAACCCAAAAACCCACAAAAACCATGTGCGCTTGCGCGGGACAGGTCCACTTCAACTTCCTTCTACCAACGGAAACACTCCTAACAGATGGCCATCCAGCCTCTACATAATAATGATAATAATAACAAAAACCGGGACAGGTCCACTTCAACTTCCTTCTACCAACGGAAACACTCCTAACAGATGGCCATCCAGCCTCCACATAATAATGATAATAATAACAAAAACCGGGACAGGCCCACTTCAACTTCCTTCTACCAATTGAAACACTCCTAACAGATGGCCATCCAGCCTCCACATAATAATGATAATAATAACAAAAACCGGGACAGGCCCACTTCAACTTCCTTCTACCAACGGAAACACTCCTAACAGATGGCCATCCAGCCTCTACATAATAATGATAATAATAACAAAAACCGGGACAGGCCCACTTCAACTTCCTTCTACCAATGGAAACACTCCTAACAGATGGCCATCCAGCCTCTACATAATAATGATAATAATAACAAAAACCGGGACAGGCCCACTTCAACTTCCTTCTACCAATGGAAACACTCCTAACAGATGGCCATCCAGCCTCTACATAATAATGATAATAATAACAAAAACCGGGACAGGCCCACTTCAACTTCCTTCTACCAATGGAAACACTCCTAACAGATGGCCATCCAGCCTCTACATAATAATGATAATAATAACAAAAACCGGGACAGGCCCACTTCAACTTCCTTCTACCAACTGAAACACTCCTAACAGATGGCCATCCAGCCTCTACATAATAATGATAATAATAACAAAAACCGGGACAGGCCCACTTCAACTTCCTTCTACCAATGGAAACACTCCTAACAGATGGCCATCCAGCCTCCACATAATAATGATAATAATAACAAAAACCGGGACAGGCCCACTTCAACTTCCTTCTACCAATGGAAACACTCCTAACAGATGGCCATCCAGCCTCTACATAATAATGATAATAATAACAAAAACCGGGACAGGCCCACTTCAACTTCCTTCTACCAATGGAAACACTCCTAACAGATGGCCATCCAGCCTCCACATAATAATGATAATAATAACAAAAACCGGGACAGGCCCACTTCAACTTCCTTCTACCAATGGAAACACTCCTAACAGATGGCCATCCAGCCTCTACATAATAATGATAATAATAACAAAAACCGGGACAGGCCCACTTCAACTTCCTTCTACCAATGGAAACACTCCTAACAGATGGCCATCCAGCCTCTACATAATAATGATAATAATAACAAAAACCGGGACAGGCCCACTTCAACTTCCTTCTACCAATGGAAACACTCCTAACAGATGGCCATCCAGCCTCTACATAATAATGATAATAATAACAAAAACCGGGACAGGCCCACTTCAACTTCCTTCTACCAATGGAAACACTCCTAACAGATGGCCATCCAGCCTCTACATAATAATGATAATAATAACAAAAACCGGGACAGGCCCACTTCAACTTCCTTCTACCAATGGAAACACTCCTAACAGATGGCCATCCAGCCTCTATATAATAATGATAATAATAACAAAAACCGGGACAGGCCCACTTCAACTTCCTTCTACCAACGGAAACACTCCTAACAGATGGCCATCCAGCCTCTACATAATAATGATAATAATAACAAAAACCGGGACAGGCCCACTTCAACTTCCTTCTACCAACTGAAACACTCCTAACAGATGGCCATCCAGCCTCTACATAATAATGATAATAATAACAAAAACCGGGACAGGCCCACTTCAACTTCCTTCTACCAACTGAAACACTCCTAACAGATGGCCATCCAGCCTCTACATAATAATGATAATAATAACAAAAACCGGGACAGGCCCACTTCAACTTCCTTCTACCAACTGAAACACTCCTAACAGATGGCCATCCAGCCTCTACATAATAATGATAATAATAACAAAAACCGGGACAGGCCCACTTCAACTTCCTTCTACCAACTGAAACACTCCTAACAGATGGCCATCCAGCCTCTACATAATAATGATAATAATAACATAAACCGGGACAGGCCCACTTCAACTTCCTTCTACCAATGGAAACACTCCTAACAGATGGCCATCCAGCCTCTACATAATAATGATAATAATAACAAAAACCGGGACAGGCCCACTTCAACTTCCTTCTACCAATGGAAACACTCCTAACAGATGGCCATCCAGCCTCTACATAATAATGATAATAATAACAAAAACCGGGACAGGCCCACTTCAACTTCCTTCTACCAACTGAAACACTCCTAACAGATGGCCATCCAGCCTCTACATAATAATAATACTGATAATAAAAATAATCATAATACAACCATACAATCCAAGAGTTTGGAGAGACCACAAACGGCCATCCAGTCCAACCCTTCCACCACGCAGGACACAATCCAACCACTCTTGACAGGTGGCCATCCACCCTCTACATACAGCACAGCAACGCGTGGCCGGGCAAAGCTAGTGTGTTCTAATTGTGGTGTGAGACCAAAGGCCACCCTTAAAGGAATGGCACACACCGCCCCTGCTCCCCACTTCATCCCTTATCTCCACGGCTGAAGTGGGACGTAAGTGTCCCTCGGCCTGGGCTTGGCCTCCCGACCGGGGCGAAGTTCACACTCTGCCAAGACGGCCACGCGTGTTCTGACATGACCGGCCAAGTATCGACACGGCTCTTCACAAGGAGCCAGAGGCCGGGCGAGACGAGATAGGGACGCCCTTGACACCGCCAAGTAACTCCTTGAGCAAGAATGCGGTGGAGATAAAGGAGCAAAACTAAGTTGGGGAGAGGCGGGCGGAGCAGACGCGCTCTCTGACACTTTGCCCAGAGCGATGGGTCATTTTTAGACTTGGGAAGAAAGTACCGTTCCAACACAGTGTTGGCAACAATTCAATGCTCTCGATAAAAAATAGCATAAAATATCAAAGCTGGCCCTCCCCAATTAAACGTTATTAAACGCATTTTATAAAATAACATCATATATCACGCAAAGACATAGCCGTTGTCCATAAACGGTCCTGGGTCATTGCACTTTCAACTTCAATTTATAAAGTTTATATTAAACTAGCTGTGCCCGGCCACGCGTTGAGGTGGCAAAGTGGTGGTGGTATGGGTTAAAAATTGTTGTGTCATTTTTATTTGACTTTAATTGCATTTTTTATTAATTTTATTGTAAGTTATCTTTTTATTTATTATATTTTATTATTTTCTTGTATTATTTTTAGTTATTTTCTGTTATTATAGTATTTTATTGTATTAATTTTTTAGTGTTTTTCATTATTTTTTATTGGGTTGCTAGGAGACCAAGTTGGAGGAGCTTAGCCTTCTAACTGGCAGCAATTGGATAAAAGCAATTATTCCTCTCTCTCTAATTAGGACTTTAGTTTTCTTTTCTTTTTGTTGTATCAACCTAGAGGCGTGGATGATGGGTTGTGTTGTCAAATTTCGAGGTTGGGGGGCCTGTGGTTTTGTTGTTTTGTGGGTCGCCGTGATGCCATCGCTCTTTTATATATATAGATTTATAAACGTGTGAGTGATTCCGTCCAGGTGTTTTTGGACTGCATTTCCTATCAGGCCTGGGCAGCATCCGGGGATAATGGGACATTTCAGCCACATCTAGAGAGCCATAGGATGCCGAGTTCTGGATTAAATCTGATTAGAGATGTCCGCAAAAATTTTTCCTTCGTTTCCTTCATGCTGTTGTTTCCTGTTGACATTTTCGTACGAAACAATAGCCGACACAATAAGGAAAGCCGCACAATCATTATATTATTACTTGTGTATAAGCTCACTAAACGAGGATTCCCATAAGAAAATGGCCAGGCTTTCAGGCTACAAAGCTATTCACTGTTATTCCACCTACTTAATAAAGAATTCCCATACGTGGCCGGGCACAGCTGGTATTTTTGAAAGCATATATCCATTTCTTCCGGAGTCCTCCCATTGCTGCCGATGGCACGAAATTTTTTCGTGTTTTTCGTTAGCGAGACGAAAATTTGTGTCGTATCGACGGCCCGTTTTCGTTAGCAGGAACCAAATACGAAAACGACAGACGACATTTTCGTACAAAGTTATGACACAAGAAGTAAAGCCGCACAATCATTATATTATTATTTGTGTATACAGCTCACTAAACGAGGATTCCCATAAGAAAATGGCCAGGCTTTCAGGCTACAAAGCTATTCAGTGTTATTCCACCTACTTAATAAAGAATTCCCATATGCCACAGCAATACGTGGCCGGGCACAGCTAGTATTTTTGAAAGCAATTGTAAATAATAATAAAATACTATGTTATGTTGTATATAATAAAATACTATGTTTTATTATATTATTGTTACTATTTTGCGGTTTCACTATGTTACTGTGTAAGCATTTTTACAATTTTTGTTTGATAAGAAATTTATCCATTTCTTCTGGAGCCTTCCCATTGCTGCCGATGGCACGAAAATTTTTCGTGTTTTTCGTTAGCGAGACAAAAAATTGTGTCGTATCGGCGGTTCATATTTGTTAGCGGGAACCAAAGACGACACGAATGAAACTACACAAAACGAACCGCAATTCCATACCAAAGCACAACCCTAATATCCTTCCCGTTCATGCCTTTGTTGGGTTGGCATAGGATGTGTGCCGATGTGCCAACACTGTGTCAAACTTCTGCAAAGATAGGTGATTGTGATGAGCCCTTCGCAAGGATTCGGAGTCAAAAAATGAGAGAGAAAAAGCGAGAAATGGGGATTGAGAGAGGTCCAAGTTGCTCTTGGAGAAACGTCTTGGAAAGCCGTCCTTGGTGAGTCTCACGTTCCCTTCCAGATGTGTGTCATCGCTGACAAATCCTGAAACCACCCACCGGTAGTCAAGGCAAAGGAGCAAAGCCCACATCTGGACCGGGCTCTCGGGCCAAATCTTGCATCTGAATCAGACAGATCAAAGGCAGGTTCCCAGCTGTCTTCCGACACGGTCCAAACAAGGCCGTCTTCCATTGTCAACAACCTCCTTCTCTATTAAGTCTACTTTTCCACAAAGGCACTGAACCCAAAATGCACACCCACGAGGCCCAATGCAAACAGCTTTTGAGCCTACGAGAGAGAGAAGAGCGAGGCTTCACACAAGAGAGTGCCTTGGCCCAAGTCCCTCAGAAGTTCACCAGATGTTCCTCAGTAGTCAGAATAACAAGAAGGCCTCCAACTGGTCCCGGACTGGCCTTGGCCTTCCTCTGAGACTCACCATGAATGGGTTTCCGTGGCTGAGAAGGGATTCGAACCCTGGACTTCCAGTGTCGTAGTCCAAAAATCAGGCCAGTAGACCACGTTGGATCACTTCTCTCTTTGTATTTGTTTCCAAGTTCCCTGTTGACTAGGAATACTTGGAGATGGTTTTGCCAGTCCTTTCCTCTGAAAAGTTTTCCCCTGACGTTAAGTCCACTCGTGACCGACTCTGGGGGTTGCTGCTCATCTCCATTTCTAAGCCAAAGAGCCGGCATTGTCCATAGACACCTCCAAGGCCATGACTGCATGGAGTGCCACTGGAGCAGTACCTATTGATCTACTCACATGTGCATGTTTTCAAACACCTCCAAGGTCAGGTGGCTGGCATGACTGCATGGAGTGCCATTACCTTCCCACTGGAGCAGGCCCAGGCTGTGGTGCAGGCTGGTGAGCAGCCAGCTGCAACAAATCACTCTGACCAAGAGGTCATGAGTTCGAGGCCAGCTCGAAGCCTGTGTTTGTCTTTGCCTCTGTTCTATGTTAAAAGGCATTGAATGTTTGCCTGTATGTGTAATGTGATCCGCCCTGAGTCCCCTTCGGGGTGAGAAGGGCGGAATATAAATACTGTAAATAAAATAAATACCTATTGATCTACTCCCATTTGCATGTTTCCAGGTGGCCAACATGACTGCATGGAGTGCCGTACCTTCCTACTGAAGCAATACCTATTGATCTACTCACATGTGCATGTTTTCAAACACCTCCAAGGGCACATGGCCACTGGCAGGACTGCGTGGAGTGCCGTTACCTTCCCACCGAAGCAGTACCTATTGCTCTACTCATATTTGCATGTTTTCGAAACCTCCAAGGCCAGGTGGCCATTGGCATGACTGCATGGAGTGCTGTACTTTCACACTGGACAGTACCTATTGATCTACTCCCATTTGCATGTTTCCAGGTGGCCGGCATGACTGCATGGAGTGCTGTACCTTCCTACTGAAGCAGTAAGGGGAGATGAGGATAGTTGATGCATACATCTATGGCTAAGCTACATTGGCACCAAGCTGGCAAATACCTGTATATTTTTACTTTATTTTAAGTGTACCAGATGTATGTTGTATTTCATGTTTGTGTTGTCTGTGCTTGATAAGGCCAACTGGCTAATCAAGAAATTGTTGTTGTTGTACTGAAGCAGTACCTATTGATCTACTCACATGTGCATGTTTTCAAACACCTCCAAGGCCAGGTGGCTGACATGACTGCATGGAGTGCCGTTACCTTCCCACCGAAGCAGTACCTATTGATCTACTCATATTTGCATGTTTTCAAATCCTTGAAGGCCAGGTGGCTGGCATGACCGCATGGAGTGCCGTACCTTCCTACTGAAGCAGTACCTATTGATCTACTCACATGTGCATGTTTTCAAACACCTCCAAGGCCAGGTGGCTGACATGACTGCATGGAGTGCCGTACCTTCCTACTGAAGCAGTACCTATTGATCTACTCACATGTGCATGTTTTCAAACACCTCCAAGGCCAGGTGGCTGGCATGACCGCATGGAGTGCCGTACCTTCCTACTGAAGCAGTACCTATTGATCTACTCACATGTGCATGTTTTCAAACACCTCCAAGGCCAGGTGGCTGACATGACTGCATGGAGTGCCGTACCTTCCTACTGAAGCAGTACCTATTGATCTACTCACATGTGCATGTTTTCAAACACCTCCAAGGCCAGGTGGCTGGCATGACCGCATGGAGTGCCGTACCTTCCTACTGAAGCAGTACCTATTGATCTACTCACATGTGCATGTTTTCAAACACCTCCAAGGCCAGGTGGCTGGCATGACTGCATGGAGTGCCGTACCTTCCTACTGAAGCAGTACCTATTGATCTACTCACATGTGCATGTTTTCAAACACCTCCAAGGCCAGGTGGCTGGCATGACTGCATGGAGTGCCGTACCTTCCTACTGAAGCAGTACCTATTGATCTACTCACATGTGCATGTTTTCAAACACCTCCAAGGCCAGGTGGCTGGCATGACCGCATGGAGTGCCGTACCTTCCTACTGAAGCAGTACCTATTGATCTACTCACATGTGCATGTTTTCAAACACCTCCAAGGCCAGGTGGCTGACATGACTGCATGGAGTGCCGTACCTTCCTACTGAAGCAGTACCTATTGATCTACTCATATTTGCATGTTTTCAAATCCTTGAAGGCCAGGTGGCTGGCATGACCGCATGGAGTGCCGTACCTTCCTACTGAAGCAGTACCTATTGATCTACTCACATGTGCATGTTTTCAAACACCTCCAAGGCCAGGTGGCTGGCATGACTATATGGAGTGCCGTACCTTCCTACTGAAGCAGTACCTATTGATCTACTCACATGTGCATGTTTTCAAACACCTCCAAGGCCAGGTGGCTGGCATGACTATATGGAGTGCCGTACCTTCTTACTGAAGCAGTACCTATTGATCTACTCACATTTCTATTATGATTCTATGATTTGC
This sequence comes from Anolis carolinensis, assembly GCF_035594765.1. Taxonomy (NCBI): domain Eukaryota; kingdom Metazoa; phylum Chordata; class Lepidosauria; order Squamata; family Anolidae; genus Anolis; species Anolis carolinensis. The sequence continues at coordinate 17,647,990 of NW_026943818.1, forward strand.
ATGTTTTCGAACTGCTAGGTTGGCAGAAGCTGGGGCTAACAGCGGGCACTCACTCCGCTCCCCGAATTGGAAGCTGTGACCTTTCACTCTGCAAGTTCGGCATCTCAGCGCTTTAACAAGCTGTGCCACTGGTGTTGTAGTGTATTCACTGGTGGTCTCCCTTCCAAATCCTAACCTGAGATGGCCCTGGTTAGGATCCAAGACCAGACTTTAAGGATGGAACATTGTTTTGCTTTGGGAAGCCCAGCCTTGACCTCCTCTCCACCCTTTCCAAATCCGCGAGCCCTTTGGCTCCCTGATAAGCCTTCCCGGTGAATCTGAAGAGCCTTCTGGAGCTGGGTTATCACCACACACCTTTGGGCCAAGAGCTGCCTCATCAAAGGAGGACCTCCCTCCCGCCTTTGTAATCCACAAGACAGACAAGGCGGTGGGACGCTGTGACCCCTTTGTTCTCTTCAAAGGCCGCCGGGACCTTATTATCATCATCGTCTCCTCCCCGGAGAGGTGAGTCTTGGGTCCCAAAGGTGATGATCTGTCCGAGTGTCAGGCCTTTGGCGTGCCCAAAATCCCCGGCTAGGAACGCTGGAAGAAGTCTAGGATTCGGGTCAACACTTGGCACTGGTTGGGCCAAAAGAAGCGATTGTCCTTGGTGTTACCTAGCAGAAGTGTGCTGGCATTCCCAGATGCACCCAACAACGTTGGATCCTACCACTTCCATTTATCTTTGCTCCTGCTTTTTATTTTCGACTAGCTTGGGTACTTGGCGTTGCCCGGGTTATTTGAAAAAGTCAATTTTTTAATTGTACAAAAATGCACAAGGTTTTGTACCCTGTAGTAAATGTGGGTTTACTACAATGGTACGGTACCTATTGATCTACTCACTTTTGTTAATTTTATCAATATTTGTATGTATGTATTTTTTATCCTTTACAATTTAGCTTGTAAATCGCCTAGAGCATCTTGGATGGAGGGCGATTAATAAGTAATTAAATGATGATGATGATGATTTGCATGTTTTAGAACTGCTAAGTTGGCAGAAGCTGGGGCTAACAGCAGGAGCTCACTCCGCTCCCTGGATTTGAACCATTGACCTTTCGGTCTGCAAGTTCAGCACTTTAACACAGTGCACCATCAGGGGCTTTATTATTATTATTATTATTATTATTATTATTATTATTATTATTATTATTATTACTGTTATTATTATTATTATTTTATTATTATTATTACACAGCAAACAAGATAGACATGCTGGATTTCGTATCACAAAATCACAAGTCGAACACTTCCCAAGTGTCTAGGACTGTGTGATGTATTATTATTATTATTATTATTATTATTATTATTATTATTATTATTTTATTATAACACAGCAAACAAGATAGATATGCTGGATTTCATATCACAAAATCACAAGTCGAACACTTCCCAAGTGTCTAGGACTGTGTGATGTATATTCGTATAATGCGTGCAGATCCCAGTAGGGTGGCCTTTTGCAGTTGGCAGATCGTAATTTTGTCAATGTCTATTGTTTCCAAATATTATAATATTGTTTACTATTATTATTATTATTAACACAAAAAGTTGAGTCCACAGCAGACACTGTGCTGGCTGTTGTACTGGATCACAAGTCAGACACTTCCCAAGTGTCTAGGACACATTATTATTATTATTATTATTATTATTATTATTATTATTATTATTATTATTATTATTAAACACCCCAAAAGGATTAGTGAGATTTTTTAGAACAGCTTTGAGGGCGGAAAAGATCTAGCAAGGGAACCAAATCTCTCTCTCATACACACACACACACTTGCCGTGTTGGGAAAAAATAAAGTATTTTTAGCCACCGAGCCATTTGGAGACTTTCTAGATCGATGGCCTGATTTACAACTAAATCTGCCGGTTATTACAGGATTAGTTTGCCTGCTGCGTAGATTAGTTAGAGTGTGAAATTGCACACACATTAAGCCTGTCTCAGCCTATGGGAGGTGTCAAAGGGAATTTGATCCGCGGCTGGGTTAGATTGTGTGAGTGTGAGTGTGTGTGTCTTGCTCTGCCCCAACAACGAGCTTCGCTGGATGGGTTCCACGTCAGCTTCTCCAGTAGGTCAGATGTCCTCGCATTGCAAAGCTGTAATTCCACAGTCCATACAAACACAACCTCAGAGAGAGGATGCCTGGATTCCCCGTGTTGTTGTGTGTGTATGTGTGTGCCTAGGTTGGTGGTCTCTCATCAAAGGCAGGATCTGGTCCCTTGGTTAGCTTGGTCTTGCAGGGACCATTAGGCCATATCAAAGCACCAAGCCAAACAACCAGGCTTGAAAAGACCTGATTACATTCTGTACAAAAATTAGATAAAACACTTGTAACAATACGATAAATAAATATGATAAAAAAGAACACAACGTTTTGGAGACGATGCGCAGCTGCGAGAAGGGGTGGCCGGCTGGTTGAGGACGCAAACAACAGAGTTTTGTGTGGAAGGAGTTGCCAAGCTCATTCATCGCTATGGTAAGTGCCTAGGTTTGAATGGTGACCGGCTGGTTGAGGACGCAAGCGGCAGAGTTTTGTGGGGAAGGAGTTACCAAGCTCATTCATCGCTATGATACGTGCCTAGGTTTGAATGGTGACCGGCTGGTTGAGGACGCAAGTGGCAGAGTTTTGTGGGGAAGGAGTTACCAAGCTCATTCATCGCTATGATAAGTGCCTAGATTTGAATGGTGACCGGCTGGTTGAGGACGCAAGCGGCAGAGTTTGGTGTGGAAGGAGTTGCCAAGATCATTCATCGCTATGATACGTGCCTAGATTTGAATGGCGACTATGTTGGTTGAGGACGCAAGCAGCAGAGTTTGGTGTGGGGGAGTTGCCAAGCTCATTCATCGTTATGATAAGGGCCTAGATTTGAATGGCAACTATGTTGGTTGAGGACGCAAGCGGCAGAGTTTGGTGGGGAAGGAGTTGCCAAGCTCATTCATCGCTATGGTAAGTGCCTAGATTTGAATGGTGACCAGCTGGTTGAGGACGCAAGCGGCAGAGTTTTGTGGGGAAGGAGTTGCCAAGCTCATTCATCGCTATGGTAAGTGCCTAGATTTGAATGGTGACCAGCTGGTTGAGGACGCAAGCGGCAGAGTTTTGTGGGGAAGGAGTTGCCAAGCTCATTCATCGCTATGGTAAGTGCCTAGATTTGAATGGTGACCAGCTGGTTGAGGACGCAAGCGGCAGAGTTTTGTGGGGAAGGAGTTGCCAAGCTCATTCATCGCTATGGTAAGTGCCTAGATTTGAATGAATAAATTTCTTGATTTATGGTGTCGGTGTGCTGGCTGATATCTGAGCAGAGGATGGGTCGGAGAAGTCACTACCTTGGTCTTGTCATTGCCGGATGCTACTTCAGGTAGTGAAATGCTGGCTAAACAGTATAATTTCTCCAACGGCGTAGAGCGTAGACATCCTGTGATGATGCCTTCTAGCAATGGCAATTATTTTGGATTACAGCTCCCATATTCCCCAATGGTCAGGGGACTGGGGAGGTTGCAGTCCGTGGTACTTAAGTGTCACCATGGTGCATTAATTCAACAGTGTGTATCTACCCTAAAATTCCCTTTTCACAATCCAGTAAACTTTAAAAAAAATGAAATTAGGATCAGGGTGACCTAAATTGTATTCTGCAATCTGTATAAATGATTGTTTGTCACTTTGAACCCACCACCAGCATCTGCGGGGCTGACGGATGGAATTCAGATGATTTAAAAACAGAAATCGTATCCTTAGAAGAAAGAAAGAAAGAAAGAAAGAAAGAAAGAAAGAAAGAAAGAAAGAAAGAAAGAAAGAAAGAAAGAAAGACTGATTCATGGGTTCATAGGGACACTTACAAAAAATAATAAAAACCTCTAGGAATTTCCCCACGTGTGACAACAATTCTTGTTAAAAGGGCATACTCTGATTTAATGCTTACCAGTCTCTGAATACTTTCCCTCAAAGCTTCTGTTCAGAATTTAGCCTCCTCTCTTTCTTTCTTTCTTTCTTTCTTTCTTTCTTTCTTTCTTTCTTTCTTTCTTTCTTTCTTTCTTTCTTTCTTTCTTTCTTTCTTTCTTTCTTTCTTTCTTTCTCTCTCTCTCTCTCTTTCTCTCTCTTTCTTTCTCCCTCAGACCTGCCAAGACAAGAACTGTTTTGGAAAGAAGAAAACCTCCAGCTCCGAAAATCCCCCCTGTACGTGTTAATCTGGATTCTGATTGAACTTTTGAAACTGACCTTGGCATGAACTGTGTGCAAAAAAACACCGGACGCTTCCGTCGGCTCACAAGGTCCGAGGCCTAGCTCTGTCCGAATCCTTGATTTGATGGACGGCAAAGATCGTAACTATGAGATTTGGAATCAATGTCGGATATGCTGTTCTGACAGGCTTCACCACTGGAACAAAAAAGGTTGACCCAAAAGAAGGGTGAAAGGTGGAAACCAGATGGTCAAAATGGCCAAAGTTATTCATATTAATGAGGAGAGCTGCAGCAGTTTGCTTTTCCCTGAACCAACTAAGAAGATCTAGGATCTAAGCTATAAAAAGGTAAAGGTTTCCCCTTGACATTAAGTCCAGTCGAGTCCGACTCTGGGGCTTGTGCTCATCTCCATTTCTAAGCCAAAGAGCCGGCGTTGTCAGTAGACATGCATGTTTTCGAACTCCTACTGCCTTGTTATTAGCGATACTTCTTAAGGCCCATTCAACCTCACTCCTAAGGATGTCTGTTTCTCGTTCACTCACCAAACCATCTACTAGGTCATGTGGCCATAGGCATGACTGCATGGAGTGCGGTTACCTTCCCACCAAAGCGGTACCTATTAATCTACTCACATTTGCATGTTTTTGAACTGCTAGGTCTCTTCCCCAAATCAACCCCACCAGTATTCAAATTTGGGTGTATCGGGTATTTGTGCCAAATTTGGTCCAGTGAATGACAATCCATCCTGCACATCAGACATTTACATTATGATTCATAACAGTAGCCAAACGACAGTTCTGAAGTAGCATTTTCATGGGATTGTTGGAGGAGCAAATACACAGAGATAAAGGCATGAAATATGGGTTTTTTTTATTCAAGTTGCGATGAGTTTTTTTTCCTTCTAAACCCAAGGAAAAGAAATTGGAAAGAGATGTGAAATCGATACAGCAAAGCTAACTTTTAGCGGTTTGTCAAAACACATACCCACCACTTTTCTTTCCATCTCGGCCCCGGCGGTTCTGTCGGGCCGAGCCAAAGAGCCAATGTGCCTCTTGATTTCTTTCTTTCTTTCTTTCTTTTTTTCCAGTCGAAGATGGAAACGGTCAATTTTGCTTCAACTGATCCGTCCGCCACGGAGTTGAGGAAGTGTTAAAAGATTTGTGGGTTTGGATGCATTTCCTTTGCTTAAACGGCGAAGTCTCTGAACAAAAAAACAACCAAAGGAGGGAAGGGAACTTTGAAACATGGCAGAAGGCCCTCCAACTTGGAGGGACTTGTGTTATCTAAACACACACACACACTAAACACACACACAACTCCCCCGTCCGTCCCTACAAAGCGTTGGCACGGAAATCCAACCTGGATATTTCTCCCGAGCTTTAAGTCGTGCCTTTAATCCTTACAAATGTTTTAATGATAAAAGGGAAGTTTGAAGGATAAGCTTCCATCTTTTGGGAGGACTTTTACTGTGTTGTTTTGTGTGCTGTTTATCTTGTTTATTATGATGTTGCTTTTACAAATTTTATGCTTTATTTTAACTGTGTTGGTCGGGCTTGTCCCCATGTGTGGAGAAGGGATAAAAAAATAAAGTTAGTATTATTGTTGTTGTTGTTTTTGTTTTGATTCACATAGAAACCAGCTTTTTCTGTGCAGGAACCCGCTCTCTTTTGTTTGCAGAAAATAATCTTCACTTAAAGGGCTCTTTCCTGGGCTGAAATTGCTGTTTTCCATACAAAAACAAGGCTCAAATTGAGACTAGGCCTTGAAAACGCCAACTAGGATGGTGACTTCTACTCATTACGAGGGTTATCCAGAAAGTAGATTACGTTTTGGAATTAAAAATAAACAAAGTATAGGAGAAAACATTTACCGTATGCAGTTGAAAGCCACACCCAAATACCACTTCTCAACATAGTCACCATTCAAATCTAGGCAGTTATCCTAGCGATGAATGAGCTTGGCAACTCCTTCCCCACAAAACTCTTCCACTTGCGTCCTCAATGCAATGTTTTGACGACGAGGGGTGACCGGCTGGTTGAGGACGCAAGCGGCAGAGTTTTGTGGGGAAGGAGTTGCCAAGCTCATTCATCACTAGGATAAGTGCCTAGATTTGAATGGCGACTATGTTGAGAAGTGGTATTTGAGTCTGGCTTTCAACTGCATGTGGTAAATGTTTTCCTCTATACTTTTTGAGGACGCAAGCGGCAGAGTTTTGTGGGGAAGGAGTTGCCAAGCTCATTCATCACTAGGATAAGTGCCTAGATTTGAATGGCGACTATGTTGAGAAGTGGTATTTGAGTCTGGCTTTCAACTGCATATGGTAAATGTTTTCTCCTACACTTTTTGAGGACGCAAGCGGCAGAGTTTTGTGGGGAAGGAGTTGCCAAGCTCATTCATCGCTATGATAAGTGCCTAGATTTGAATGGCGACTATGTTGAGAAGTGGTATTTGAGTGTGGCTTTCAACTGCATGTGGCAAGTGTTTTCTCCTATACTTTGCTCATTTTTAATTCCAAAACGTAATCTACTTTCTGGATAGCCCTTGTTCTAGGGGATACTTGCATCATTGCATAATTGCAGCCAGGCTTTGACGCTGCAAAGCTATTCAATGCTAATCAAGGCTGACATTTGCATTATTCCCACTCACCTACATCTACACTGTCATATAATCCAGCTTCTGAATCCCAAAGACCTGGATACTCCCACAACTTCCCCTCCCACATTTTAAACTGGGAGCAACAAATGCCATTACATTACAGAAAAGGCCAACCTTCCAGATGATTTCAAAAAACCCATTTCCCCACCACCTCCTGAAACGTTGTAAAAGACTTAAAACTACGCAAAGAATGCTCTCTCCTAGACCTGAGGCCAAACGAATGTGATAGGAAATTCGAAGTGTAGCACTCAGTGGGATTCCTTCAGTGTCATGAAGTGGTAAGAAGAAACTCTTTGTTGCCACAGAAGCCGCAAGTGCTTTCTCGAAACGAAATCACCACAGAGATTTATTAAGATCACATGCGCTTTTGCGGAACAGGAACCCCAAAGAATTGACACGGTAGCCCAGCAGGAAGGGTTAATCGAACTCCGTACATTTCTCAAATACATGGAATCACCACCCAAGATGATCTTTCCCAAGGACAAAGGTGGAAAAGGGGAGAGCGGGGTCCTTTCTTATAATACTCTTGGCATCCATTTGATGTCAGAGGACAGCAAGGAAGGTGGAGAACTAAGCAAAGTTCACAGCGTCCGAAACAATCCTCATTGGGACTCCTTCTGTCCCACTTATCTGTCAGTGAACAATTCCTATATTTGCAAAAGTGACATGCTGACAGGCCCGGCCAACTAGCGATGCAGGTTCCGAAACACAGCCAGCACATTACTTCTCCCCATGAAAAAATAACAATCAATTCAGATTTAGTGGCCTGATCTCTGCGTACCATCGGGACTGGGATGTAGGTTACAGTTTAGAGAAACCAAAGGGTGCTTAAAAATACTTATTTGAAACCACCGTTTCCTTGTATTCAAGGCAGGCAGAGGGAAAAACCGGGAGGGAAATGCTAGAAAGCCATTCGGATTAAAGGAGGGAAGTATCCCCATATTGCACGGTAGAGCGAAATCGGTATTTTTGTTCGTACAGGTCCAGAAGGGTCGCAAGCGGAGGCATCAACAAGGTTTGTTAAGGTAACCAGAGCCCCTCGGAAGAGGGTCCAACCACTGGGAGATAAATGCACATTGAGGTTTCGCACGGAGCGGCATCGTCGGGAAGTCGGCCTACCGATATGTTTCCCTTCCTAGAACGTGGTCAAGGGAAGCCGGTCGGGAAGAGGCTCAGCGGTTGGCTCTCATTGGTTGGAAGGGGGGACCGGTAGCTGTCGAAGGTCCGGGGAATGCTTCCGCTGGTGGATCCCGAGCTGTTGCTGAGAGTCTCGATGCTTCCCTCGCGCTGAAGCTCTGCAGAAGGGAGGGAACAAAAGAACAACATGCACCCGGTTAGGACGGAGAGGAAAGGGGACCCCTAGTAGAAGGCCACATGAGTTCAGAGGGATGGTTGGATTCCCTTGACATTCACGGCTCGGATGATATGAGGGAGAAAGTCTGTGCATGCGAGAGAGACAGACAGACAGATGGGACAGGGAAGGAAATCAAGAGAGAAAAGGACGTGTGTGCCACACTGGAGAAGGCCTAAGGACGGAAATAATTTCCAGAGAAACATGGATAGAAACATTTGTGTTGTCGAAGGCTTTCATGGCCGGAATCACTGGGTTGCTGTGAGTTTACCGAACTCTAGAAGCATTCTTTCCTGACATTTCGCCTGCATCTATAGCAGACATTCTCAGCGGTAAAGAGGTATGTTGGAAACGTGTCAAGTGGGGTGGCCTAGAAACCCATTTTGGGCTTTGTCCTCATTTTGCCTCTCCTTCCTGTACCTATATTGTGCATTTGTAGCTTTTGACACTTGTGTTTCCTTTGTCTACAGCGGGCCCGCCTGCCTCGGTCTCGTCCTTTTTTTCGACCCGCTTTCCTCCCACAGTTGTTCAGGCAGCAAGGTACGTCCTTCCCTGATTCCCCCAAAGTATTTTTGGAACAGGTAGATCGATACCGAGAGCTCTTAGTAACCACGGCGGACACTCAGCCGAGGCAGGCAAGCGTGAGGAAGCGCCACCAAGGAACAAGCAAGCGGCCACCTCCGCTTTCAAGGTGAGAAGGCTCAGCAACCGCATGCGGAGAAGGCTGGGGCATGAACGAACGGGGCACAGAGATCAGAGAGTGTCCATCCTGCATTCAGAACCACACGGACCGGAAACTCTGTGTCCTCCACCCTCCTCTCCTTTAAGAAACTTCTGAAAGTGAACTTATGCGCTTGAGTCTATGGAGAGGAGCAGGACTAGGACGCTTCAACTCATTGGAACATTGGCTAACCCACTAGTATTTTACGGCTGCCACAATACATCTTAAATTAACCATTTTAAGGTAATTGTATCTTAATTGCTTTTTAGGATATATGTTGTAATGTTTTACTCATATTTCAGTTTTCTATGTTTCATTAGATTTTTTTTATTATTTTCATCTCTTGTAGAGGTGTGTGCGAAATTTTTTTCCTTCATTTCCTTCGTGCTATTGTGTTGTTTTGACCGCTCATCTACACAAAATGAATGACAACATTTTCGTAGGAAACGAGAGGCAACACGAAAATTAAAGCTGCACCGTCATGCTTTCGTTTTCCTTTCGTTTCAGCCCTGTAACAATAAGCAGGTACTGACAGAGGGCTGATTTCCCATTACAGCTGATGTGTACCAATGGGGATTAATAATAATATTAATATAAATAATGATAATTACTCTGGGACCCTAAGCTGAGTCTGAGAGAGGAGTGCCTCCCAAATACATCCGATGTGTACCAATCAAGGTTAATAATAATATTAATATAAATAATGATAATTACTCTGGGACCCTAAGCGGAGTCTGAGAGAGGAGTGCCTCCCAATTACATCTGATGTGTACCAATCAGGGTTAATAATAATATTAATATAAATAACGATAGTTACTCTGGAACCCTAAGCGGAGTCTGAGAGAGAAGTGCCTCCCAAATACATCCAATGTTTACCAATCAGGGTTAATAATAATATTAATATAAATAACGATAGTTACTCTGGGACCCTAAGCTGAGTCTGAGAGAGGAGTGCCTCCCAACGACATCTGATGTGGATCAATGGGTCTTGATGATCATATTTATATTAATATTAAGAACAGCAGTTATTCTGGCACCCTCAGCTGAGTCTGGGTCCAGGAGAGCAGTGCCTCCCAATTACATCTGATGCCGAAATGCCCTTTAGCCCAAAAACCAATGGCAATAGTCCAAAAATTCGTGTCGTATAGGCGGCCCATTTTCACGAATGAAACTACACAAAACGAACAGTGATTCTATATGAATGCACACCTCTAATTTTTGTTGTTGTAAGTCTACTGTTGTTACTGTGCATTATCTTGAATCATTTTTGATGTGTTTGTACTTGTCTGAGGCATTGAATGTTTGCCTTTTTGTTTTGAATCTGTAAACCGCCAGTCTAGAAATAAAGTTATTATTATGACTATTATTATTATTTACATGAAAGATAACCGAGCACGAGGCAACTTCAAATCAAAACTCTACATTGCCGATTCTGAACAGTTTTGATTCGGGAGCAAGTGGCACACAACCGCAACTCTCGGCATACGTAGTTTCCCATTTGGATTTTGCGATTTTTTAGGAAGTTGTGCGGGACGGGGGAGATGAAGCCACATTAGTCATAAACTATGGAAGGACTCCTCATCCGCAAAAACAGCGATTGAGGCCCAGCTTTGAGTTGCTTTGAGCACATTTTCACATGGGACGTTCACCGTGTTCCAAGTTGAAAAATCTATCCAGTTGTTTTGCACAGCAATAAATCCCGCTGTCTCTTTCGTGCTTCTGCCCGCATGCCCTTGCTCTTTCTGAATGGTGGAATCTCCCCTCTGGTGTATTCTTCTCTAATGGCTTTTCCTTTCTCTTGCTGACAGAAGGAGCTGTTGGAGCAGAAACGTCCACCCTGGGAAGGGAAGGAAGCAAGGAGCAAAGGGGGCATTTTTTTATTCTGAGACTTGCACAAATTCCTGTCGCGAAGCGAGCCGGGCGAAATGATACAATGACAGCCGGCCCAACGTGGCGGCGGCGGAGGACGGTGGCGTGGCGACGGGGGCCCGGCCGGGCAGGGAAGCAAGCGGCCCCGGCAACTTTGGCTCGGAGAATTCTTCTGCCCCGTCTCCACCTGTCAGGACGCATCAGGCTCAAGCGCCCGGCTCGCTGGAGGAGTGACCCCGGACTGAATGGGAGAGCGCGGGTGGAAAGAACTAATTGTGGCCGCGTTTTCACACGTCAGTCACTTTTCACAGCGCAAAGCTTCTGAAGCTCAACTAATGCCCCCCTTTCCTTGGTTCCAGAGCGTTCCTCTTGAATGAGATGCTGAGACGGGTGGCGGTTCAGAAAGAGCCGTGATGTTGGCAAAAGGGGTGGCAGCGGGGAATGGCACCTCCAGCCTCACAACACCTTCCTTCCTTCCTTCCATCAATGTGGTCAAGATAATAATAATAATCATAAGTAAAACAAGCAGTCGAAGAAGAAGAACATGCCCTGGCAGAATATGTAAAGCAAAGTGAAGAACCTGCTTTGATTGAAGTCAAAAATCAGAAACTCCTCAAAGCACAGCAGACAAAAAACAGTACAAGAAAACCGCACTACAAACTAGAGTTGATAGCTGGCACAACAAAACATTGCATGGGAAGTTCCTTGACAACATTGAAGGAAAAGCTGACAAGGAGAAGACCTGGCTCTGGCTCACAAATGGGATCCTGAAGAAGGAGACAGAAGGCCTGATCCTTGCAGCCCAGGAGCAAGCAATTAATATTATTATTATCAAAGCACAGCAGACAAAAAACCAGTACAAGAAAACCGCACTACAAACTAGAGTTGATAGCTGGCACAACAAAACATTGCATGGAAAGTTCCTTGGCAAAATTGAAGGAAAAGCTGACGAGGAGAAGACCAGGCTCTGGCTCACGAATGGGACCCTGAAGAAGGAGACAGAAGGCCTGATCCTTGCAGCCCAGGAGCAAGACATCAGGACAAAGGCAATTCAGGCCAAGATCGAAAAATCAGCTGATGACCCAAAATGCAGACTCTGCAAGGAAGCTGACGAAACTATGGATCATATCCTCAGCTGCTGTAAGAAAATTGCACAGACAGACTACAAACAGAGGGACAACCATGTGGCCCAAAGGATCCATTGGAACTTATGCCTCAAGGACCACCTCCCAGCAGCAAAGAACTGGTGGGATCACAAACCTGCAAAAGTATTGGAAAATGAGCACGCAAAGATACTGTGGGACTTCCAAATCCAGACTGACAAAGTTCTGGAACACAACACACCAGACATCACAGTTGTGGAAAGGAAAAAGGTTTGGACCATTGATGTCGCCATCCCAGGTGACAGTCGCATTGACGAAAAACAACAGGAAAAACTTGGCCTCAAACTGCTTAGGTAAACAGTGAGCTGGGCTTGACGGTCGAGTGCTCACCCCGACCAGGCTTCGAACTGTTTGGTAAACAGTGAGCTGGGCTTGACAGTCGAGTGCTCACCCCGACCAGGCTTCAAACTGGCCACTTTCGGTGGATGGATCTTATTAATGCCAATGTTATCAGTGAGCAGGAGCAGACAAACTAGGAGAAACCTCACAACCTCTGAGGATGCCTACCATAGGTGTGGGCGAACCATTATGAGAGAATGCTTTTGGAACATGGCCATACAGCCCGGAAAAATCCTCAGCAACCAGGCGATTCTGGCCATGAAAGCCTTTCACAACAAACTAGGGGAGGCTACAGCAGTTTGCTTTTCTCTATGACTACTGAAAAGAGCACCTTACAACAGAACAACGAAAGCACTGCCTTCCCATAAAGCCTCTGCCCTGCCCATCCATTTTCTGTACAGATAAATTGAAAAGCAAAGCGGAGGCACCGTGCGATAGAAATATCCCAATCGTCTTCCACCAAACCCACAAGAATGGCTTCGGTTGTCAAAGCTCTCTTGAAATAGTTTCCTCTCCCTCCCCATTTGTTTACAAAAACAGATTTCAAAAAAAGCAGGGAGTTTGCGGTCCCCCCTATAATTCTATATTTTTAAAGCACCGCTTGTTCTGTCAAAGGCTCCGGTCTGCAGCTTTTTGGACCCCTTCCAGCTTTGACTCGACACAATTTCTGGAAGGTTAAAAGTACACCAGATAAAGAAGCAAGTGTTTAGAGAAACAATTCTCCCCACAATAGGCACGGATAATCCGGTTGCAACGTCGACGGTCTCTGTAAAATTTGGGGGGGAAAAGGGAGTGATTTCCGGACCCTGTGTGCTTTGCCTAACCCGTGGCATCCAAGTGCCACAAAGGACGACAAAGTGGGGCAAAACTATTTTAACAAGGGGGTCTGGACTCTGGAAACTGGGGCTTGGATCCAAATTGTAGAGATGAACAAGTGTGAAGCCAGGAGTCACCAGAGTGATGCCAAGTCGCTCCCTCCCAGGACTTTGCAGGTTACAGCGAGCACATCCCATAGTTCCTTTCTCTCTCCATTTGCATGACCCCGCCCACTGCATCTCCCTTAACCCTTTCCCAGTGCTGAGGAGCCACCAAGTCGCTCCCTCCCAGGACATTGCAGGTCACAGCGAGCACATCCTAGTGTTCCTTTCTTTCTCGATTTGCATGATCCCACCCACTGCCTCTCCCTTAACCCTTTCCCAGTGCTGAGGAGCCATCGTCACTCCCTCCCAGGACATTGCAGGTTACAGCGAGCACATCCCAGTATTCCTTTCTCTCTCCATTTGCATGATCCCACCCACTGCCTGAGCCCCCAGATGGCGTAGTGGACTAAGTGACTTGAAGGTTGGGTTGCTGACCTGAAAGCTGCCAGGTTCGAATCCCACCTGGGGAGAGTGTGGATGAGCTCCCTCTATCAGCTCCAGCTCCATGCGGGGACATGAGAGAAGCCTCCCACAAGGATGGTAAAAACATCAAAACATCCGGGCGTCCTCTGGGCAACGTCCTTGCAGACGGTCAATTCTCTCACTCCCGAAGCAACTCCGGTTGCTCCTGACACGAAAAAAAAAAACCACTGCCTCTCCCTTAACCCTTTCCCATTGCTGAGGAGCCACCAAGTCACTCCCTCCCAGGACATTGCAGGTTACAGCGAGCACATCCCAGTGTTCCTTTTTCTCTCCTTTTGCATGAGCCCGCCCACTGCCTCTCCCTTAACCCTTTCCCATTGCTGAGGAGCCACCAAGTCACTCCCTCCCAGGACATTACAGATTACAGCGAGCACATCCCAGTATTCCTTTCTCTCTCCATTTGCATGACCCAGCCCACTGCCTCTCCCTTAACCCTTTCCTAGTGCCGAGGAGCCACCAAGTCGCTCCCTCCCAGGACATTGCAGGTTACAGCGAGCACATCCCAGTATTCCTTTCTCTCTCCATTTGCATGACCCAGCCCACTGCCTCTCCCTTAACCCTTTCCTAGTGCCGAGGAGCCACCAAGTCGCTCCCTCCCAGGACATTGCAGGTTACAGCGAGCACATCCCAGTATTCCTTTCTCTCTCCATTTGTACGACCCCGCCCACTGCCTCTCCCTTAACCCTTTTCCATTGCTGAGGAGCCACCAAGTCGCTCCCTCCGAGGACATTGCAGGTTACAGCGAGCACATCCCAGTGCTCCTTTCTCTCTCCATTTGCATGACCCCGCCCACTGCCTCTCCCTTAACCCTTTCCTACCCTTTCCTATGGCACGCAGCAAACATACTAGAACATACTAGAGAGAGAGGTTTGAGGAGAATTCACCATGATTTCTAAGAGTTGTAGGGACTGGGATGTATAGTTTACCTGCAATCTAAGAGCACTCTGGGCCCCACCAAAAATGGACTTGGAACTAACTTAGAACAGACCCAACATGGCCAAATTTGCATATTGTTGGGGTTTGGGGGTGATTGCTCAGGGAATCTGGGAATTATAGTTCACCTTTATTCAGAGAACACTGAACCCAGCAGATGAGGAATCTGGACCAAACTTGGCACACACATTCAACATGGCCAACTGGGAATACTGGTGGATTTTGGAGGTGAGTGATCTTTATCTCCGGGAGTTATAGTTCACCTGTATTACGTCTTGAACCCCACCAATGACAGATCGGGACCAAACTTGGCACACAGACCCAACATGGCCAACTGTGATTACAAGCGGGGTTTGGGGGTGATTGCCCTGGGAATCTGGGAGTTGTAGTTCACCCTTATCAAACTTAGGATATTACCTAACAACCCAAAACAAACGCCTTCTTCTAATAACTTGGTCCCTGAGCTAGTGTATAATAATCCCTGCTGGCCTCGTTTCCAACAGACCTCACAACCTCTGAGGATGCCTGTCATGGATGTGGGTGAAACGTCAGGAGAGAATGCTTCTGGAGCACGGCCAGACAGCCCGGGAAAATATCCCAGGCTTTAGGTGCAAAATTGATTTGGAGGCTGGAGGAGCATTTGGACTGAATTTCAAGGGATGAGTGGAGAAGGTGGTGCAATGGCGAGATGGGTTAAGCCCTTGTACTCCTGAACTGCTGACCTGAAGGTTGGCATATCGTATCCGTGGGACGAGGTGAGCTCCCACAGTTAGCCTTAGCTCTTGCCAGCCCTGCTGACTTGAAGGTTGGCATATCGAATCCGCGGGACGAGGTGAGCTCCCACAGTTAGCCCTAGCTCTTGCCAACCCAGCATGGAAATGTGAGTAGATAAATAGGTACAGAAAATATATGCTGGCTAGGCGTCCCAAGAGGAACTTCTCAGAACGCTCCAATTTTCACATCCCGTCTCCAACTGCACCACAACTCCCAGACACCAGAAGTGCTTAGAAAGCCATTGATTCGCAATAACTGTTTGATGATGAGACATTGTTTACCCAGATCAGTAGATAAAATTCTCGCTCGTCCCCAGGAGTCATCTGGTTTTTATTTGCCACGCAAAATGCAATTAGCCGCAGCGACGACGCAGCAGAAGAATCCAATAAAAGCGGGCTTTGCTCTTTGCGGGTCCGAGGGCGACATAGGAATAAATGTTCATTAAAGAACGCCTGCCGTCTCGTGATGTTCCTCGGATAAACGGAACAGACAGTGGAAATATTTTGGGATTTGTGAGGGAAGAAATCCATTGTATGCGTTGTCAAAGGCTTTCATGGCCGGTATCGCTGGATTGCTGTGAGTTTTCTAGGCTGTATGGCCACATTCCAGAAGCATTCTCTCCTGACGTTTCACCCACATCTATGGCAGGCATGCTCAGCGGTTGTGAGGTCTGTTGGAAACTAGGCAAGTGGGGTTCATATATCTGAAGGTTGGGAGAAAGAACTCTTGTCTGTTGGAGGCAAGCGTGAATGTTGCCATTGGCCGCCTTGAATAGCCTTACAGTTTCAAAGCCTGGCTGCTTACTGCCTGGAGGTGGCCCTGATTGTTTCCTGTCTGGATTTCCCCTGTTTTCTGAGTGTTGTTCTTTATTTACTGTCTTGATTTTAGAGTTTTTTTAAAATATTGGCAGCTATATTTTATTTGAGGCAAGTATGAATGTTGCCATTGGCCGCCTTGATTAGCCTTGAATAGCCTTGCAGCTTCAAAGCCTGGCTGCTTCCTGCCTGGAGGCATCCTTTGTTGGGAGGTGTTAGCAGGCCCTGATGGTTTCCTGTCTGGATTTCCCCTGTTTTCTGAGTGTTGTTCTTTATTTACTGTCTTGATTTTAGAGTTTTTAAAAAAAATATTGGCAGCCAGATTTTGTTTGAGGCAAGTGTGAATGTTGCAATTATTCAACCTGGACACAGCATATTGTTTGAGAACACCCCATGTCAATCGACACAAAGAAGCCACTGAAATCCACACGTATGTGGACAATTTCAACAGAATGGTGGAAACCATGAAAATAAACAAAATCTGGCTCTCGGTATTAAAAAAAACTCAAAAATCAGGACAGTCAATAAAGAATAACATTCAAAAAGAGGGGAATTCCAGGCATGAAACAATCAGGGCCAGCTAACACTGCGACAACAACACCTCCAAACAAAGGATTCCCTCAGGCAGGAAGCTGTGGAGGGACAGAGGTAGTGTGTATTTTCATAGTCATTATTATTATTATTATTATTATTATTACTATTACTGCTACAGTAGAGTCTCACTTATCCAACATAATCGGGCTGGCAGAATGTTGGATAAGCGAATATGTTGGATAATAAGGAGGGATTAAGGAAAAGCCTATTAAACATCAAAAAAGATTATGATTTTACAAATTAAGCACCAAAACATCATGTTATACAACAAATTGGACAGAAAAAGTAGTTCAATATGCAGTAATGCTATGTAGTAATTACTGTATTTACGAATTTAGCACCAAAATATCACGATGTATTGAAAACATTGACTACAAAAATGCGTTGGATAATCCAGAACGTTGGATAAGCGAGTTTTGGATAAGTGAGACTACTGTACTATTATTATATTATTATTAATATTATTATTATTGTGTTGATGTGAGCCATGAAAATGAAAAATATTTGGCTACCAGTACTTAAAAAACTCTAAAAATCTGGACAGTAAATGATGAACAACACTCAGAAAACAACAGGAATTCCAGGTCTGAAACACTCAGGGCCAGCTAACACTTCCCAACAAAGGATTCCCCCAAGCAGGAAGCAGCCAGGCTTCGAAGCTGCAAGGCTGTTCAATGCTAATTAGCATGAACTTTATAATCTGAGCCTGAGGAGACTTGTATACCGTGCTCTCAGTCACTGCAAAGGAACAAATGAAAAGGGATTGGTGTGCCAGGCGCCGATGACGTCCCAGCACAAAGTTGGCGTCTATAAATAAATGCAGATTTATCCGAGGTGCCAAGTGTACGCTTTCTGGATTCTGAAGATGCCAGTTTAAACTGGACGAATCCCACCCGGCCCTTGACTCCAAAACGTAATTTGGAATTTCTCCCGAACAGAACATGGACTCCGGATCCCATTTGTGTCTCTTCTTCAGACAACGTGATTTCGAGATGCCTTGTAAAAAAAAATGCTCGATTGAGTCGACATGGGGCAGAAGGAAATCAGAGGCAAACGGCTTAAGCTATAAATTTGTTCAATATCATGAGGATCCTTCAACGGGGGCATCGGAGCCACATAAAACAAGAAGCCAGGCTTTAATGTAGCCAATATAAATGGAAGGTCAAAGGCCAAATTAGTTGAAATTACACAGAACATGGGGCTGGCTCGTTCGGTCTTCACGATCACCTCCGTCTCTGCACTGGAATCCGTGCTGGAGGAGGTCAGGGACCCATCTCATCTGACCCCGGGACCACCAAGAAACCCACAAGCAGAAGTAAAGGCTCTTTTCCCCTAAACAAACTGGAATTTGGAGGTACAGTTGGACCCTCAAACTCACAGAGAAGTAGAATCCTGGACATTACTTACTAAGGTGATCCCTCGTTGTCCAAGTCTGATGGTCATCTTGTTACTGGAGACGTAGGCGACTGTGGAGCCCTATTCTTGACCCACATGTTCTTCTGCAGGTTTCCAGGTGGAGGGCGGTCCCAGTCAGTGCTGGTGGTCTTTGCTTCTTCTTCCAGCACACTGGCATTTGTCCGCCTGTCTTCCCAAGAGATTTGCAGGATTTTTCAGATGTAACGCTGATGGAATCATTCCAGGAGTTGAGTGTGACATCTGCAGACAGTCCATGTTTCACAGGCATAGAACAGGGTTGGGAGGACAATAGCTTTTTAAACAAGCACCTTGGTCTCCCTATGGATGTCCCGATCCTCAAACACTCTCTGCTTCATTCGGAAGAACGCTGCACTCGCAGAGCTCGATCCTCAAACACTCTGCTTCATTTGGAAGAACACTGCACTCGCAGAGCTCAATCCTCAAACACTCTCTGCTTCATTCGGAAGAACGCTGCACTCACAGAACTCGATCCTCAAACACTCTCTGCTTCATTCGGAAGAACGCTGCACTTGCAGAGCTCAATCCTCAAACATTCTGCTTCATTTGGAAGAACGCTGCACTCACAGAGCTCGATCCTCAAACACTCTCTGCTTCATTCAGAAGAACGCTGCACTCACAGAGCTCGATCCTCAAACACTCTCTGCTTCATTCGGAAGAACGCTGCACTTGCAGAGCTCGATCCTCAAACACTCTCTGCTTCATTCGAAAGAATGCTGCACTCGCATAACTCAGGCGGTGTTGTATTTCAGTGTCAATGTTTTGTGGAGAGGTGGCTGCCGAAGGAGCGGAAAGAGATATATATATATATCCCACAATGCCTAGTTTCCAACTGACTTCACCCTCTCATAGGTGCAAGCGAAACGTCAGGAGAGAGTGCTGCTGGGACATAATAAAAAGTTCCTTCTTCCTCCCACCCTGGACATCATTCCACAAAGAGCGATATATAGATATATATATATCCCACTTAATGCCTAGTTTCCAACTGACTTCACCACCTCATAGGTGCAAGTGAAACGTCAGGGGAGAGTGCTGCTGGGACATAATAAAAAAGTTCCTTCTTCCTCCCACCCACGCCTGCCATCTTGCTCCTCTTGTCTTTCTGCCTCCAGGCTTCGGGAAGGAAGGGGTTAAGAAAATGTTTATCGCGAGGCGGGCTTCGGAGTTGAAAGTAATGCGATCAGTAATGAATTTTGTGTTACATTAGGTTGTATAAATGGACAGACGAGCGCAGACACCAAGTGGCCAGGAGTCAGGGCTAATTTAATGAGGCTAAAATAGAGACAGCACCAATTAGACGCCGGCCCAGCCCCGTGCTGCTGGAAGGCCTGCAAATGAATAGGTACAAATCAAATTACGGACTAATAGAAGCCGCACAAGAGCGGGCAGTCAATGCTAAATGCATTAGGGCCTTGTGACCTCCCTGCTCTGAACATCAGAATCCCAAATTCGACTCTCAAAGAGGCAGAGAGCGCGCAAGCGAGACATCAGAATAATCAAAGAAACTCTTGTTTTGTCCAAAAGAACGAAATGCACAACAACGCTAACAGGATCAGCAGCCAAACGTTGCGGAATATGTCCGCTTTGTCCGCTTCAGACATGCACCGCAGTGACTTATACGACTCGTATTTGAAGAAAACTGCCCCGAAAATCTAGCTTTCTCACACAATAGAATTCCTTTCTTCTTGAATTTGTCCAATCCGCCCTTAAACGGATCCAAGTGGCCGTTGCAGCGTTTTGGGAGTTGAGTTTTGGATTCTCATCACACTCTGATGAAAACCAGGCCACCCGTTCATTCGTTTGTTGGCTTGTTTTGGGATGGAATCGATGGAATTTCCCCCAGGCAGGAAGCAGCCAGGCTTTGAAGCGGCAAGGCTACTCGATGCTGATCAAGCTGGCCAATGGCAACATCCACACTTGCCTCCAACAGACCAGAGTTCCTTCTCCCACTCTGTGGTGGGAGGCTTCTCTCATTTCCCCGCAAGCTAGAGCTGACAGACAGGAGCTCACCCAACTTGAGAATATACTGCAAGTCACTTCTGATGTGAGAGAACTGGCCGTCTACAGAGACGTTGCCCAGGGGATGGTAATGCATCCTGCTGGGAGGCTTCTCTCATGTCCCCGCAAGCTAGAGCTGACAGACGGGAGCTCACCCAACTTGAGAACATACTGCATGTCACTTCTGGTTGTGAGAGAATTGGCCATCTACAGAGACGTTGCCCAGGGGATAGTAATGCATCCTGCTGGGAGGCTTCTCTCATGTCCCCACAAGCTAGAGCTGACAGATGGGAACTCACCCGACTGCATGTCACTTCTGGTGTGAGTAATGCATCCTGCTGGGAGGCTTCTCTCATGTCCCTGCAAGCTGGAGCTGACAGATGGGAGCTCTCCCGACTGCATGTCACTTCTCGTGTGAGTAATGCATCCTGCTGGGAGGCTTCTCTCATGTCCCCGCTAGCTAGAGCTGACAGACAGGAGCTCACCCCGTCTCGCTGATTTGAAATGGAAACATTCAGGCCGGCAACCCAACCTTCAGGTCAGCAGTTCAGCCAACCCAAGGGTTTAACCCTTTCGAAAGAGATATCACTGTGCAGTTACAACTACAGTAGAGTCTCACTTATCCAACACTCAGTTATCCAACGTTCTGGATTATCCAACGGATTTTTGTAGTCAATGTTTTCAATACATCGTGATATTTTGGTGCTAAGTTCGTAAATACAGTAATTACTATGTAGCACTACTGTGTATTTAGCTACTTTTTCTGCCAGATTTGTTGTATAACATGATGTTTTGGTGCTGAATTTGTAAAATCATAACCTAATTTGATGTTTAATAGGCTTCTTCTTAATCTCTCCTTATTATCCAACATATTCGCTTATCCAATGTTCTGCCGGCCCGTTTATGTTGTACTTCTAATTTCCGCTTTGACGTGTGGAGCATCTCCATTTCTGCAAGCGGTTGTGCCGCACCTTGGATCAGCTTTTGGAAATATTTTTAGCCTCTTTGCTGTCCCGGCTTAGGAACCAGAAGAGAGTTCTCCTCGGACGGAAGCCGGGAAGCAGAGGAACGGAAACGGCCCATTTGGCCGCCTACGCCTGCCTCGCGAGAAAGCCTTCCAGTGGCCCGTGTCCAAGATTCCAAGGATTTCGAAGTCGGTCCAAAGGGTCCCTGCGTTTGTTGGCAAGGGCATCACAGCCAGGAATGCCTGGTTTCCTTTCGGAAAGCTTGCAGGGAGCCGAATAAAACGCTCACTTCCTCACCTCGGTGCTGCAACGGGACCACTAGGACGGGATGGATGCCAGGAGATATAGATATAGATATATATATGCCTCAAAACATTCCAAAAATCTAAATAAAAAGCCCGCTAATGGACTTTGCAGAACGAAAATAGTTTATAACTCTCGACGGCTGGGGATGTGAATTCCTGCCCTTCCAAGAAGTAGAAAAGCAGGGAGAAGAGGGAACGAGAGGCCGGGGAAAGAAAGAGAAGAGTACATGTGTGCGGAGAGTAGTGTTGTGCTTTTGTAAGGAATTGCTGTTCGTTTTGTGTAGTTTCATTCGTGTATATTAATATTATTATAAAGACCCATTGGCACACACCAGATGTCATGCGGAGATACTCCTCTCCCAGACTCAGCTTAGGGTCCCAGAGTAGTTATTGTAGTTAATATATATATATTAATATTATTATAAAGACCCATTGGCACACATCCGATGTCATGGGGAGGCACTCCTCTCCCAGACTCAGCATAGGGTCCCAGAGTAGCTATCGTCATATATATATATATATATATATATATATATATATATATATATATATATAAAATTAAGACCAATTGGCACACTTAAGATGTCATTGGGAGATACTCCTCCCCTAGACTCAGCTTAGGGTCCCAGAGTAGCTATCGTCTCATTCATATATATATATATATATATATATATATATATATATATATATATATATATAAAATTAAGACCAATTGGCACACATAAGATGTCATTGGGAGATACTCCTCCCCTAGACTCAGCTTAGGGTCCCAGAGTAGCTATCGTTATTAATATATATATATATATATATTAATATTATCATTAAGACCCATTGGCACACATCAGCTGTCATGGGGAGGCACTCCTCTCCTAGATTCAGCTTAGGGTCCCAGAGTAGCTATCGTTATTAATATATATATATTAATATTATTATTAACACCCATTGGCACACATCAGCTGTCATGGGGAGGCACTCCTCTCCTAGACTCAGCTTAGGGTCCCAGAGTAGCTATTGTTATTAATATATATATATTAATATATATATTAATACCCATTGGCACACATAAGATGTCATGGGGAGGCACTCCTCTCCTAGACTCAGTTTAGGGTCCCAAAGTAGTTATTATATATATAAAATTAAGATCCATTGGCACACATAAGATGTCATGGGGTGGCACTCCTCTCCTAGACTCAGTTTAGGGTCCCAAAGTAGTTATTATATATATAAAATTAAGACCCATTGGCACACATAAGATGTCATGGGGTGGCACTCCTCTCCTTAGGGTCCCAAAGTAGTTATTATATATATAAAATTAAGACCCATTGGCACACATAAGATGTCATGGGGAGGCACTCCTCTCCTAGACTCAGTTTAGGGTCCCAAAGTAGTTATTATATATATAAAATTAAGATCCATTGGCACACATAAGATGTCATGGGGTGGCACTCCTCTCCCAGACTCAGCTTAGGGTCCCAAAGTAGTTATTATATATATAAAATTAAGACCCATTGGCACACATAAGATGTCATGGGGTGGCACTCCTCTCCTAGACTCAGTTTAGGGTCCCAAAGTAGTTATTATATATATAAAATTAAGACCCATTGGCACACATAAGATGTCATGGGGTGGCACTCCTCTCCTTAGGGTCCCAAAGTAGTTATTATATATATAAAATTAAGACCCATTGGCACACATAAGATGTCATGGGGAGGCACTCCTCTCCTAGACTCAGTTTAGGGTCCCAAAGTAGTTATTATATATATAAAATTAAGATCCATTGGCACACATAAGATGTCATGGGGTGGCACTCCTCTCCTAGACTCAGTTTAGGGTCCCAAAGTAGTTATTAAATATATAAAATTAAGACCCATTGGCACACATAAGATGTCATGGGGTGGCACTCCTCTCCTAGACTCAGTTTAGGGTCCCAAAGTAGTTATTATATATATAAAATTAAGATCCATTGGCACACATAAGATGTCATGGGGTGGCACTCCTCTCCCAGACTCAGCTTAGGGTCCCAAAGTAGTTATTATATATATAAAATTAAGACCCATTGGCACACATAAGATGTCATGGGGTGGCACTCCTCTCCTTAGAGTCCCAAAGTAGTTATTATATATATATAAAATTAAGACCCATTGGCACACATAAGATGTCATGGGGTGGCACTCCTCTCCTTAGAGTCCCAAAGTAGTTATTATATATATATAAAATTAAGACCCATTGGCACACATAAGATGTCATGGGGTGGCACTCCTCTCCTTAGAGTCCCAAAGTAGTTATTATATATATAAAATTAAGATCCATTGGCACACATAAGATGTCATGGGGTGGCACTCCTCTCCCAGACTCAGCTTAGGGTCCCAAAGTAGTTATTATATATATAAAATTAAGACCCATTGGCACACATAAGATGTCATGGGGTGGCACTCCTCTCCTTAGGGTCCCAAAGTAGTTATTATATATATAAAATTAAGACCCATTGGCACACATAAGATGTCATGGGGTGGCACTCCTCTCCCAGACTCAGCTTAACATCCCAGAATGACTATCATTATTTATATTTATATTTATATTAATATTTTTATTAACACCCATTTGTAATGGGAAAGCAGTCATTTGTCAATACCCTGCTTATTGTTACGGGGGTCTTCTGTCCTTCCTCTCTCTCTCCATCCCTCTCTGCTCCCGATATCTGGCTGTTGCTCCCAACACAAAGCCGGCCCAAAGGGGAGGCGGGTGGGCCTCTGCCGGGTGCCAACCCCCGCCACGCAAAGCCATTTTGCGAGCATTCCGCCATCCCAGAGGTCTCTTGAATCTCCCGTAATCTCCAGAGTGCCATTCCATTTATGTTAATGGGCCCTTTAATTTATCACAATAATGGCCTCTGATGAAGATGGATTAATTTGGATTATGGAGGCCAGCACTTTGTCAAAGGCAGATAATTATAAGCACATCGTTCCCAATCCACACAAGAAGGGGACAGTGTCCCTGCCCTATGGTGGTGGTGGTGGTGGTGGTGGGGGGGGGGCAGATTCTTGCTGTCTTTCTTTGTCATCATGGAATTCAGTGGCAGCATTCACTCACGCTCAAATATGTGTATTCATCTTAATGTCACGGCAGTCAGGTAAGAAGCCTCTGTGACAAGTGGCTTGAGTATTGCACCACGATTCTGAAAAACAGGGTTTGAATCCCCAATTGGCTATGGAAACCCATTGGGTAAGTCATGCACTCTCAGCCTCAGTAAACCCCGTCAGACTTGCAATAGAGTCTCCGTAATGTTGAACTGCCTTGGTTGAGAGTGGAATCTGTTGGGAATAGCAACCTCCCAAGCCCCTCACTATTTATTTACTTATCTATATCTATAAAAGGGTAATGAAATTTCGGTCTAGGACAAAATAACAAAACTACACATCCCAGAAACACTAAACTTGGCAGCACAACCCCTCATCCATGCCTCTACGTTCATACAACAAAAAGGAAAGAAAAATAAAGTCCTAATTAGAGGGAGGGGAATAATTGTTTTTATCCAATTGCTGCCAGTTAGAAGGCTAAGCTCCGCCCACTTGGTCTCCTAGCAACCCACTCAGCCCAGGGGACAGGCAGAGCTAGGCCTCACTTAGGCCTCTTCCACACTGCCTATAAAATACAGATGTCTTAATTAGAGGGAGGGGAATAATTGTTTTTATCCAATTGCTGCCAGTTAGAAGGCTAAGCTCTGCCCACTTGGTCTCCTAGCAAACCACTCAGCCCAGGGGACAGGCAGAGTTAGGCCTCACTTAGGCCTCTTCCACACTGCCTATAAAATACAGATTATCTGATTTTAACTGGATTGTATGGTAGTGTAGACTCAAGGCCCTTCCACAAAGCTATATAACTCATTTATAATGGACTTAATGTCAGGAGAAAACCTTTACCCTTTACCTTAACTACTACCAATTCCTCAATAGTTTATTTCCCAGACCACCAGACTTTGCCACAGCAACACGTGGCCGGGCATAGCTAGTAAACTACAAAAGACTACTTTCTGTGTGTGGCTTGGTGTCTTTATCAAGGAGAAGCTAACCTGAGGTGTGACAGGTATTTAAGGGTAAAGGCAAAGAGTTAGTTCGTTAGTTCTGGAAAATAACTGGGTAAGTAAGTACACATGGAGGGAGGAAAACAACAGAGGAAAAGGGAATGAACAGTATAAGTTAGTGAAAGAAAAATCACCATTGGGTGAGAGACGTATGTGATCTCTGATAACACCTCTTCTTTGTACCTGTGCCAGATCCCACTATGTCCCGACCCGGCGACTCGGACATGGCGTCGGCCAGCCGCTCCCGAAGGCCCTCGTCGGTTTGCTCCATGGAGGACAAGTGCCGGAGGCCAAAGCTTTCGGGCCAGCTCCCGCAGACTTCCAGGAGGGTCACGCTCCGGTCGAAGGCACCTTCGGAGAAACAGAGAAGCACAGCTGAAGCAGGGACCGGGTCTTCACCTTCGCCGGACACATCCGGAGATGCCAAAGAGTCAGCAGTTTGTAGCCAATAAACCCAGCAAAAAGGTAACGATGCCCTTCCCAGTCAAAGGCCCCGGTTTCTTTCTCCTCCTCCTCCCGCTTTCCCCTTTTCCCCTCGGCTGGCTGCAAATTGAGTTAAAAAACAAATTCTTGCTATTTCTCGTAGCCTTTTCTTTCTCATTGAGAATGTTTGCCTGCTTGGGTTGATATATCTGTGGAATCATGTCCAAGAATCATGGACATGATTCTTCCCAACAAAGGACCTGCCCCAGGAAGGAAGCAGCCAGGCTTTGAAGCTGCAAGGCAATTCAATGCTAATCAAGGTGGCCAATGGCAACATTCATACTTGCCTCCAACAGGCAAGAGTTCTTTCTCACACCCGGGACATTATTCCACAGATAGATAAACCTTGCCTCCAACAGACAGAATTCTTTCACCCAACCTTGGCTTTTCGCAAAAATATAATCCTAATTTGCCTAGTTTCCAACAGACCTCACAACCTCTGAGGATGCCTGCCACAGATGTGGGCGAAACGTCAGGCGAGAATGCTTCTGGAACACGGCTAGACAGCCCGGAAAACTCACATCAACCCAGTGGTTCTGGCCATGAAAGCCTTCGACAACACATTCTAGGGATATTTGTAGGGCGTTTCTATATGTAACCACTGGTTTCAAAGAATTGGAAAGAAAAAGAAAGCGAGCAAGACAGCAAAGATGGGAAGATGAAACAACGGAGCAAAATCCGACACACTCTGCAGAAAGGCGACTTAAAAATAATTCCGCTAAGGCGCAGTTGAAAAAAAAAATAGGACATGACGTTTTGACTAAATGCAAAGATTAGATTGTTGTCTCCCCCCAACACAGAGATCACTTCAAAGTACAAATTAAAATTATTTGAGTCTATTAAGCGGCAGGTCTGTTGCGAGGGCTTACTTTTAAATCACCGCCCGCCCGGAATGAGATTATCATCCCCGGCCTTTGACGCTGGGATGGCATGCCGTTTCACTCAACAATTAGGTAACCGAATATGGGGCGGTGAGTGGGTCTGGCTTTTGCCAGCCTGTGGAGGGAAGGGGAGAAGTCGGGGTTTATATATATATATATATATATACACACACTAGCTGTGGCCGGCCACGCGTTGCTGTGGCAAAGTGGTGGTGGTATTGGTTAAAAATTGTTGTGTAATTTTTATTTGACTTTATTTGCATTTTTTATTAATTTTATTGTAAATTATATTTTTATTTATTAAATTTTATTATTTTCTTGTATTATTTTTAGTTATTTTCTGTTATTATAGTATTTTATTGTATTAATTTTTTAGTGTTTTTTATTATTGGGTTGCTAGGAGACCAAGTTGGAGTTTAGCCTTCTAACTGGCAGCAATCGGATAAAAGCAATTATTCCTCTCTCTCTAATTAGGACTTTATTTTTCTTTTCTTTTTGGTGTATCAACCTAGAGGCGTGGATGATGGGTTGTGTTGTTAAATTTTGAGGTTGGGGGGCCTGTAGTTTTGTTGTTTTGTGGGTCGCCGTGATGCCATCACTATATATATATAAAAGCTGTGCCCGGCCACGCGTTGCTGTGGAAAAGTGGTGGTGGTATTGGTTAAAAGTTGTTTTGGAATTTTTATTTGACATTATTTGTATTTTTTAAAATTAATTTTATTATAACTTATCTTTTTTATTTATTATATTTTATTATTTTGTTGTATTATTTTTAGTTATTTTGTTATAGTATTTTATTGTATTAATTTTTTTAGTGTTTTTAATTATTTTAGTGTTTTTATTATTTTTATTGTATTTACTTTATTTTTTATTCTTTTATTAACACTGGGCTGAGTGGGTTGCTAGGAGACCAAGTGGGCAGAGCTTAGCCTTCTAAACTGGCAGCAATTGGATAAAAACAATTATTGCTCTCCCTCTAAGTAGGACTTTATTTTTCTTTTCTTTTTGTTGTATCAACCTAGAGGCATGGATGATGGGTTGTGTTGTCAAATTTCGAGGTTGGGGGGCCTGTAGTTTTGTTGTTTTGTGGGTCGCCGTGATGCCATCACTAATTTACATATATATATATATATATACATACACTAACTGTGCCCGACCACGTGTTGCTGTGGTGAAGTGTGGTGGTATGGGAAATAAAGTATTCTGGTTATATAATAATAATAATAATAATAATAATAATAATAATAATAATAATAATAAGTTTATTTATATCCCGCCTCCATCTCCCCTGAAGTGGACTCAGGGAAGCTTACAGCAAAATCAAAATACAAGCAATGATAAAATATGACACATCAAAGGACAAAAACAAAAACCAATAATAAAATATACACAATAGGCGAAAAAACACAACACAGAATTAAAACATCAGATTAAAACGAATGAGGTTGCAATAGTGGATAAGCAAGGTGCACATTATGAGTAACAAATTCGTAAACAGATAAAGTGCAATACATATAGCAGTGTGAAAGAGCCTTGAGTCTACACTGCCATATAATCCAGTTCAGATCAGATAATCTGTATTTTATACGCAGCGTGGAAGAGGCCTAAGTTAACCCTGCCTGTCCTCCGGGCGCCATTGTGGCTGAGGAGGTTGCTATGACACGGAAGAGGCGGGGCCTAAAGGGGGCATGGCCTACCCTTCTGACTCACATCTAGGGGGAGAACGGCTCTTCCTCGTCCTCTGTAATTTGGATTTTATTTTTCTATTTTTTTTATTGAAAGACATAGATTGGATGACTATGTCTTTTGCGGCCAAATTTGGTGTGATTGGGTTCTTTGGTTTTGTTGTTTACTCCATGAGAAAAACGCACATTACATTTTTTTATATAGAGATATATATGTATGGGCCTAAAGGGGGCATGGCCTACCCTTCTGACTCACATCTAGGGGGAGAACGGCTCTTCCTCGTCCTCTGTAATTTGGATTTTATTTTTCTACAAATTTTTAATTGAAAGACATAGATTGGATGACTATGTCTTTTGCGGCCAAATTTGGTGTGATTAGGTTCTTTGGTTTTGTTGTTTACTCCATAGGAAAAACGCACATTACATATGTATATACTTCCCTCTCCCATCTCAAAGTTAAAAGCACACCAAACACATCCTTGGTTATCAGGCGGTTGGCTCTCCTCTTTGATCAGCCGTCAGAAACTATCTGCGCCGGGCCCACGACTGTACAGCTTCACAGCTCACTCGGGGCCTCTGACAGGTAGTAATTGAAAGGGCGAGAGACCAGGCCCGGCGGCAGGCGTCCTTTCCTCTGATAACGCCCAACACACAAGACGATAAGCGCTGGTAAACACAGTAATCCCTGCATCGGCAAAGAGGAGAGATAGCGGCGGACTCGGATGGCTGCCGGAACAGAAATGCAGGGTCGTGCCCGTGGGCGTACTTCTGGTGTACCCAAGGGCAATACAAAATCTTGACCATTGCTGGAGGAATATATGCCCTAACTAGTGTTGTCAATCCACACCCTTCAACTCTCCCAATCTGGTAAGGACTATCCACATCAATCCCCTTGTTTTGCACTTTCAGGTAGTTTACTTAGGGCGACTTGTCATTAGAGATGTGCACAGTATTCGCTTCATCTGTTTCATTTGTTTATTTGCTTAGTATTGTCCATCCAGATGCACGAAACGAAAGATGCCATTTTCGGACAAAACAAAAGGTGACACGAAAGAAAAAGCTGCCCGGTGACATGCTAGCTTTTGTTTTCCTTTTATTTTGGTACTGACAGAGGGCTGCTTTGCTTTCCCAGGACAGCTGATGTGTGCCAATGGGTGTTAATAATAATATTAATATTAGTAACAATAGTTACTCTGGGCCCCTAAGCTGAGTCTGAGAGAGGTCTGCTTCCCCATGACAGCTGATGTGTGCCAATGGGTGTTAATAGTAATAATATTAATATAAATAACAATTGTTACTCTGGGACCCTAAACTGAGCCTGGGAGAGGAATGCCTCTGCATTACATCTGATGTGTGACAATGGGTGTTAATAGTAATAATATTAACATTAATGACAATAGTTACTCTGGGACCCTAAGCTGAGTCTGAGAGTTCTGCTTCCCCATGACAGCTGATGAGTGCCAATGGGTGTTAATAGTAATAATACTAATATAAATAACAATTGTTACTCTGGGACCCTGAGCTGAGCCTGGGAGAGGAATGCCTCTGCATTACATCTGATGTGTGACAATGGGTGTTAATAGTAATAATATTAATATTAATAACAATAGTTACTCTGGGACCCTAAGCTGAGCCTGAGAGTTCTGCTTCCCCATGACAGCTGATGAGTGCCAATGGGTGTTAATAGTAATAATACTAATATAAATAACAATTGTTACTCTGGGACCCTAAGCTGAGCCTGGGAGAGGAATGCCTCTGCATTACATCTGATGTGTGACAATGGGTGTTAATAGTAATAATATTAATATTAATAACAATAGTTACTCTGGGACCCTAAGCTGAGTCTGAGAGAGGCCCGTCACAACCCCTCCTAGCTTATGCATGATCCCACATTAATAACTTGCTGTACTCTGATCCTCCTTGACCACACATGCTCCCAGTTTTCATCTATAAAACGTTGGTGTGGGGCTGGCAGAGGAGGAAACGTGCCTTTTCTGGGGAGGGGGAAGCTCTTCCGAAGACCCCCTCCTCCCTAGTTAGAAGATGATGACAGGAGATTAAGGCTTTCTCACATTTCCAAAATGGGAAACCCAAACACCCTCCTCGCCAATGAGGAACGGCGTGAGGCGCTTTTGATGCTCTGCCAAGACGACTGCCCAGGCACCCAAATAAAAACTTCAGAGAGGAAGCCGTGTAAACGCAGGTATGAGGGATTAAGTGTGCCAAAGATATTTCTGTGGAAGAAAAGGCCTGGCTCCTTCCTTTGCCCTTATCTTTACTCCACTCTGCATTCAGAGTTGGACATAAATCGCAGGCTGAAACATTAAACAAGAAAGGCATCCAACTCCAGAGATTTTTACCCCGCTGTTTTGGATTCAAATCATTCCTGATCCTGATGTAGGTACATTTAAATGAGTGCACCTGAGCCTTCATTTTTATGTGCCCTGCCTGGTGAGATTTGACCCAAACTTCAGTTCTAATGTGCATTGGGTCACTTAATAATAATAATAATAATAACAATCATCATCATCATCATCCGAAAATACATCACACAGTCCTAAACGCTTGGGAAGTGTTCGACTTGTGATTTTGTGATACGAAATCCAGCATATACATCTCGTTTGCTGTGTCATACTATGTCTTTGTGACAATAATAATAATAATAATAATCTATCTTGTTTGCTGTGTCATACAACGTCGTTATGTCAATAATAATAATAATAATAATAATAATAATAATAATAATAATACATCACACAGTCCTAAACGCTTGGGAAGTGTTCAACTTGTGATCTTGTGACACGAAATCCAGCATAGACATCTCGTTTGCTGTATCATACTATATCTTTGTGACAATAATAATAATAATAATAATAATAATAATAATAATAATAATAATAATAATATACATCACACAGGCCTAAACGTTTGGGAAGTGTTCGACTTGTGATTTTGTGATACAAAATCCATGATATACATCTTGTTTGCTCATACTATGTCTTTGTGATGATGATGATGATGATGATGATAATAATAATAATAATAATAATAATATACATCACACAGTCCTAAATGCTTGGGAAGTGTTCGACTTGTGATCTTGTGATACAAAATCCAGCATAGACATCTCGTTTGCTCATACTATGTCTTTGTGATGATGATAATAATAATAATAATAATAATAATAATAATAATAATAATATACATCATACAGTCCTAAATACTTGGGAAGTGTTCGACTTGTGATTTTGTGATAGGAAATCCAGCAGATACATCTCGTTTGCTGTGTCATAAATAATAATGACTTTATTTTTTATGTTTTTACTGTAATTGATGTTTTTATTGGATAACTGTTTTATTTCTGTGTTTTGATATTTGATTGTTTTATCGGGCAAGGCCCCATGTAAGCCGCCCTGAGTCCCTTCGGGGAGATGGGGTGGGGTATAAAAATAAAGTTATTATTATTATTATTATTATTATTATTATTATTATTATTATTATTATTATTATTATTGTATCCCGCCTCCATCTCCCCAAAGGGACTTGGGGAGGCTCACATGGGGACAAGCCCAAACAATTATAATAAAACAAAATAAAATACATACTTTGTCCAACAACTGCACCCTGAAAGACCTGGGGCCCTTGGAGTACATGGCGGATTGGTTCCCCTCGACTGAAGTTTGTCTATGATAACCTTGGTGTTGGTGCCTTTGGAATTGTGTTTTGGATTAAGGTGATCGGCTTCGCTCGGCCCCCAGACGGACGGCTGCTAATCCCCACCTGGTTTAATCTTTCATTATTGCAAACACTGCCGTCCCAAAGCCAGCCCCGGCCAGGAGCGACACATGCCGCGTAAATAGCTCAGGGAGCTGTAAGCGTGCCATCATCAGGGTTGTGCGCATCTACCGTAAAAATATCTAAATTTGGCAGCAAAGTAATCCAAGAGTGCACGCCGGGCAAAGGAAGCATCTCTGCATCTCACATTCTTTCGTGCTTTTTCTCACCATGAGAAGATGTGCTATAGAGGGCATTGGAAAGCAAATAGGGGAAATTCTAGGAAGTCCTCCACCCTCCCTTTGTCTTCTGAGATATCACGTGCTGTCCATACACCTTGACAACATTTTCCCATAGCCTTAAGGACAATAATCGTAGGTCAAGAACCTAAGACGTTGTTATGAATCTGCAACCAAGGCAACGGGGATGTTCGGAGGCTGAATACCCACAAAAGGCACGACAACAAGCCTCCTGACTGCTGCTTCTCCTCCTCCTCCCAACAAGCCTCCTGACTGCCGCTTCTCCTCCTCCTCCCAACAAGCCTCCTGACTGCCGCTTCTCCTCCTCCTCCCAACAAGCCTCCTGACTGCTGCTTCTCCTCCTCCTCCCAACAAGCCTCCTGACTGCCGCTTCTCCTCCTCCTCCCAACAAGCCTCCTGACTGCTGCTTCTCCTTTTCCCAACAAGCCTCCTGACTGCTGCTTCTCCTCCTCCTCCATCCCCCTGAGCAGAGGCTGAGCACGACCTTGCCGTTACTACACCGTTGCAACAAGAACAATTAGTATCGTGAAACCCTCTTATAGTGCCAAGGCAACGAGGATGTCCGGAGGCTGACTACTCACAAAAGGCGCAACAACAAGCCTCCTGACTGCTGCTTCTCCTCCTCCTCCCTCCCCCCCCTAAGCAGACGCTGAACACGACTTCGCCATTACTACACAGTTGCAACAAGAATAACTGGTATCGCGAAACTCTCTTATAGTGCCAAGGCAATGGGGATGTCTGGAGACTGAATACCCACAAAAGGCATGACAACAAGCCTCCTGACTGCTGCTTCTCCTCCTCCTCCCTCCCTCTGAGCAGAGGCTGAGCACGGCCTCGCCATTACTACACCGTTACAACAAGAATAACTGGTATTACAAAACCCTCTTATAGTGCCAAGGCAACAGGGATGTCCGGAGGCTGACTACTCACGAAAGGCGCAACAACAAGCCTCCTGACTGCTGCTTCTCCTCCTTCCTCCCCCTGAGCAGAGCCCTTCCATGCAGCACCTGAAAGCAGGGACACCTTGATGTCTTTGTTTTTAGGTCTGTTCCTGGGGTTATTTGGGGTGCCGATTCAGAAAATGGCATTGGATAGACCACATCAGCTCTGGATTATTAAATACGGTTTTCTGTGGGTGAGCAGATGGTGACAACTGGATGGCATATTTCTGTATCAGAAACTAGAGCTGATGTGGTCTATCCAATGCAATTCTCTGAATCAGCACCCCAAACAACCAAACTAAAGTTGACCAAAACTGATCATAACCCTTTTGGTAAAAATGTTCGAGTGTGGTCAAAGTGGTCCCTGGTCAAAAAAAGGTTGGGAACAACTGGTCTAGAGTATGCCATTTTAACTACGCAATAGGATGCCAACCTTAAGGCCACCCTAAAATTAGAGATTTTGTCCATTTCCTGGAGACAATCCACCAAAGACGGACACTCAGAACAACGGCGTAAGAACGAGCAATCCCATATCTTCTGCAGAATAACTCAGTTTTTCCACACATACAAACGGATCTAGAAAAAACATTTTTTCCTGCCAAAAACATGTAGAAAATGCTCAGTGATTATAGCCTTCTTGGTTGCATAATTTATCTCGTAGCTTTCAAATAGAAATATTTCTCATTTTTCTTCCTTCCGTTCTGGAAATCCTCTCTATCATCTGCGAGAGTTTCCTCGGATGGCCCTCTCCCGCACCCTCCCTAATAGTTTCTTAATCCCAACTGATCTTTTGAAGTATGAACCCCACGGTCAGGCTGTTTTCATTAATCACAGTAGTGTTTCCAAAGCCATCAGCTTTATCACAACCGGGTCTCATATGTGAAACCCAATATACACACAGATCTGCTCGGTTTGTCCTTTCGGATTATTTTTTGACCTTTTATTCCCCGTTTTGGAAGGTCTGCTCTTCCTCAGCACTGCCTCCCCCAAAACAGCCAAAGCAGCCTCCATGGAAGTTAGTTGTCTTCTGGGAAGAAGGAAAAATAGTTTTGAAAAACTAAATATAAGTAGATATAAAAATGACCATAGCACTGGTTGAAATGTAACTTTGTTCCATCATGCTGCGAGTTGTGAATTTGAGATATAAGTGTAGGAGTTGACCACCAAACTCTCCACTTTTCCACCAATCTCTGTTGCCACCAAACATCTTCACAAATCTGTTAACATCTTTTCTTTGTACAGCAGAGTCTCACTTATCCAACACTCACTTATCCAACGTTCTTGCTACATAGCATTACTGAGTATTGAACTACTTTTTCTGTCAAATTTGTTGTATAACATGATGTTTTGGTGCTTAATTTGTAAAATCATAACCTAATTTGATGTTTAATAGGTTTTTCCTCAATCCCTCCTTATTATCCAAGATATTCGCTTATCCAAGCTTCTGCTGGCCTGTTTAGCTTGGATAAGTGAGACTCTACTGTAGTAATAATATGATAATATACTACAATAATAATAGAATGATATAATTTATATATATATATATATATATATATATATATATATACACACACACACACACACACACACACACACACATATATCTATATATATAAAAGAGTGATGGCATCACGGCGACCCACAAAACAACAAAACTACAGGCCCCCCAACCCCGAAATTTGACAACACAACCCATCATCCACGCCTCTAGGTTGATACAACAAAAAGAAACGAAAAATAAAGTCCTAATTAGAGGGAGAGGAATAATTGCTTTTATCCAATTGCTGCCGGTTAGAAGGCTAAGCTCTGCCCACCTGGTCTCTTAGCAACCCAATAAAAGATAATTAAAAACACTAAAAATAACTAAAAACACAAAAAAATTAATACAATAAAATACTGTAATAACAGAAAATAACTAAAAATAATACAAGGAAATAATAAAATATAATAAATAAAAAGATAACTTACAATAAAGATAATTTAAAAATACAAATAACGTCAAATAAAAATTACACAGCTATTTTTAACCAATACCACCACCACTTTGCCACAGCAACGCGTGGCCGGGCACAGCTAGTATGTATGTATGTATGTATGTATATATATATATATATATATACACACACACACACACACACACACACATATACATACATACATACATAATTCCCATGGAGTAAACAACAAAACCACTGGACCAAATCACACCAAATTTGACCACAAAATACATAGTCACCCAATCAATCTGCATGTGGCAGCAACAATGGCTAGGTGTGTCCCATCAATTGAACCTATATCCTCAATGGAAGAACAATGTGAAAAACTGCTTTGGCACCTAGTTAGCTGTCCTGACTTCCTGCAGCAAGGAATTCCACAGGTTAATGAAGCCCATTTGTTCTCTCGCTCTGCATCTAGATAGCTATGGGCAAGGCACATTCTCTTTCTCTCTCTTTCTCTCAAGACTGACCTACTTCCTTGAGTTGTGAAGGTTATTAACAGCTGCACGGGGCTTTTGTGGGATGAAAAGTACTCCGGAGATGCGTTTGAAAATGTTCATTAAGCGAGGGAAGCCGCCGATGATACAAGTGCTCCAGGCGACGTGGGCAAAACACGTTCCGATTCATTCACAGGGAGATTTCTTCTCCGAGACCAATGATGGGCAAGCTTTTGCGCTTGGTGTGTCAAAATTCACCAAAAAACCTAGCATGACTTGGGTGGTGTGTCACCCATAATTTCGCAATATGTATAGTTTAAATAACAAAAATATATATAATTGTAATATATAACTGTATTTAATAAATCAAAAACTATTTACTACCATTATTTCCATGTACAACAATCTATGGTACCTCTTGCCGTTTCCACGCTGATTTCTCTCTATTCTAGTTTCAATGTAGTCATGAATAATGAATAATATAATAATAATGCAATAGTAATAATATAATAATATACTACAATAATAATAAAATAATAAAATAATATTATATATCTATATATATAAAAGGGTAAGGAAATTTCGGCCTAGGACAAAACAACAAAACTACACATCCCAGAAACACTAAACTTGGCAGCACAACCCCTCATCCATGCCTCTACGTTCATACAACAAAAAGAAAAGAAAAATAAAGTCCTAATTAGAGGGAGAGGAAGAATTGTTTTTAGCCAGTTGCTGCCAGTTAGAAGGCTAAGCTCCACCTCATTATAATTCTATTCTCAATGTTATTAGGCTCCATTCATCGGGGTATTTTAATCTTATATTGCTGCTATAGTCCCCCCCCCCCCCATCTTTGAAGTTGACGGATTTGCATTGGTGGTTGTTTGATATTACTACTGTTATATAAACCTTTGTTTTAACTTCTCTTTTATCATCTTCTTGTGTTTTAAACTGTGTATATTGTTTAATGTATTTGTGCTGTTACTTTTGTAATGTTGTGAGCCGCCCCGAGTCCCCACGGGGAGATGGTGGCGGGGTATAAATAAAGTTTTATTATTATTATTATTATTACTTGGTCTCCTAGCAACCCACTCAGCCCAGGGGACAGACAGAGTTAGGCCTCACTTAGGCCTCTTCCACACTGCCTATAAAATACAGATTATCTGATTTTAACTGTGCAGACTCAAGGTCCTTCCACACAGCTATATAATCCATTTATAATCTTATATTATCTGCTTTGAACTGGGTTATCTTGACTCCACACTGCCCTATAATCCACTTCAGTGTGCATTTTATACAGCGGAGTAGAAGGGGCCTCATATAATCCAGTTCTAAGCAGATAATATAAGATACTTTATTTCCCATGCCACCATACTTCGCCACAGCAACACGTGGCCGGGCACAGCTAGTCTATCTATAAATGTAATGTGCATAATTCCCATGGAGTAAACAACAAAACCACTGGACCAAATCACACCAAATTTGGCCACGAAAGACATTAGTCATCCAATCAATCTGCATGCGGCAGCGTGTCAGCAAAAATGGCTAGGCGTGTCAGTGATGACACGCGTGTCATAGGTTGGCCATCACTGTCCTAGACTAAAAGGCCGGGCCTTAAAAAGGAGAGATGGGGAAAGGAAGGGAGAGAAGCCCCATCTGGTCTTGAGCCAGAGGACCAGCCGGGCGTCCAAGTTTCCTCCTCGGAATGCATTGGCGAGGTTCTGCCCTTGTCACTTGTATTATTCATCACCCATCTGGTGGCTGGATAAGGCAGAGTGGCATCGCTAGGTGAGATGATGGAGTGAAAAAATGATTGCAGGCGGCATCTCCGGGCCCGGGGCTTGCAAGCGCTTAACTCATCCCATTCTCTTTGGTGGCTCCGAAGGGCAGGAGGGGTGACCCCGGACCAGGCAGAGAGAGGAGGACGGACAGAGAGCGGGTCCCCGATCGCAGGGTTCTCGGATCAACCCCCAGAGGAGCATTAAATCGCCTCTGAGTGGAATATTCTGTGCTTAACGTATCATGCTCAATGACAGTTTTCTTTCTCTTTTATCGAGATCGGTCATTGCTTTCCTCCCAAGTCTTCTGATTTCCTGGTTGCAGTCTGCGTCTGCAGTGATTTTCTAGATGCAGTGATCTAGAAATATAAAGTTTGTCACTGTCTCCACGTTTTCTCCCTCTATTTGCCAGTTATCAATCCGTCTGGTTGCCATAAAATTGGTTTTCTTGATGTTTAACTGCAACCTAGCTTTTGCGCTTTCTTTTTTCACCTTGGTGAGAAGGCTCCTCGGCTCCTCCTCGCCATCAGTGTGATATTGTCTGCATATTTGATGTTGTTAATGTTTCTTCCAGCAATTTTAACTCCCGCCTTGGATTCCTCAAGCCCCATTTTCTCCCTCTATTTGCCAGCTATCAATCCGTCTGGTTGCCATAAAATTGGTTTTCTTGATGTTTAACTGCAACCCAGCTTTTGGGCTTTCTTCTTTCCCCTTGGTGAGAAGGCTCCTCGGCTCCTCCTTGCCATCAGTGTGGTATCATCTGCATATAGGATGTTGTTAATGTTTCTTCCAGCAATTTTAACTCCATCCTTGGATTTATCCAGCTCCACATGTATGTCACATGATGGTTCTGCATACAAGTTGAAAAGGAGCTTGGCAACTCCTTGTTGAAGTGGGAATGACTGTATATAGAGTTGTTTAAATGTAATTGAGTTATAGTGATGCAATGTGAGCTGGAGATTGCATCATGCACTGTCTGCTGTCCACTATGCGAGTGTGTAAAGAGTTAACTGTGTATTGCATCAGACAGCAGAGGTGGTTATATATAGCTCCTTGTGTTATCTCTCTGCCCTCTGCCCTCTGTCTCTGCACTCTGTCTGTATATATCGTCTTGAGAGTTTTCCGTTTGTTAGTAAACCTTTTGTAGATAGCCAAACAGGCTTCAGCCTCGTTATTGGTGCCAGTGATTCTTTGTTGATCTTCCGCTGCATATGTGTTTATCCAAACTGCGCGCTCTGACACTCCTTCCCCACAAAACTCTGCCGCTTGTGTCCTCAACCAGCGCTGCGCATCGTCACCAAAAAGCTGAGAGTATACAGCCCTGCCGTACTCATTTCCCAATCTTGAACCAGTCTCCTGTTCCGTGGTCTGTTCTGACTGTGGCTACTTGGTCGTGATACAGATTCCTCAGGAGACAGACAAGGTGGCTTGGTCTCCCCAGACCATCAAGAACTTGCCACAATTTATTACGATCCACACAGTCAAAGGCTTTAGTGCAAAAGTAGAGACGTTTAAAGTACAGGTTGAGCATTCCTTGTCTGAATTCCAAAATCTCAAACTGAATAGTGACACTTTTGCTTTCTGATAAATGCACAAACTTTGTTTTCTGCACAAAATCCCTAAAAATATTGTGTTTTAAATCTTGGGTCCCATCTCCAAGAGATATTCCAAAATCGGAGAAAATCCAAAATCCCTCTCGTCCCAAACTTATAACAAAAGTTTGAAGTCTAATCCAAATGGGAACTTTCCTTACTCAGCAGACTCTCTCCAACTCTTCCTTTTCATCGTAAATGTTGTTACACTACTTTCAGAAGTTTACAGAGATCCCGTTAAAAGGGCATTTATAACCCTTGAGGGTTTTTTCCCCCATTTTTTCCTTTATACGGGTACATATTCAAATTGTAACTCATTGTTGTAATGAACTCAAGCTGGAATTTCTTGCTGTCTTAACAGATCTTGAGATTAAGAAAAAAACAAGGAGAGTAAATCCCTCTCCCCTCCCTTTATTTTAGGTTTTAAAGGCCTGGCAGAAGGTTGGGGCTGAAAGACACGCTGAAGGGGAATGAAAGGACAACAATAAAATGTATTTACAGTCGGGGAGTTAATCATGACGGATCAATTTAAGGTGGAAGACGCAGAGATGAAAAGAGGAGAGGGAAAGAGATACACACCCTCAAGAAGAGATAAGCCTAGTTTCCAACAGACCTCACCACCTCTGAGGATGCCTGCCATAGATGTGGGCGAAACGTCAGGAGAGAATGCTTCCGGAACATGGCCATACAGCCCGAAAGATTCACAGCAACCCTATTATTAGTATTGTTTGAGCCCCAGAACGAAGGCGGTATTTGTGATGGGGATGATTCAAACAGCGGCATATTGATTTCCTTGTAGGTATCCAATAATAATAATAATAATAATAATAATAATAATAATAATAATAATAATATTAGTCCAGGCTGGCCTCCAACAAGTCTAGATATTTCTGAAAATCTAACAGTAACTCCAATTATTATTTGAAGGTTAGATCAAGACATAAATCTAATGCATAGCAGAAGGCTAGGTCAAGATATATTATTATTATTATTATTATTATTATTATTATTATTATTATTATTATTATTATTATATTCCAGGCTGGCCTCCAACAAGTCTAGATACTTCTGAACATCTAACGGTAACTCCAATTATTATTTGAAGGTTAGATCAAGACATAAATCTAATGCATAGCAGAAGGCTAGGTCAAGATATATTATTATTATTATTATTATTATTATTATTATTATTATTATTAGTCAAGGCTGGCCTCCAATAAGTCTAGATACTTCTGAACATCTAACGGTAACTTCAAATATTATTTGAAGGTTAGGTCAAGATATAGATCTACTGCGAAGGAGAGGGCTAGGTCAAGATTTATTATCATTATTATTATTATTATTAGTCAAGGATGGCCTCCAACAAGTCTAGATACTTCTGAACATCTAACAGTAACTCCAATTATTATTTGAAGGTTAGATCAAGACATAGATCTAATACATAGGAGAAGGTTAGGTCAAGATATATTATTATTATTATTTTATTGTATGACACAGCAAACAAGATAGATATGCTGGATTTCGTATCACAAAATCACAAGTCGGACACTTCCCAAGTGTCTAGGACTGTGTGATTATTATTATTATTATTATTATTATTATTATTATTATTATTATTATTATTATTATTAGCCCAACTTCCACACCAAGCTGGCCTTCAAAAAGTCTAGTCTCCTACCCTGGACATCATTCCACACATATATAAACCCCACTTGCCTAGTTTCCAACAGACCTCACAACCTCTGAGGATGCCTGCCATAGATGTGGGCGAAACGTCAGGAGAGAATGCTTCCAGGCATCTTGGAAGACTCACAGCAATCCAACATTCTTTTGCTGTAAGCCGCCCCGAGTCCCCTTCGGGGGAGATGGAGGCGGGATATAAATAAACTACTTCTTCTTCTTCTTCTTCTTCTTCTTCTTCTTCTTCTTCTCCTTCTTCTTCTTATTATTATTATTACAGTAGAGTCTCACTTATCCAAGCCTCGCTTATCCAAGCTTCTGGATTATCCAAGCCATTTTTGTCGTCAATGTTTTCAATATATCGTGATATTTTGGTGCTAAATTTGTAAATACAGTAATTACAACATAACATTACTGCGTATTGAACTGCTTGTTCTGTCCAATTTGTTGTAAAACATGATGTTTTGGTGCTTAATTTGTAAAATCACAACCTAATTTGATGTTTAATAGGCTTTTCCTTAATGCCTCCTTATTATCCAGTATATTCGCTTATCCAAGCTTCTGCCAGCCCGTTTAGCTTGGATAAGTGAGACTCTACTGTATTAATAATAATAATAATAATAATAATAATAATAATAATAATAAGTTTATTTATATCCCGCCTCCATCTCCCCCGAAGGGGACTCGGGGCGGCTTACAGCAAAATCGGATACAAAACAATGTTAAAATAAAATATGAAACATCAAAGAACAAAATCAATAATAATATATACGCAGCAACCGAAAAAAACAAAAAAACAAACAAACAAACAAAAACCAAACAAACCACAACACAGTATTAAAACATCGAATTAAAAACAATGAGCTTGCAATAGTGGATAAGCAAGGTGCATATTATAAATTACAGATTATAAAATACAGATTAACATTCTGTATGTATTTTGAAATGGTGTCTGATTTTGATATTATTCTACCTGTGTTTACAACAGAAACATGAATAACTAGGAAGCGTTTTTGAGCCATTTTTGTCCAAAGTCCCCCACGATCCACAAACCTACATCTATTGTCTTGAATCAAGTCTTGAATCAACTCATTTGGGGGAGGAAAAAGTTGGGGATCCCCCCACCCCAAATCCCACAGAGATGCCTTGACTCTTGCTGTCATTCAACGTGAAAAGCCTCGAAAGCTCCCAAGAGATTCTTTTTTTTCCTGAAAGAACCCTCGGGCCCAGATGTTGACTCAAAAGCTGAGCTATTTGGAGGGGCTGCCTCTTTCATTTGGCTCCCGTCTGGGTCCTGACAGACTCAGGGGCTTTGGTAAACACCAAGGAGAAAGGCTGAAGCATTGTGAGATGGAACAAGGGCCGGGAGGAGATAAAACTGCGCCCAGGTAGCTCTCCACCTTAATCCTCCGGCACACACAGCCTGGCGTCGGGCGGACAAAGGACGGAGACACCAAAGCCTCTCTCAGGGACACGAGTCGGACACTGAGGGAGCCACAAGGGCACCGAGGATGTCCAAAAGCCACCCGCTTGCAAATGAGACTTCCCGGGAGCCAAAGGAAGCTGCAGAGCCTTTGCAAGAGGAGATCTGGAAAGTTTCAGGGGATGAAACCAGGAGAAGCCGCAGCAGTTGGCTTTTACCCGAAAGGTTCCTCCCAGAATAAATATTCTTAATAAATAAATATTATATATATATATATATATATACACACACACACACACACACACACACACACGCATTCATGCCAGCCACATGACCTGGAGGTGTGAGCGCCCGCTGTTAGCCCCAGCTTCTGCCGACCTAGC
This sequence comes from Anolis carolinensis, assembly GCF_035594765.1. NCBI lineage: Eukaryota > Metazoa > Chordata > Lepidosauria > Squamata > Anolidae > Anolis > Anolis carolinensis. The sequence continues at coordinate 17,690,920 of NW_026943818.1, forward strand.
AGTTCGAAAACATGCACATGTGAGTAGAGCAATAGGTACTGATCCAGTGGGAAGATAACGATGCTCCATGCAGTCATGCCAGTGGCCACACGACCTTAGTGATGTTCAAAAACATGCCAATGTGAGTAGATCAATAGGTACTGCTCCGGCGGGAAGGTAACGGCGCTCCATGCAGTCATGACCTTGGAGGTGTCTATGGACAACGCCGGCTCTTCAGCTTAGAAATGGAGATGAGCACCAACCCCCAGAGTCAGACACGACTGCACTTAACGTCAGGGGAAACCTTTACCATATATATATATATATATATATATATATATATATATATATATATATATATACATACACACACACACACACACACACACACACACACACACACACACACATATATTACAGTACAGTCGAGTCTCACTTATCCAAGCTAAACGGGCCGGCAGAATGTTGGATAAGCGAATATGTTGGATAATAAGGAGGCATTAAGGAAAAGCCTATTAAACATCAAATCAGGTTATGATTTTACAAATTAAGCACCAAAACATCAGGTTATACAACAAATTTGGCAGAAAAAGTAGTTCAATACACAGTGATGCTATGTAGTAATGATTGTATTTACGAATTTAGCACCAAAATATCACGATGTATTGAAAACATTGACTACAAAACTGCGTTGGATAATCCAGAACGTTGGATAAGTGAGTGTTGGATAAGTGAGACTCTACTGTATTACAGTATTTATATTCCACCCTTCTTTCTCACCCCGAAGGGGACTCAGGGCGGATCACAATGCACATAGACATGGCAAACATTCAATGCCATTATTAGACATACAACATATAAACAGAGGCAATTTAACATTTTCCAGCTTCCGGCTTCATGGGGATATGCTCAATTCTGGCCACTTGTGACATCAAGTCCTTGATGGAGTACTTCCTCATTCTTCCGCACGCCACTGGAAGGTTTTTATGGCGTCATAAATTGGTTAAATTAGCCTCCCTGCATAAAGAGGTACCTAAATTTCCTACTTGACAGATGTAACTGTCTTTCGGGCTTCATAGGTCAACAGCAAGCTAGACTATTAATGGTTGGAAGCTTACTCCGGCTAGTTTTGAATGCAAGAATAATAGAGAACAGACCGCAAGAGCCACCCTATTTTGACAGGTAGGGAAACACAGGAGAGACCACTGTTTAATAACAACAACAACAACAACAACAACAACTTTATTCTTGTGTCCTGCCCCATCTCTCCAAGGGTACTTGTGGCGGTTCACATGGGAACCAGGCCCAACAATATATATGTATATATATATGTGTGTGTGTGTGTGTGTGTGTGTGTGTAATGTACGTTTTTCCCATGGAGTAAACAACAAAACCACTGAACCTAATCACACCAAATTTGGCCACAAAAGACATAGTAATCCAATCTATGTATTTCAATTTAAAAAAAAAACCCTAGAAAAATAAAGTCCAAATAACAAAAGACGAAGAAGAGCCGTTCTCCCCCTGGCTGCCAGTCTGAAGGGTAAGATATGAAGCTTGGAAGCTTTAATGCTAATCAAGGTGATTAAATACAACATTCACACTGGCCTCCAACAGACAAGAGTTTCTCTGTTTTCCAGATATATAAACCTTCCTTGCTGAGTTTCTCCATATACCTCACAACCTCCGAGGATGCCTGCCATAGATGTGGGCGAAACGTCAGGAGAGAATGCTTCTGGAACATGGCCACACAGCCCAGGAAAATACACACAAAAAAGAGGTGCAAAGAAGAAACAGAGAGAAGAAAAACTTAATGCCATTTGTAGTGGAAATTAAAACTTTTGGAGAAACTTGGAGTGAAGGGTAATGTATGCAATGACATCTGGGACTGTAATGGGGGGGAAGGGGGGGGCGGCAAAAGTGCTCGCTTTCAAGATCTGCCAAAGCAAACAGCCAAATAACAAATCCACTTTACAGATCATCAATCTGGTGGGGCATTTGCCAAGATAAATAGTACAAGGCAAAAGTTTGCTTTGCAAACCAGGGAAGCTGGGAGGTGAGTTTGCCTCTCCCCCTCCTTCTCTCTTCCTTCCCTTTTGGACGAACCATCTCTGGAGGCCTTTGAACACAGCTCGGATGGGCATCTTGCGGGAGGGCTTTAGCAGAGCATTTCCGCATTGCAGCGAGGTGGACTGGATGTCCTTTAAGGCCCCTTCCAACTCTTATGATTTTATGACTAGCATTTTTTTATTATGTCGGAAGCAACTTGAGAACATACTGCATGGGAGAAGAGAATTGTCTGTCTACAGAGACGTTGCCCAGGAGATGCCCGGATGTGCTACCATCCTGCTGGGAAGCTTCTCTCATGTCTCTACAAGCTAGAGCTGACAGATGGGAGCTCACCTGACTGCATGTCGCTTCTGGTGTGAGACAATCGTCCGTCTACAGAGATGTTGCCTGGATGTGTTGCCATCCTGCTGGGAAGCTTCTCTCATGTCCCTGCAAGCTAGAGCTGACAGGTGGGAGCTCACCCGACTGCATGTCGCTTCTGGTGTGAGAGAATCGTCCGTCTACAGAGACGTTGCCTGAATGTGTTGCCATCCTGCTGGGAAGCTTCTCTCATGTCCGCGCAAGCTAGAGCTGACAGATGGGAGCTCACCCGACTGCATGTCGCTTCTGGTGGGAGAGAATTGTCCATCTACAGAGACGTTGCCTGGATGTGTTGCCATCCTGCTGGGAAGCTTCTCTCATGTCCGCGCAAGCTAGAGCTGACAGATGGGACCTCACCCGACTGCATGTCTCTTCTGGTGGGAGAGAATTGTCCATCTACAGAGACGTTGCCTGGATGTGTTGCTATCCTGGTGGAAAGCTTCTCTCATGTCCCTGCAAGCTAGAGCTGACAGATGGGAGCTCACCCGACTGCATGTCGCTTCTGGTGGGAGACAATTGGGCATCTACAGAGACGTTGCCTGGATGTGTTGCCATCCTGCTGAGAAGATTCTCTCCTGTCTCTACAAGCTGGAGCTGACAGATGGGAGCTCACCCGACTGCATATCGCTTCTGGTGGGAGAGAATTGGCCATCTAGAGAGACGTTGCCCGGATGTGTTACCATCCTGCTGGGAGGCGTCTCTCATGTCAGTGCAAGCTGGAGCTGACAGACGAAAGCTCACCCCATCTCGTAGACTCGAACTGGCAACCGTCAGGTCAGCAGTTCGGCTGGCACAAAGGTTTAACCTATTGTGCTGCCGATACTTTGACCGACGAACAAGCAGGAAGCCATCTTACGCAGCCTCCAAAATAAAAGCTTAATTTTTAAAAAACTCAAAACTATTTTCCAAAAGTGGCCACGTTAATGCCACGTTGATTCCAAACCTATGCGTAACGCCTCCTAATGCTGCTAAATGCAGGAGAGATAAAGGGGGAGAAAACCCAAGTCGGAAACAATCCCACTTTTTTTATTTCCCGACGAGATAAAATCTGGCTCCATCTCCCATATTTTTACATTTTAGGGAAGAGGCTATAAAACATCAAACAGGCGCTAGCTTCCACCTCCCCGTCCCTCTCTCTCTCAATCTCTCTCTTTGTCTCTCTTTCATTATGAATGCAAGAAAAAGATAATTTACGACGGCTGCAAAACATTTCTCCGAGAAGCAGGGGCCTTTGTGTTCTGCATGCGATTTATAGGGCTGTAAAGGGAAGAAGTGAAAGAGCCGAAGCCATAACATGTGTGTTTATGAATAATAATCTTAAATGCGCTCGGTTAAAACAATCCCCGGCTTCAGAGCTTGTCGCTCCCCAACTGATTGGAGGGAAGGGCCCTCCAATGCGAAACCCAGATTGCGCTTAAATTGCTCTCAGGCGCCGCTGGAGGCTCAGGGGACAAAGCGGGAGGATGCCCAGACCGTCCGGCTGACACGTCCCATCCATCAAGGCCTGGACCGAGGAAGAACATCATTTGGGTTATTATTGATCATTCGAGCATTTTTAGGCAAGCATTTGGTTGTTGTTCTGTGCCTCCAAGTTGTTCCCAACTTGTGGCTGGAAGTGTGTGACTTGCCCAAGATCACTCACCGCTCAAGCAGAGAGATTTGAAATGGTTGAACAGAAGCTATCTGAAGCTTTAGGTGATCTTACTGCCTATTACAGAGAAAACCAGCTGATTCCTAATCCATCTAAAACACAGACCAGACACTGTCAGAAGGGACAGAGAATTTCATTTATGCTGATGATCATGCCATCAACGCCCAGGCAGAGAGCTTTGAAATGCTTGAACAGAAGCTCTCCGAAGCTTTAGGTGCTCTTACTGCCTATTACAGGGAAAACCAGATGATCCCTAATCCATCTAATTCATCTATGCTGATGATCGTGCCATCACCACCCAAGCAGAGAGCATTGAAATGGTCGAACAGAAGCTCTCCGAAGCTTTAGGTGATCTTACTGCTTATTACAGGGAAAACCAGCTGATCCCAATCCATCAAAACACAGACCAGCCACTGTTAGAAGGGATAGAAAGTTTCATCTATGCTGACGATCATGCCATCACCACCCAAGCAGAGAGCGTTGAAATGGTTGAACAGAAGCTCTCTGAAGCTTTAGGTGCTCTTACTGCCTATGACAGGGAAAACCTGCTGATCCCAATCCATCTAAAACACAGACCAGCCACTGTCAGAAAGGATAGAAAGTTTCATCTATGCCAACGATTTGCCATCATCGCCCAAGTAGGGAGCTTTGAATGGTTGAACAGAAGCTCTCCGAAGCTTTAGGTGCTCTTACTGCTTATTACAGGGAAAACCAGCTGATCCAAATCCATCTAAAACACAGACCAGCCACTGTCAGAAGGGACAGAAAGTTTCATCTATGCTGACGATTTGCCATCATCGCCCAAGTAGGGAGCTTTGAATGGTTGAACAGAAGCTCTCCGAAGCTTTAGGTGCTCTTACTGCTTATTACAGGGAAAACCAGCTGATCCAAATCCATCTAAAACACAGACCAGACACTGTCAGAAGGGACAGAAAGTTTCATCTATGCCAACGATTTGCCATCATCGCCCAAGTAGGGAGCTTTGAATGGTTGAACAGAAGCTCTCCGAAGCTTTAGGTGCTCTTACTGCTTATTACAGGGAAAACTAGCTGATCCAAATCCATCTAAAACACAGACCAGCCACTGTCAGAAGGGACAGAAAGTTTCATCTATGCTGACGATTTGCCATCATCACCCATGTAGGGAGCTTTGAAATGCTTGAACAGAAGCTTTCTGAAGCTTTAGGTGCTCTTACTGCCTATTACAGGAAAATCAGCGGATTCCTAATCCACCTAAAACAGACGTGTGCTTTTCATCTTAAGAACAGACAAGCATCATGGGCTCTGAGGATCTCCTAGGAAGGGATCCCACTGAAGCATTGCAGCACACCCAAATGCCTGGGAGTTATTCTGGACCGTGCTCAGCACTCAAACCGTGAGATACAGTCTTGTTATAGTTTGAGTTTAAGCAAGAAAATAGCAATCAAATCCACAAATAACCAGACTTGCAAAAGCTAAACCCACAATGAAGGGCCAACTATGATGAAATTGCATGACTGTCCTCATTACAACATGGAAGGGCATACTTTTGTAAAACCTTTTCATTCTTTTTTGTAATAAGTGCCATCTCCTACTCAATTATCCAAGAGTGTGGACACTGCTTCAGCAAGCATCAGGTCCTTTGTGTGTGTGTGTGTATGTTTCCAACTTGGTCGTTGCTGGACGTCATCCAACCATCTTCAACCACAAAAAAAATAATGCCCTACTGGGGCACTTGACTCGACTGCGGACCTTCGTAATTTGATCATTGTCACATTGTTCCACATTTGCCAAACTTCCCCCTCGCCTGCCGGGTTCCTTGCACCAACTCCTCCAGCTAATCAGATCGTCATTGGGGCCTGGGAACAATTTAGGAATTGTACTTTGCAAAACTATTCCCTGTGGACATGGGAAAGAGAGCAACGGAGAGAGAAAAACACCTATGCTGGGAAAACCTTTGGCGCAAAAATTTTTTCAACGGCCTGTTCTGGAAGAATTTGACTAATTGGGGGTCAGTTTCCATCTGGGAAGAGGGACCTCCTCTGTTTAAAACAGATGATTAGCCGCAACAGAATATGGGATTCATCACTGGGACCTAGGCTGGAGAAAAGGAGAGATGGCCGGTAAAATCTGTTAGTGTGTAATATTATTGAAAGGACCATAAGACAGAAAAAGTAAACATTTGCCAATGCGGCTTTGCCTCTCCATGTGCGCTTTCTGTGAGCTGGTGCCTTTCTCCAGAAAGTTCCAAGACCAAAAGTTAGCTTGAAATCAATAAGTGAGGTCACAGGTATCACTTATGCCAAGTGGGTGTTGAAGATGAGGAAGACCCTCAGCCATTGGTCAATTTTAGATAAGCCAAAGGTATATATTCTATGTTTGCTGCAACATGCTTTTATTGCATATTGAGAAAGTTCCAAGACCAAAAGTTAGCTTGAAATAAACAAGTGAGGTCACAGGTATCACTTATGCCAAGTGGGTGTGGAAGGTGAGGAAGATCCTCAGCCATTGGTCAATTTTAGATAAGACAAAGGTATATATTCTTTGTTTGCTACGACATGTTTTGCGGGTATGTGTACAGCTGTTTGCCTTATCATAGCTGTGATAACAATAAAAGGCTTGATGTGTTGTCGAAGGCTTTCATGGCCGGGATCACAGGGTTGTTGTATGTCTTTCGGGCTGTGTGGCCATGTTCCAGAAGTATTTTCTCCATAGATGTGGGCGAAACGTCAGGAGAAAATACTTCTGGAACATGGCCACACAGCCCGAAAGACATACAACAACCCATTAAAAGGCTTGTTTTATCGCTCTCTTGGAGTTCTCTCCTTTACTTCCCCTCCGAAGTGGGTGCCACACAGCAACAACAGTGCTTCTGGGAGCACCCTGGAGCATGGGCGCATCCATGGAACACCTATGAAGTTTGTAAGTGCTTGGTTCTCCTGGCGGAAGCTTTGGACGGATCCAGCCAATGGCTGTTGTGACATTCTTGCTCTCGACAGCTCTCTCCCCATCTCTTCCCAGCCAGCGCTGCTGCTGCCGACCTCCCAGCTGCTCCCTCTGCGATCGCCACGTCTGCCAAGTGAGAATCCTTCTCCCTGCCAAATGCAACGTGGACACCTGCCCACCCAGGATTCGTCAGGAACCACCAAATCTCTTCCAACAGGCCACCAAAGAGCTGTCAGATGGTAATGGCCTTCAGAGTCTGCTGG
>NW_026943818.1:17703166-17795666 GCF_035594765.1 Anolis carolinensis
GGTGGTGGTATTGGTTAAAAATTGTGTAATTTTTATTTGACGTAATTTTTTTAAATAAATTTTATTGTAAGTTATTTTTTATTATATTTTATTATTTTCTTGTATTATTTTTAGTTATTTTCTATTATAGTATTTTATTGTATTAATTTTTTAGTGTTTTTAATTATTTTTTAGTGTTTTTAATTATTTTTTATTGGGTTGCTAGGAGACCAAGTTGGAGGAGCTTAGCCTTCTAACTGGCAGCAATTGGATAAAAGCAATTATTCCTCTCTCTCTAATTAGGACTTTATTTTTCTTTTCTTTTTGTTGTATCAACCTAGAGCCGTGGATGATGGGTTGTGTTGTCAAATTTCGAGGTTGGGGGGTCTGTAGTTTTGTTGTTTTGTGGGTTGCCGTGATGCCATCACTCTTTTATATATATAGATTAATTAATATTATTAATATTGTTATTTTATTTTTTACTCTCCTCTCTTGTGGCTATGTGTATATTTTCATGCGTGGCAGGAAAAAAATCAACTCATTGGAAATGTAGTTCTTCCACAAACTGCCCAAAAAACACCGAAACGGGTCCAAGAGCAAATCAAGCTTGCATTCTCCCTATAATTTATATTTATTTGTATCTTTATAAATTTTCATTGGCGTTGTTGTTCGGTTCTTGATGTTATTGTACTTTTGTTCTACATTTGTAAGCCGCCTCGAGTCCCCACGGGGAGATGGAGGTGGGATATAAGAATAAAATTATTATTATTATTATAATTATTATTATAATTATTATTATAATTATTATTATTATAAGGTGAAAGGACTAGAGTTAGGCTATGGTTCTTTGGATGTATCTTAAGTAATATGAAAAGAGAGAAGCTGATTTATGTGCAAGGAAGTTTGCAAGACTTCAGCAGGTGATGGAAATCTTGAAAATCTCTCAATTTTAGGGTTGCAAAAGAAATGTAATATGTCTACGGGTATCTGCAGGTCACCAGGTAAAAAATAAACCCCAAGAAAGCCTGCTGCCTTCTTTCCTAGGACAAGAGAAGTAGAGCAGGAGGAAGAATCATACGAATCCCGATTCAAAAGCCCGGATCAGCCATTTAAGGGATTGCCGGTCTCAGCTAGGTAAAGGGTGTTAGCCAGGGCTGCACTTCGCACCTTGAGTTGTCCTGTCTCACACCACTGACCCTTTTGTGGCGCCATAAGTCTCCCGAAGAAGCTCGGATGATCCGTCTAAGAGCTTTACGCATGCCATCTGAGGTCAGGTGCCCAATGCAATGTAAATTAGGAGCTAAGAGACTTGGTTGCTAAACAGCTGCTGGGCGCCTCAATTAGAAAGACAAGTCAGATTAGAAGTAATTAAGGGACCCACACACAACAGGACACACCGTGAACATTGCTTCGGGACTGGCAGTGGTGATAGGCGAGGAAGGCTTAAGATCTCCATGGCTGCCAAGACATGACGTTGCTCCCGTTCACGATGGTCCAAACTTTCTGGAGGAGGAACTGAGTGGATCCGTAGCACTGAGATGTCCAATGAGAGATGGATATGTGTCTTCATGTCATCCTGGCTTATGGAGAATCCATCCTAGGGTTTCCTTCAGAGAAGGCTTGCCAATCTAGTCCAATGTTCAAAGCACTGAGATGTCCAAGGGTGACAATGAGATGTTCTTATGTGTCTTATGGAGAATCCATCCTAGGGTTTCCTTCAGAGAAGGCTTGCCAAAGGGACCATAGCCCTAGTCCAATGTTCAAAGCACTGAGATGTCCAAGGGTGACAATGAGATGTTCTTATGTGTCTTATGGAGAATCCATCCTAGGGTTTCCTTCAGAGAAGGCTTGCCAATCTAGTCCAATGTTCAAAGCACTGAGATGTCCAAGGGTGACAATGAGATGTTCTTATGTGTCTTATGGAGAATCCATCCTAGGGTTTCCTTCAGAGAAGGCTTGCCAATCTAGTCCAATGTTCAAAGCACTGAGATGTCCAAGGGTGCCCATGACAGATGGCTATGTGTCTTCAAGTCAACCTGGCTCATGGAGAATCCATCCTAGGGTTTCCTTCAGAGAAGGTTTGCCAATCTAGTCCAATGTTCAAAGCACTGAGATGTCCAAGGGTGCCCATGAGAGGTTCTTATGTGTCTTCTAGTCCCTCACATCTGGATCCATGGCCCTCATCATGTCTCCTCTCTCTCCGCCTTCTCTTCTGCAGGCTGAACATGCCCAGCTCTTTCAGCTGCTCCTCGTAGGGCTTGTTCTCCAGACCCTTGGTCCTTTTAGTCACCCTCCTCTGGACATTTGTCCCTCGTATTCATTTATTCCATAACGCACCTTTCTTGCCCTCCCCTCCTGGCCCAATTGGTCCAATAAATTATTTCAATAAATTCCATTCTGCTTTTTCTGTGGGGAAAAAAGGCAGTCGAGAGAAGCTTACAAAAAAAAAATCAATATCTAGTCCTCGACCTCAGGCTTACAGACACAAGGCAGAAGGAAAGAGATTAGGAAGGAGGAGGGAAAAACAATTATGTGCAGGAAAGTTCTTTTCCCTTGGGATGTGTGCGTTTTGTCTTGTGTGCATTGGTAGTTTTGTACAAACCTACCAGACATTAGCTGTTGAGAAAAATGCTGGTTACAGTTCCATGAAGTATATTGGGATTTTAGAAAAAAGCAAACTGTGGTGGTACATGTGTTAAATGTTTTGATAAATTCCACAATTAAGGTCAAGAAGTTGCTCTTACCACTTGCTCATTCGCCAACAGATAGCATAAAAGTGTCTGCTTGGAGAAAATACCTCACAACCTCTGAGGATGCCTGCCATAGATGTGGGCGAAACGTCAGGAGAGAATGCTTCTGGAACATGGCCACACAGCCCGAAAGACATACAACAACCCAATGTAAGGTTCGTCCATCAATGACAAGGGGATTTTTCTGTCATTGTCAGTGATGGAGAACGCCCATCCTCACAGTCGTGGGGTGACCTTCCCACCAGAAGCCAAGCTGGAGGTTGAGGAAGATCTACCAGATGGAGACATAAATTATCTCAAACTATCGCTGGGCCCAACTCGGATGCATTTTTTCTTTTCCTGGCAGGAAAAGGAAATTCATTCCTTGAGTGATATATACACACAAACACACATCTATATATATAAAAGGGTAATGACATTTCGGCCTAGGACAAAACATTAACTACACATCCCAGAAACACTAAACTTGGCAGCACAACCCCTCATCCATGCCTCTGCGTTCATACTAGAAAAAGCTCCAGCTACTCCAGGCTTTGAGACTGCAAGGCTATTCACTGCTATTCCACCTGGCCAACAAAGGATTCCCATAAGCCACAGCAACACGTGGCCGGGCAAAGCTAGTCTATATATATAAGAATGTAATGTACGTTTGTAGGACTGAGTAAACAACAAAACCACTGAACCAAATCACACCAAATTTGGCCACAATACACCAACACATCCAAGGTATGTCCTTCACTCAACCCCCCCCCCCCCCCCCAATAAAACCGGACCGGCCTAGGTATAACACAGCCAGGCATTGAAGCTGCAAGGCAGTGCAACAACAAAATATTAACCTTGGTAGAAGGTGGCCAGGGCTTGAAGCAGCGATACTACTCTGCTGGCCAACTGTAAATTCCCCTAGGTAGCAAGCAGCCAGCTTTGAAGCAGTGAGGCTATTCAAAAGTCAGATCACTACAGCTTGCTTTGTAAAATCATAACCTAATTTGATGTTTAATATGCTTTTCCTTAATGCCTCCTTATTATCCAACATATTCGCTTATCCAACATTCTGCCGGCCCGTTTATGTTGGATAAGTGAGACTCTACTGTAATTGCACCTTAGTTTTATGATTTACTGTATTATTTTGGTTAAGGTAACTATTTTGTTTAACTGCTGATTTTTACTGTGTTTGTATTGCAATGTGTTTTAACTGATTTATTGTTTTGTATTTTGTGCTTCTGAGCCATGTAGCCACCCCAAGTCCCTGCCGGGAGATGGTGGCGGAGTAGAAAAATAAAGTTATTATTTTATTATGACACAGCAAACAAGATAGATATGCTGGATTTCATTTCACAAAATCACAAGTCAAACTCCCAAGTGTCTAGGACTATATGAAGTATTATTATTATTATTATTATTAGTAGTAGTAGTAGTAGTAGTAGTAGTAGTAGTAGTAGTATGACACAGCAAACAAGACAGATATGCTGGATTTCATATCACAAAATCACAAGTCAAACTCCCAAGTGTCTAGGACTATGTGAAGTATTATTATTATTATTTTATTATGACACAGCAAACAAGATAGATATGCTGGATTTCATTTCACAAAATCATAATATCACAAGTCGAACACTTCCCAAGTGTCATCATTATTATTATTATTATTATTATTATTATTATTATTATTATTATTATTATTATTAGTATGACACAGCAAACAAGATAGATATGCTGGATTTCGTTTCACAAAATCACAAGTCGAACACTTCCCAAGTGTCTAGGACTGGGTGATGTATTTTTGGATGATGTGCGCAGATCCCAGAGTTGTTGTTGTTGTTGTTGTTGTTGTTATTATTATTATTATTATTATTCATTGCAATTCTAGCAACCCAAAAAACCATTCCCCTAGAATACATGTTCCCAGGTTTCCAAGCAGCAAGCCTATTCCGTTGCATTCCCATAAGAAGATTCCTATTAGAAGAAAACGGCCAGGTTTTGATGCTGCAAGTCTATTCACTGCTATTCCACCTGGCCAATAAAGGATTCCCATACGCCATAGCAACACGTGGCCAAGCAGAGCTTGTACATATATATAAACATACACACATATCCCCATTCATTCCATCCCAGGATGTTTACACGTGGACACTGCTGCTGGACTGTTTCACCAACTGGGAGAAACCGGTCTGGGGCCCGACTAACAATGCGAGAAAGAAGCTGTTGGTCTGAATGGTAGCCTTGCAATCCGGTCTGGGGAAAACAGCCCTCATGCTAATAGCCTAATTGGAGACGGAGGCCTTGGCGCTTTCCAATTTGGCCAGGACAAAAAAACCAGAGCAGACTTCTATGGCAAATTTAGGTCACGAGCGACGTTCCGCCGCGTCCCTAATCACAGCCTTCTCCAAGAATGGCAAAACGGAGCAGAGGATGGCGGACAATGGATGTAGATCCATGTCAAACCCAACAAAATCCCCACTATTTTTCCACGATTAATGCCTTTTTATTTTTGACACAATCTTTCCTTAAAAAAAAAAAATTCCAGAAGCAACGCCGGAGAGGAAGAGCCGGCCACGTTATCCCAGAGGCTAAATCCACCTTGATCTGCAGATGATGTCTTAGAGGGTGAAAAAGATTAATAAGGAATCACTCCAGTGGCTTTGGACGAGCTAAGGATCTTAACCCATTTAACCTCCCCTAAAACACACAATCAGCTCAGAAGTTGTGGAGGGAACTCATTTCCAAGTCTCCCGGCGACACTTTTTTAGGTCAGGTTGGCAAAGCACATTAGGACAAAGATCTGTTACTTTAGATTTCAAGACTAAGACGGCATCCCCAAGGGCTGGAGGGAAAACCCTCTTGGCCCATTTACCCAAAGAAAAGCAGGCGATGTGGGCTTGCTTTTTTCCCCCCTTTCAAATGTAAAAAGAGAAATTTAATCTTAATGCATGCATTCTGGCACCAAATCGGAACGAAATCTTCATAGCTTATGTTCTTATGGAAAAGAGAGATGCGGAGCCGGGGGAGAGCAAACGATGTAAATGCCTATTTAGATATATCCTTTAAAAAAATAAATATGGATATTTGTGTTGATGGTAAAACTAGCTGCCTGGACACATTAAGTCGCAATGTGATCCTTTACACATTAGACGTGGTCGGGGATGGAGAATGCACATTAGTTGAACATATGGGAGCATTGATTTTCTTTACCCCTTAACCTCACGTGGTTTATAACAGTTGTGGATATCCCCAAATGGATGCGGGTGCCGAGAACAAGGATAGCCCAGTTAGTGCAAAAAATAATATATAATATTCAGGTCCGGTCTAGGAACTGGGATCTGGGATCTGGTCCAGTCTAGGATCTGGGCCCATAACCAATTGTCAGAGTAATTGCAGCGCAGCAGTAATTGGGTGGAGTCAGTGGAACGCAGAACAAAGAGACATCCAGAGACGATAGTAAAACTATATACAAACTAAAAGCAGTAATAAAGACAAACAGAATTGTAGACAAACACAGGACTTAACTCTCAGTAGAAAGCACTCGACTCAACACAGAACAGAACAGATCAGATGAGCAATGCACACACACTTGTGTCTGGACACTCCCCAGTTCCAGCCACACATCAAGGCCATCACAGCTTCTTAGTAATTAACTCTTTCCAGACTATAGTACACTCTGGATGATGCAATCAGTATGCAATACAGGCAAGACACAAATTTCATTTAAACACTACCAATACACAAATCCCACATTAACAAATTATATATACATATAATATTGATAATAAAATTATGATGTAATACAATGTAATAATAATAATAATAATACAGTATTATAATTGCATATTTATATTACATGTTATATTTCTAATAATATTGCAATATAGTCGTATAGTACAATCTATATATATAAAAGGGTAATGAAATGTCGGCCTAGGACAAAACAACAAAACTACACATCCCAGAAACACCAAACTTGGCAGCATAACCCCTCATCCATGCCTCTACGTTCATACAACAAAAAGCTCCAGCTACTCCAGAAAACGGCCAGGCTTTGAGACTGCAAGGCTATTCACTGCTATTCCACCTGGCCAAAAAAGGATTCCCATATGCCACAGCAATGCGTGGCCGGGCAAAGCTAGTATATAATAAATAATATATGTATATTGTATATACATATAATATAGATAGTAATATTAAGATGTAATACAATGCAATAATAATAATAATAATACAGTATTATAATTGCATATTTATATTACATGTGATATTACTAATAATATTGCAATATAGTCATATAGTACAATCTATATATATAAAAGGGTAATGACATTTCGGCCTAGGACAAAACAACAAAACTACACATCCCAGAAACACTAAACTTGGCAGCACAACCCCTCATCCATGCCTCTACGTTCATACAACAAAAAGAAAGGAAAAATAAAGTCCTAATTAGAGGGAGAGGAATAATTGTTTTTATCCAATTGCTGCCAGTTAGAAGGCTAAGCTCCGCCCACTTGGTCTCATAGCAACCCACTCAGCCCAGGGGACAGGAAGAGTTAGGCCTCACTTAGGCCTCTTTCACACTGCCTATAAAATACAGATCATCATCATCATCATCATCATCATCTAATTACTTATTAATCGCCCTCCATCCACGATGCTCTAGGCGATTTACAAGATAAAAATGTAAAGGATAAAAATACATACATACAAATATTAATAAAATACTACTGATACTATTGATAAAATACTATCTGATTTTAACTGGATTTAACGTGAGTGTAGACTCAAGGCCCTTCCACACAGCTATATAACCCATTTATAATGGACTTAATGTAAGGTAAAACCTTTACCCTTTACCTTAACTACCACCAATTCCTCAATACTGCTGGGTATGGAGTAGACCCAATGAAATCAATAGGTTTTTAATTAATCATGATTAACTAAGTCCGGATTCAATTCTTTGAGAAATTATTTGTTTTACGTTAGGCAATTTGTTTGATTACTTAACACCAACTCAAAGGGGTTTTGCTCTGTTTTGATGGACTTAGCTTAAAAATATCATCTTCGTTATTCTTGTGTTTTTCTTCCTGACGTGACTGAGGTGTAGAAAATCACAACAACACAAAAGTTTAAACTATAATAGAAATACCGTGTTGCTTTAAAGCCTAACCCAATTACAAAGGTCCATTTATCTCAATTGTAGTTTCCAAGAGGAGGCTCGAGCCGAGGGAAGGGTGCAACCCAAATAGATTGCTTTACTCAGTGTCCCAAAAATGACAAGTCATCAAAATTTGTGGCTTATTAAAGGGGAAAAGAGAACCAGATAAATGCTACAAGACAGATGGCTTGCCATTTTTGCCCCTCGGAAAAAAAATAAATAAATTACACATTACTCTCTAATCACAAAGGCTCCAGTGATATATCACACAAATTTAGAACTGTATGATCAATACCTCTGACATATTATTTAATTACGATGCTGTGTCGCCGGGACAATATGAAAAAGTGGTGTCAACATTTTGGCCTTGGAATACATAAATAGATTTAATTATTCTTTTTTTTTTTTTACTGATCCCAGGACAGTAATGTCTTTACCCTCCCCGACACATACACACCATGGACGTGAACCAGAATTGTAAGGTTGTCGTAATAAGGGGAAGGTCACATATCTAATATCAGCCTCATCCGGAGAGAGAGAGGCTATGACATCTCCGCCATCACGCACATCACAACGTTTCTGCCAGAAACGCACAACAAAACAATGTCCACAAAACTACCTTCTCAAACCACAACCTTCTCTTTGTCATGGCTGTCTTCTGAGGGTGAGAGAGTGTGACTTGTGTAAGGTCACCCAGGAGATTTCCATGGCCAAGAGAATTCAAATCTGATTTCCAGAGCTGTAGTCCGACATTTGACATCAATTCATAGAACTCAGCTAGCCACCTATGGCTATAAGTCAGGTTGTTGCATTCACAGTAGGATGAACGGTAGGTACATTCACAATGGAGTAGACTTTCTTGTTTATTTTCTTGTAGTAGACCCCTGATCCACAACCAGTTTCGACTACCTATAGTCTTTGTCTGGTGGTAGCCACTGTATGTTCCCAATAGGTTCCACAATCTATATATAGAAAAGAGTGATGGAATCAGGGCACCAGACAAAACAACAAAACTACAGGCCCCCCCAACCTCGAAATTTGACAACACAACCCATCATCCACGGCTCTACGTTGATACAACAAAAACAAAAGAAAAATAAAGTTCTAATTAGAGGGACAGGAATAATTGTTTTTATCCAATTGCTGCCAGTTAGAGGGCTAAGCTCCTCCCACTTGGTCTCCTAGCAACCTACTCAGCCCAGGGGACAGGCACAGTTAGGCCTCACTTAGGCCTTTTCCACAGATTATCTGATTTTAACTGGATTATATGACAGTGTAGATTCAAGGCCCTTCCACACAGCTATATTACCCATTTATAATCTTATCCCTAAGGGCCATCCAGCCCAACCCTTTCTACTATGCAGCAGGACACAATCCAAGCATTCACAACACATGGACAACGTATAAATACTATACAATACTACACAGGGACATAGACCCCCTCTACCCTCACCACTTTCACACTACACAAACAACCAAATGCATACTAAACATAAAGACAACCATACAACAGACATTCAATACCACCACTACCTCAACAATTTCTCACCAACACCACCAGACAACGCCACAGCAACGCGTGGCCGGGCACAGCTAGTATCTATGAAAGACTTTACAGTTCATTGAGTACATTCTTGTATTGTTTGAACTAAATAACAAAAGTAAATAGTATGTATTAATAGTTGTCAATTTTGTTGTGGTAATCTCTGAGCGGTTAGACTCAATTTAACCCTCTCTGGGGGAGATTCCACCAAAAATCAGCAGAATAGCAAAAGCAAAAGCTTTCAGATGCAGCAGTTACTTACACGGGTTGAGCAAGAGAAGCCTTTGACCATTTAGGATTGCAATGGACTGCAGAGTCTCAGCAAAAGTTCAAAAGGTACTTATTCAGGTAAAAAGAACTCCATTGTAGATAGAAAGGCTTGGGAGCTGTCTAGTCTACTCTAGACTGGTTTCGAGGAAAAATAAGAAAGGAAAAATAACAAACATCTACATAGTTACATCTTGCAAGGAGAGATGGCGAGATGATTCTTGTTCACTAGAAGAACAAAGGGAGAAGAACAAACCAAAATGGTCCAGTTTATTGGGGCCATAAAAGGCATTCTGACCAATGAGAAGTTAGTGTCCCTAAAGATTCACATTTCTACTAACTTCAAAGTAAGGGATGTGACGTACACAGGATAGAGTGAAACACAGTAAAGCCTATCTAGGCATGCTTTGGAAACAGGGAAAGGATTCAATCTAACTCTATCATCTATCTAACTACATTTAGACTTGAGTAGTCCAGGATGATTCCCAACAAATTTTACTAAGCCAAAAAACACTTTGTACAATTGTACAATTGTATTAATGTTACGCAATACTTGCAGACCCTATCACCAGACGAAGACTATAGGTAGTTGAAACCGGTTGTGGATCAGGGGTCTACTCATCTTTTATGAAGAAACAAGAAAATAAACAAGAAAGTTTACTCCATTGTGAATGTAACTACTATTAATCATACTGGAAGCCATTTTCAAACCATTTTTGAACGCTGTTTCCATCCCTAGCAAGGCAAGTAAAGCAAGTTTGAACTGTAGAAGTTGCTGGTTCAGACTGGCATCCAATCCTGGCGAACTCCAACGCAAGAGAAGGGATTCTACCTACATTGCTGGGAGTTTTCGAAAACAATGTCTCTGACCCTGATCGTTTGCAGCGGCGCAACCCACAGTCCATGATCTACACAGATTCCGCAATATAACCCAAACCCCTCGTCTATTTCAAGTGTCACACCTGGAACACATCTTTTTCTCATTTGGGAGGAAGTTATGGCGGGCGCAAACTATTTCAAGCCATAGGTCAGGCTGGGGTGGGACAGAGCCGGCCGAGCGCGGCTGTTATTATCCTTCAGACAGGAAGGAATGCACAACCCGCGTCCTCTCGGGCCAAAAGAAATCACGGCAAATGTTTGGGAAGGGACTTCAAAAAGAAGGAAAGGCATCTGGATGCAGATGATGGCAAAAAAGTGCTTACATCAACAAAGTCCACAGGTGGTTGGTTGGGCTGGAAACCGGACATGGATTTTCATCCTTAGCATAGAAAGCTTTCGACTGACCGCATGGAGGACGGAATGTAATCAACAGCCAGGCCCTGGTTCGAGAAAAGAAGACTCGGCACAGATAGATCCAGGAGGTCATGGAGATACCAAGGCCTCTCCTAAGCACCAAGGATGGCTGTCTTCCTTCACAAGTTTCCTCTTCCACCCGCCCAGGGAGCCTCCAAGTCTCATTTGCTGGCTAACCATTAAACACATAAATCTATTAAAGGCCTGCGCCAAACATCAAACTACGAGGGACTCTTTAAACGGTTAATTGAATAAACCTCTTAAACCGAGCAAACGCTCCCATGCGTGGAAGGAGAACTACAAGCAAGCCTACCATCCAAGCTGGCGTCTCCGTTGAGACCGGACTGAGAAACTGGCTCCTACAAAGAGACACTGGGTTTATGCCTCCGTTGTGCTGGTGGCTGTGCGACTTTTGGGAAGGGGCTAAACGGACAGAACATAAATGTGGGATAGCCACATGGATAGCCAAAGTTGTTCACATCTTATGCTCAACCATCAGGGAGGTCATGGGGATTTGGCCAATTTTTTGTAGTAATAACAGCAACAGGAGGCAGAGAAGTTGCTTGGCAGGGGGCGGGCTCAGGAGGAGGAAGGAGGAGGAGAAGCAGCAGCCAGGAGGCTTGTTGGGAGGAGGAGGAGGAGAAGCAGCAGTCAGGAGGCTTGTTGGGAGATGGAGGAGGAGAAGCAGCAGTCAGGAGGCTTGTTGGGAGGAGGAGGAGGAGAAGCAGCAGCCAGGAGGCTTGTTGCCGTGCCTTTTGTGAGTAGTCGGTCTCTCCCCTCCCAGCATTCCCGCTGCCTTGGCACCATAAGAGAGTTTCACAAGACCAGTTGCTCTCATTGTAATGGTATAGTAATGGTGAGGCTGTGGACCACATTTTAGTTCTTGGGGACCACTGGTGGTCCCTGGAACCACTGGTCTAGATGGCCATTGGGTTTTCTTCCAATTCTAAGAAGAAAAGGAAGAAAAAGGAAGAAGAGGAGAAGGAAAAGGCAGAGGAGGAGTAGGAGGAGAAGGAGGGGATGGGTCTGAACTTCCGACGGTTCAAAAGTTCAGTCCAGCCTTAGTGAAGATGCAATATTCTTTCTGGTAGGGATATAGGACGGGACCACAAGAGTAAATGAAGCTCAAAAACATGGTGATCAAACAGAATTCCCATCAGTTGGACATTCAAAGCAATCCACGGCTGTCTACTGACGGCTCTGGGATAAAGTCTGTTTGCAGGACAAAGTATATGGATTTGCCCCTAAATCCAAACTGTTTCAGCTTCTCGCAATCCTCAAGTGTTTTCTTTCAGCAAAGGCTGGCTTTCCCCCAAGATTATAGACTATTCTTTTGGTCTCGCAGCTTATCCTTGTGAAAAACCCAGACTAAACAAAAAAACAGTTGCTCTGGTACTATAATTCCCTCTCTGCTCCTTAAATGGGAGAGCAAAAAGCTAAGATGATTGATGAAAAGCAACTGCGATTTTCCCCCCTGATAATACTCAACCCAATGGCACCAGAGAGTCTTCCAACCTATATTGTGAGACCTCAATGTTAAAAATAATAATGATAATGACGCACATAGACATATATACACCATTCCGAAGTTGAAAGAAAGGCAACGCAGACCAGGAGACACTTCAAATGTGGAAACGGATTCATAAAAAGCAAATTAATTTTGTGAAATGCAACTACGAAATAGGTAATCGAAAGCATTTCCTGGGCTGTTTTAGAAGGGATACTTGGCTCTTCCAGTGTGCTTTTAACAACTAACCATTATTTGTGTATTTATTTATTTACTACATTTATATTCCGCTCTTCTCACCCCGAAGGGGACTCAGAATGGCTTACAAATCAAATGTACATACAATATATTATTAGCATTGCACAATATAAGCATTAAATTGCTATATTGTACTATATCATTATATGGTATTATTATTATTATTATTATTATTATTATTATTATTATTATTATTATTATTCCTAAGAATTATCTCCTCGGCATTGACACTATTGGGCCAAATTCTTTTGCCCGTATTCGGTAATTACTCTCCTCACTTTTTCCATCTTGAATTCTCCTTTTATAGTACTTTTCTACCGCATTAGATTTTAATTATCCACTTTGCACCGCCGCCCAACCTTTTTATTATCTTGTTTTTGTTCAGCGGTTTTACTTATGATTATATTGTCGTAAATTGTTGGCTTCACCTGTGTAACTGTTCATTGTATATGATAATGTTTTATTGTGTTTGTACTCTTAATTTGTGTATTGTGGAACTTTGGGCCTGTCCCCATGTTAGCCGTCACGAGTTCCTGCGGGGAGATGGAGGCGGGATATAAAAATAACGTTATTATTTTATTAAATGACACAGCAAACAAGATAGATATGCTGGATTTTGTATCACAAAATGTTGTGCCGGCTGTCAGCTCTAGTTTGTAGTGCGGTTTTCTTGTACTGGTTTTTTGTCTGCTGTGATTTGAGGAGTTTCTGATTTTTTACTTCAATCAAAGCAGGTTCTTCACTTTGTTGTTGTTGTTATTATTATACTTTATTGCAAGGCTACTGAACATGGTATGCTATCTAACAGGATCAGAACAAAGACTGTAGCGAAGTTTTAGACTTATCAATATCTACCAAACAGCTTTGGGATTCCTGCCTTGTTCAATGTATTATTTACAAACCAAGGCTGGCCACGGTTCCCCAAGAGAGTGGCAGGTCTATGGGCCGCAAGGCTGGGGCCACGCAGGTTAATTGCTGGCTTTTGCCGCTTCTGATCTAGGCATCAGTCCTTCCATGTCGTCTTTTATGGCTGGGGTTGCCCCTGGGCCAAGTTCAAATTGGAAACATCCCTTGGTAGCCTCGACAACAGTCTTTCTGGGGCATAAACCCAACAACAGCACGGTTAGGAGTCGAACATTTTCATTCAAAATCCCAATGTCTAAGTCAATGCAAAGAGGGGGATCGTGCTGGCATGAGTTTCAATATTTCACAGAGGAAATATTGGCACTTCACCAAATTGTGCCTCTGTTTGTAGTCTGTCTGTGCGATTTTCTTACAGCAGCTGAGGGTATGACCCATGGTTTCGTCAGTTTCCTTGCACAGTCTGCATTTTGGGTCATCAGCTGATTTTTCGATCTTGGCCTGAATGGCCTTTGTCCTGATGTCTTGCTCCTGGGCTGCAAGGATCAGGCCTTCTGTCTCCTTCTTCAGGGTCCCATTCGTGAGCCAGAGCCAGGTCTTCTCCTTATCAGCTTTTCCTTCAATTTTGTCAATGAACTTTCCATGCAGTGTTTTGTTGTGCCAGCTGTTAGCTCTAGTTTGTAGTGCGGTTTTCTTGTACTGATTTTTTGTCTGCTGTGCTTTGAGGAGTTTATGATTTTTGACTTCAAATTATTATTATTGTTATTATTACTATTATTATTATTATTATTATTATTATTATTATTATGACAGGCCTCCATTTTTACATCCCTACGCAACTAATGTTCCCATTTCTCATCATGCTATGCTGCCAATTTCATCCGGATTTGCACTGCTTTTAGTTCACAGCCTTAGCAGCTAAGGTTGCTAAATCTTCACATGTGGTTTGCCAAGGGAAGGCCTGATTGAAGGTTTCCTTTTCCTAATCAGATGCCATCCTGATTTTTCCCACTGGGGAAGATTTCTGGAAGTTTTCAAATGTGTTCAGTGGCGCATAACCTTAGGTTAAACCTGCTTCTTTTGGATTTCTAGAGTAGCCAAGTAGATCAACATTTGGTGGCTTCCCGCTTTGGCCTCTCATGTCCAGAGAAAGCTCTAGAAAGTAAGCTTGATGAGGAGGAGCTGGGCATGTTCAGCTTGGAGAAAGTTGGAAGGTGATAAAAAAGACTTTTTTTAAATACCTGAAGGGATGCTCCAGAAACTGTGCTCCAAGATAGTGTTTCAAAGCTCTGCATCTATACCAGGTATGGGCAAACCCAGGTCAATGTTTTGTTCCTTTCTCAGCAGATAGACAGGAAAAGGTCATGAAGCAGAGTAATATGTGTATTCTTCCCTAAATGGGTATAATAGGAGTGGAAACAAGACTGGATGCCTATCCAAGTTCAAATGACAAAGCCAGGACCTCTTAATTCATGGTTCACCCTCTCAGTTTGGGAAGTGTTGCAAGTTCAGGATGAGGATAATTCTGTGATTTTTAGCAGGAGGAAAATGTGAAGATTTATGTCCGCTTCAGGCCCAGAAGAAGAGACTATTTGAAGCCAACAACCAGCGTGGTCTGAATCAAGGGCAGAACAAGACTGGTGATCCTTGTTATAAATTTCCATCCGGACCACAAATGCTGCATTGTACAACTCGTTCGCCTAAAGACAGGGAACAACGCAAAAGGGAAGGAAGGAAGGAAGACTTAAAAAAAAATGACAAATTTATTTACAGGACAATAAATGAAGGCATTTTGAGTGTTTTTCTTTTTCCAAAAGAGAATGTGACAGAGGCTCATAGAAAATTCCCGGCAAATTAAAAAAAAGAACCAGAACAGGGCGATGCCAAGGGCACGAGTGTTATGCATGTGTCGCGAACACGTGTTTTTAAATTTTGGTTAATGACAGGACCAAGAAATACTACATTTGTGTAAAAATGACCTAGTACTGACCAACAGAATGGGAGAGATTGTCTGCAGAGACGTCATAGCTTTCTCAGCCACTGAAGCAGGAGAGAATACTTCTGGAACCCGGAAAACATACAACAACTCTATATGATAAATCTCCCAACCTCTGAGGATGCCTGCCATAGAAGTGGGCGAAACGTCAGGAGAGAATACTTCTGGAACATGGCCAGACAGCCCGGAAAACATACAATAACCCTATATGATAAATCTCCCAACCTCTGAGGATGCCTGCCATAGAAGTGGGTGAAATGTCAGGAGAGAATACTTCTGGAACAGGGCCATACAGCCCGGAAAACATACAACAACCCTATATGATAAATCTCCCAACCTCGGAGGATGCCTGCCATAGAAGTGGGCGAAACGTCAGGAGAGAATACTTCTGGAACAGGGCCATACAGCCCGGAAAACATACAACAACCCTATATGATAAATCTCCCAACCTCGGAGGATGCCTGCCATAGAAATGGGTGAAACGTCAGGAGAGAATACTTCTGGAACAGGGCCATACAGCCCGGGAAACATACAACAACCCTATATGATAAATCTCCCAACCTCGGAGGATGCCTGCCATAGAAGTGGGCGAAACGTCAGGAGAGAATACTTCTGGAACAGGGCCATACAGCCCGGAAAACATACAACAACCCTATATGATAAATCTCCCAACCTCGGAGGATGCCTGCCATAGAAGTGGGTGAAACGTCAGGAGAGAATACTTCTGGAACAGGGCCAGACAGCCCGGGAAACATACAACAACCCTATATGATAAATCTCCCAACCTCGGAGGATGCCTGCCATAGAAATGGGTGAAACGTCAGGAGAGAATACTTCTGGAACAGGGCCATACAGCCCGGGAAACATACAACAACCCTATATGATAAATCTCCCAACCTCGGAGGATGCCTGCCATAGAAGTGGGTGAAACGTCAGGAGAGAATACTTCTGGAACAGGGCCAGACAGCCCGGGAAACATACAACAACCCTGTGAAAGCCTTCGACAACAGCTCTCTAAGTTGTTCATCTTAAGCCTTGATTTCCAGTCCTTTGTCAGTCCCAGTTTGTCAATATCTTTTGTGCCCACCACACAATATTTCAGTGGTCTGACCAAACAGGAATAGTACCAAAGTGGTACCAAGACTGTCCTAGAGTTGGGCATTATAAACCAAAGAACAAAATTTTATGAAACCCTTTCTACCACTTTGTTTACTGGTAGAAAGTTTGGCTTGCTTTGCAAGGAACTCCTCTTGCACCGACGAGAGAAAAAAAATCTGAAAGGAACCACTTTCTTCCGTCCCCAAATAGGGAGGTTTTCTCAGTTCATAAAAAAGCACAGTAACTAGCGCACAAATTGTGTGTGTGTTTTCCGAAGGTAGCTAGGAGGAAAGCAAAATCCCCAGGAATCATAAATAATGCTCTGTAATAAAGGAGGTTATGGTATTTGTTATTAGAGACGCTCATTGTATAAATCTGTTTAATAAGCAGAGCAGGAATGGCTGATCGAAAACAGACCCCTGATAGCGTTATACATCAGTGCTCCGAACGCATTCCTCTCCTGCCAAAAAGTACGTTTCAGCAATACCGTTTGTAGAAAAGTGCCGTTTCATCATTCAAAGGGCGACTTGCGAAGGGTGGAGGGGGAGGAAGGAAAAGCCAAGGAAAAGGCACAACTTCAGCAGATCTGGCCACGAAAAAGGTTTCGTCGGGAGTGCGGGGAGGGATTGTGACCATCCCTTCTGATTCATCCAACTCAACGAGTGTCTGGGCAACACTCTCGACTCAGAAGCCCGATTTCCCAACTCGAGCAGCTATTTTTGGAAAGTCCTATCATCCTGTTTGGAAGCTCAAAACAAACCGGTAGCGTAAGGATGGCACCATATTGCGGAATGACACCAAGTTTGGAGCAACAGGCGTGAGCCATTCATTGTGTTGCCTTGGGGTTCCTCATACCTGCAGGGCAGTTTGGCAAGGAAAGAACGTTCAACCTCTATATGAAAGACAAAGAAAGGATGGCAGCAATGGGCCAACTGGAGCCTTCAGAAGCGGTCCACCGTCGAGGCCAATTAAGCGGCCACCTGTGGCGCATTGTTCCCGGGGGCGCTGTCGAGGCACCCCCTCTGGGAGCCTTCCAGATGTTTTGGACTACAACCTCCATCCGCTACCACTGTTCAAGGATGACTGGAGCTGAGGGTCCAAACATCAAGTGTCTTCTCCATTCACATTGAGACCCTGTCACTGCCAAGTAGTAACCATAAAATCTGTGGCTGATGGAATAGATAGTCCAGAATCCTTGGAGGACAAGGTGGAAAACACTTCTCTATATCATCCCTGACAATTAACTTCATCCTGGATCATTGGGCACACTGGTGGAATTGATGGGAGCTGGTATTGTAATACTGTCTAACTTCTTGAGAGAGAGAGAGAGAGAGAGAGAGAGAGAGAGAGAGAGAGAGAGAGAGAGAGAGAGAGAGAGAGAGAGAGAGGGTCATTTTTCCCCCAATGCAAGTTGACATTGAGCCACTAAAGTGTTGTCTTTTGTGCTCCTTGTGCATGAGACTTTCAGAGGCGCACAGGGCTTAAAATGGCCCTAATACTGTCCTCGTTGCCCACCCTTGATGTACCTTCAGACTGGACAGCCAAATGGGGCAAAGCCTAAGCCCTAAATAGTCAATTGGAGATGAATTCTTCTGATATCAGTAAAAAGTTAAGCATCGCCCAAGAGGTTCCTGGCCCGACTGTGCACCATCCAAAGTGTCCCATTGAGTGGTCAACCGCTTCTGCCCAAGGAATGCTATCTGAGGACGACGGGAACAGGCTTCGAGCCCTTTCCATCAGAGCGAAGGGAGTCATCCATGGGCGACAAGCTGCGCACCGGCTGTAAGTAAACACCAGGAGCTGACGACGTGTCAGATATACGAGTGTTTTCTTTACCAGCGAGTGTTTACTGACAAGGAAACGGCCACCGTTACATCTCCCTCCTCCGCCCGGGCCACAACTTGCTTTTCCTTTCACCCGGGCCTGATTTGATTATGTAAATTAAGTAAATCCTCCCAACTAAACCACAGACCTGTCTTGCTGGGAAAATCACACTAAAAAATCACCAGGAAGGAAGGGAGTAAAAGTGGGAAGATGGAGGAAAATCCTTAAAAACCGAACGAGCGCCCAATTACGGAACAAAAACAATGTTTGAGTTACACCAAGTGACACTTCTTAATATCTGTGCATACTGTTATTTGGAGTCATTTGGAGCCATGTGGTGGTTTGTCATAGAAACAGAAACATGAGCATCTATGGGCTAAACCCTTGGGCTGGCAGGACTGCTGACTTGAAGGTTGGGTTGCTGACCTCAAGGTTGCCAGTGGATTTGAGCATGGATAAGCTCCCTCTGTAAGCTCCAGCTCCATGCGGGGATATGAGGGAAGCTTCTCACAAGGATGGTAAAATACAAAAAATATTAAAGACTAACATTAAAAAGGAGCCAGAATATTTCTTGCTAGGAATGTTGGATCTGGATAAAGACAAAGATAAAGAGATTCTATTTAACCACCTGACGATAGCAGCCAGAATGACATATGCGGAGAAATGGAGGTCAAAAGAAATACCAAAAAGAGAAGAATGGCAAAATAAAGTCTTAGAAAGAATGAATATGGATAAATTTTGGTAGAACCAAGGTCTGCCGAAAAAACAAACGAACTGGGACACGGTAAAAGAATATTTTAATCAACTTAAAATGGAGCTTATAATTTGAAATGATAAGAACAACAAGATTAGAAAGGGGAAGAAGACGGTTTGGACTATAAAATACTAAAATACAGAAAGTCACAACACAAACACCAAGGAATAGATGGAAGTCAACCCTTGTAAAGGCTGGTAAAATATCAAACATCTGGACATCCCCTGGGCAACGTCCTTGCAGATGGCCAATTATCTCACACCAGAAGCGACTTGCAGTTTCTCACACAAAAAAAGTTCCATTCGATCGTCAACAACATGCCCGACAAGGTGGAGTCGGTCACCAAGGAAGAGAGCAAGGATTTGTATCTGAATTTCCCCAATCTTGGCCTGACCCGTTCATTCAGGACACATCGTCTTCGCTTCCCAGAAGAATCCACATGATCTTTTTGGGGCTGAATAACACCCTTGTTGTTGCGGTACCTGGAAATGAATCATTTACCCTTCACACCAGAACAGCCTCAGTTTCCAAAGCCTCAGCTTCACACCCAAAGTGACAAGGACTGCTAGAGGCAAACCTGAAGCGGCACACGCAAACAACACAACGTGTCAGGTTCAACTCAAGAACAACAACCCCCCTTCCTCACTTGGTAGGATCTTTTTGTCGTGGCTTCCACCGCACTTGATCAAGGTCACCATTAAAAAAATACCCTTGTGAAATGAACTGATAATACATTTGTCAAGTTAATCTGTGGCTTGCCTCCTTCTCTTTCCTTGCAATCTCCAAGTTTCTAGCACGACAGTCTTTGACTTCTGCTTTTTACATCAAAGTGTGTGTTGTGTATTGAGATCTCTCTCTGCTTGTGTGTCAGGAGAGATGTGTGCTTTGAGATTTTTCCCTCTCTTTTCAAGCCTAGAGAGATGGAGTAGCTCAGTCCCAGTTATTTACTATGAAGAAATGTAGTTAATATATTTGTACATAAACCGCATCTTTGCTTCCTAAGCTTTCAATTTTTTACAGCACCATGGCACTTCACGCGCTGCTTGCTGTGAGCTGAATGCTCAACTACAATCCTAAGCTCTCAATTCTTTACAGCCACATGGCACTTCACGCGCTGCTTACTGTCAGCTGAATGCTCAACTACAATTCTAAGCTCTCAATTCTTTACAGCCCCATGGCACTTCACGCTCTGCTTGCTGTGAGCTGAATGTTCAACTACAATCTTAAGCTCTCAATTCTTTACAGCCACATGGCACTTCACGCACTGCTTGCTGTGAGCTGAATGCTCTACTACAATCCTAAGTTCTCAATTCTTTACAGCCACATGGCACTTCACACGCTGCTTGCTGTGAGCTGAATGCTCAACTACAATCCTAAGCTCTCAATTCTTTACAGCCACTTGGCACTTCACGTGCTGCTTGCTGTGAGCTGAATGCTCAATTACAATCCTAAGCTCTCAATTCTTTACAGTCACATGGCACTTCACACGCTGCTTGCTGTGAGCTGAATGCTCAACTACAATCCTAAGCTCTCAATTCTTTACAGCCACATGGCACTTCACGCGCTGCTTGCTGTGAGCTGAATGCTCAACTACAATCCTAAGGGGAGGGATGAGCCTCGTAAGCCCTCCCATTGCCACCAATGGTACGAAAATTTTCATGTTTTTCGTTAGCCAGACGAAAATTCTTGTCGTATAGGCAGCCCATTCTCGAATGAAACTACACAAACCGAACACAAATGCACAACTCTAATACGTTATAACTGTATCCTCAATTCACTTCTGACACAATTAAAAAAATCAAAACTTGATATTTTTTACCGATTATGACTTCCTCATACTCAACAATCGTTACAGGTAGCTTTTTTAGCCTGTGCAGAAATCTAGTGCCGTAGTTGAGATCTAGTTGGCCATTCTTGGTCTTCTCTGGAGGTACGATGGAAATTTTCCCAGCGAAAAATACTTTGTAAACGACATGGCACAGCCTTTGCAGAAAATGTCGAGATTCAGCAGCACAACTCTCCATGATCCCAACAGTCTGATCAGGCTAGTAATTCCAACAAGATAATCACAGATGTTGTGACCTACTTAAAAAAAATGAGTTCATTTTCCAGATATCCCATTTCAGTCGGCTGATTAGGATATTACCCTTCGGTCGGTTTAGAGGCAAATGAAGGTTCCGGCTTATTCCCCCCCCCTCCCACGGTGGTCATGCGTATATTAAGTGTGAAATTGGTCTATAATCCCCAAAGTATCTTGTTTGGTGGGATGACAGACAGTCCCCTTGTGTTCATCCTCGTCCTTCCGGCGCCTTGCATTCCCAACCACCAACACGAGAAAGCAAGGCAAAAAGGCGGAAAAGGGTAGCAAGAAAATGTTGCTTTCAAAGCCACAATTATAAGAAAACACAGCTATCCAGGAACAACCCAAAGAAAATCCAGAGCAAAATGATACCGAATGTGTTCAGCACAAGAAGAATGCCGTTCATTCCTCACTCCGCTTTGTTGAAGGCATTCACGTCTTCACCCATCTTCTGTCACTCACCGTCTCACTACTATCTCCTAGATTTTGGAGCTCAAACTCCCAGAAACCCTAGCCGGCTTGTCCAATGCCCAGGAATTCTGGGAGATGAAGTCCAAAACATCTGGAGGGCCACAAGCTCAACACCACGGATTTACTGGATCGCGAACCTGCCTTCTTTGTGTTGTCGAAGGCTTCCATGGCTGAAATCATTGTGTTATTGTGAGTCTTCCGTGCTGTATGGCCATAATCCAGAAGCATTCTCTCCTGACCTTTTGCCCACATCTATGGCAAGCATCCTCGGAGGTTGTGCTTTCTCTCCAAGCTGCCTCTCTGGCTGGAAACATACCCAAAATCATTTTGCATTTGCCCTTGTTGTTTTTGCTCTGAAAATGACTATTTTACGGAATTGCTTCAAGAGAAACACATTTCTTCGACCCATCTGAAACATTCCTCTGCTTGTTGGTCTAAATCAGTGGTTCCCACCTTGTGGTCCATGGACCACCAGTGGTCCCCAAGAACTAAAATATGGTCTGCAGCCTTACCATTACTACACCATTGCAACGAGAGCGACTGGTCTTGTGAAACCCTCTTATAGTGCCAAGGCAACAGGGACGTCGGGAGGGGAGAGGCTGACTACCCTCAAAAGGTGCGACAAGCCTCCTGACTGCTGCTTCTCCTCCTCCTCTCTCCTCCTGAGCAGAGGGCGCCTTGATGTCTTCGTTTTAGGCCTGTTCGTGGGGTTATTTGGGGTGATGATTCAGAAAATGGCATTGGATAGACCACATCAGTTCTAGATTATTAAATATGGTTTTCTGTGCTGGATGGCATATTTACGATGGTCCCTGTGATCACTTACAGAAGTCCACAGTCATAAACAATCCTTTCTCAATGTGTTGTCACCCTGGACTTCCCACAGATATATATAAACATTCCTTGCTTAGGTTTTCCATACCTCACAACCTCTGAGGATGCCTGTCATAGATGTGGGCAAAACGTCAGGCGAGAATACTTCTAGAACATGGCCATACAGCCCGGAAAACATACAACAACCCTCCAATCCTTTCTCAGTCCACAAATCTGCTTCAGAGAAGAATACAGTCCTGGTTCTTCACCCTCTCTTCTCAGCAGCAAGCAGGCCTCAAAATAGCCAGGCCTCTCTGAGTACACTGCTCTCCTCCTTGCAGTACTCAGCCAGCACACTGAAAAAGAAAAACTTGTCCAAACTGGTTCTGCAGCAGCAGAGCAGAAACAGTACCAAATCAATCCCCAGGTTTTTGCTGGCTCAGCCACTTCATTTTCCAGTTTACACACACAGCACAGTGACTTTGCAAACCATAACAGAGTGGTCCCTGGTCAAAAAAAGGTTAGGAGCCACTGGTCTAAACGTAGAAATTAGATGGGGAAGATAGCAAAACACACACCTCGAACAACTTGCCTCCCACCTTCATTTTTGGAATGAGTTTTGGAAGTGGGTGGATAGGTGTAACATTCCCAAAAAACAGAACAGTTGACGGCGGGGGTCAATGTTTCTGCCCTCTTTTTAAAAACCACCCCAGCTGTGGCATAGCACGTGGTGCAACTTTTGCTCTGGATCCTAAATGGGTTTGGAAGCCTGCCTGTCAACTGCTTTCCTATCGCCTGGCTCCGGGGTGATTGAACATCCTGTTCCTTTTATGGACTTGTTCTCTCCTAATAAAACAGCCACGCTGGGGCTCAGGGACTGCTTTGGGACCACTGGTTACAATTCGGCGATAACCTTTGGCTCCGTGCTTCCCACCCCCACGTCCTCAACGAACTGCCCCCCTTTTCTGCCCCAAGTTGACATACTTGTGAAACGGTAATTGCTCCATCTTTAATCTGAACACTCTCCCGGCATCAAAACATTTGGCCTAATTTTGCAATGGTCTGCCCACCTCCTCATTCTTTTTGTGTCCAAATGGCTTTTCTCTCTTTTTTAGAAATGGGGTGAAAACAGCAAAGAAAACACACCAGATCCTCTGATTCCCGGACCCAGAAACCAGCAGGAAAACTGTTCCTACTCAACTTTTGGAGGCAAAGCCGCAAACGCCCACATTTTTATAGGTGTGAACTATTTCCAAGCTTCAGAACACACATGAAAAAGCAGGGCTGTGACGGAAGGCGGTGCGGGGAGAGAAAACCGCTTTCATCGTGGCAGACAACCTTTGAAATTGTCCTGCTTTGTCATTAAAGACGTGTTAGGTCTGAAACTATGTTCACCTCTCCTTCCAGATATATTGAACGTCATCCATCAACTGATTTTTCATGAAGTCCGTGAGCAAGCCTGGGTTTTCAAAATGCAAAGTGAAAACAAAGAAGAGAACTCACCCATGAATATGGGATGGAGCTGCACATTCCCTTTGATGGAGAATCCTGCCACTCACCAATTCTGCAGAATCAAGACTTCAAAGCACACTTTAAATACGAAAGAATATTAAAATATTTGTCTTTTCTCCTCCACTGGCTGTCGATCCATTTTCGGGCACAATTCAAAGTGGTGGTTTGGACTTTGGCAACCCTATTTGGTTTCTGAGTTAAATAAGTTTTGGGTTGCTGTGAGTTTTCCAGGCTGTCTGGCCATGTTCCAGGAGCATTCTCTCCTAACGTTTCACCCACATCTATGGCAGGCATCCTCAGAGGTTGTGAGATCTGTTGGAAACTAGGCAAGTGGGGTTTATATACCTGTCGAATAATGTCCAGGTTTGCTGTGAGTTCTCCGGGCTGTTTGGCCATGTTCCAGGAGCATTCTCTCTTGATGTTTTACCCACATCTATGGCAGGCATCTTCAGAGGTTGTTTTTCTATGTCTGTGGAATGATATCCAGGGTGGGAAAAAGAACTCTTGTCTATTTGAGACAGGTGTGAATGTTGCCACTGGCTGACTTGATTAGCATTTAATGGCCTTGCAGATTCAGTCAGGGCCAGCTAACAACTACCAACAAAGGATTCCCTCAGTCAGGAATATGTTGTTGAATGGCAACTTTCACTAATCTCATTTGCTTTTGCCTGAGCCTCATGGAAAGAGCAGGATGCAGTACCCTTGCTGACTTAGTAACTCCTTTTGCAGTCTGCACTCCTTTTGCTCTTTGAACTCCGTTTGCAGCCAAGCAAAAAGGGGAAACTGGGAGGAAGAATGAGAAATCGGGACGTTTTAAAAAGCAGCTGACAAAGTGGGACGGCAGAGAAGGAATCCGGTTCGGGACGATTGGAGAGGATGAAAAACGGCTACCTTCTCCACACATTAGTCTCGGAAATGAAGCCGAAGAGATACTTTCTAAATCCTTTTAGGCCTCCTCCCCACTTACTGGAAAGATCATCATCTCCCCCTCCCCGTTTTCCCTCCTTTGCTTTCTTCCTCCCCCCCTCTCTCTTTTTTTTCCTAAAGTGGATTTAATAAAGAAAAGGAGTGCTGTTAAAGTAATACGTGAGGCTTTGACGTTAAGCAGTACAGGCCTGCCGAGCTGAGGAGCAGCGACTCTAATCTCCCGTGATTTATGGCGGGCTCTTCCTTCATCTCGGTACTCGGGGAGGGCCAGAAAGTTTAGAGACAGCCTGGCGTCCCCCGTTACTCCACAGCCCTTAACTGCTTCGCTGCCAGGAGCCACCTCTTAGAAACTGAAGAAGACAGAAACAAAAGTCTCCAAGGTTGGGACAAGGAGCGTGTAAAAGGAGGCCTCAACACATGGCAGTCCGGGCTTGTTCAGGAGACTCTCCTCTACAGTTCCGTTTGGCGGGAAGCCTTAGCATTGAACGGTTGTGTTGTTAAAGAGCCAAGTATGGAACCCTGCGCAGACGGGGAAGCCTTAACATTGAACGGTTGTGTTGTTAAAGAGCGAAGTATGGAACCCTGCGCAGACGGAGAAGCCTTAGCATTGAACGGTTGTGTTGTTAAAGCGCGAAGTATGGAACCCTGCGCAGATGGAGAAGCCTTAGCATTGAACGGTTGTCTTGTTAAAGTGCGAAGTATGGAACCCCGCGCAGACATGGAAGCCTTAGCATTGAACGGTTATGTTGTTAAAGAGCCAAGTATGGAACCCTGCACAGATGGAGAAGCCTTAGCATTGAACGGTTGTGTTGTTAAAGCGCGAAGTATGGAACCCTGCGCAGACGGAGAAGCCTTAGCATTGAACGGTTGTCTTGTTAAAGTGCGAAGTATGGAACCCTGCGCAGATATGGAAGCCTTAGCATTGAACGGTTGTGTTGTTAAAGAGCCAAGTATGGAACCCTGCACAGATGGAGAAGCCTTAGCATTGAACGGTTGTGTTGTTAAAGCGTGAAGTATGGAACCCTGCACAGACGGGGAAGCCTTAGCATTGAACGGTTGTCTTGTTAAAGTGCGAAGTATGGAACCCTGCGCAGACGGGGAAGCCTTAGCATTGAACGGTTGTGTTGCTAAAGTGTGAAGTATGGAACCCTGGGCAGACGGGGAAGCCTTAGCATTGAACGGTTGTGTTGCTAAAGTGTGAAGTATGGAACCCTGCGCAGACGGGGAAGCCTTAGCATTGAACGGTTGTGTTGCTAAAGTGTGAAGTATGGAACCCTGCGCAGACGGGGAAGCCTTAGCATTGAACGGTTGTGTTGCTAAAGTGTGAAGTATGGAACCCTGCGCAGACGGGGAAGCCTTAGCATTGAACGGTTGTGTTGCTAAAGTGTGAAGTATGGAACCCTGCGCAGACGGGGAAGCCTTAGCATTGAACGGTTGTGTTGCTAAAGTGTGAAGTATGGAACCCTGTGCAGACGGGGAAGCCTTAGCATTGAACGGTTGTGTTGCTAAAGTGTGAAGTATGGAACCCTGCGCAGACGGGGAAGCCTTAGCATTGAACGGTTGTGTTGCTAAAGTGTGAAGTATGGAACCCTGTGCAGACGGGGAAGCCTTAGCATTGAACGGTTGTGTTGCTAAAGTGTGAAGTATGGAACCCTGCGCAGACGGGGAAGCCTTAGCATTGAACGGTTGTGTTGCTAAAGTGTGAAGTATGGAACCCTGTGCAGACGGGGAAGCCTTAGCATTGAACGGTTGTGTTGCTAAAGTGTGAAGTATGGAACCCTGCGCAGACGGGGAAGCCTTAGCATTGAACGGTTGTGTTGCTAAAGTGTGAAGTATGGAACCCTGCGCAGACGGGGAAGCCTTAGCATTGAACGGTTGTGTTGCTAAAGTGTGAAGTATGGAACCCTGCGCAGACGGGGAAGCCTTAGCATTGAACGGTTGTGTTGCTAAAGTGTGAAGTATGGAACCCTGTGCAGACGGTTGGTCAATGCGACTTAAGCAACCAAACAGCACACAGAGGGAGTTGTAGTTTCTCCTACTGCCAGAGAGCACACTGAACCTCGCTGAGGATGCATCTAGAGCCAACATCACAAACTGATGGAATTTCATGGGGTTAACCTGGCATGATGTCAGTTGTAGTTAATCCAAAACCCACAACCTAATGCATTATACACAATTAAAAATTGACTTTTTCAAATAACCCGGGTAACACCCAGTACCCAAACTAGTGAAAAATAAAGACTCCGGCCCTGAGATCTGGCAACTCTAACTGTTGGTTTGGACTGGAAGCGTTGGACATACCAGAACCTCCAAAATTACAACCATCCACAGTCCTCAAAGTGTGTACTTTGCTATTATCTTGCAGGCAAAGCAACCACCGGTTCCAAAGGCCGGCTCCAAAAAATTAAACCAGCGGCCAGACATGTACAAAGCTACATTTTGACAACCACAGGCTAAGCCACCCAGTTTCAATACACTTTGAATCCACTTGGATTTGCAATAGGGAAGACATGCGGAGAGGAAGTTGATAAAAGAGATTAAGATCTCAGTCAAGGAAAAAAGACAAAGCTTGGCCAAGCACAACCGATGTTTAAACTTGGCGAGGAAGAGTCTCAAATAGGAAGTGGGGAAGGACTGCTCTGACCAGGATCTGGCCAAACCCTCAGCTCTGTGGCCGCCCGCCACCTTCTGTTGTCCGACCAGGGTTAGGCCAAAGTGTCTGCTAGCCACTGTGGCACCAGAGCCTCGGCGTAGACAATTAGGAACAGATTTAGCAACTTGCCCCACAATAAAGAGGCCACGCACCTCAATGCAAACATGCCCCGGAGCCCCAGAGCAAGAGTCAACATTGGCACACAGCGAGTTGAGACTTCACAAGAGGCTGTCCCAATTTGGCAATCTTGTCCCCATCAAAGCTGGGAGGCCTTTCTTGTGGCACACTTGCCTGGATTGCCCTTGCAGTGGCCAAAGATACACACAGACATACACATGAACACACAGGGACTGGCTTATACACGAGTGTGACTTACACATGAGTCTGACAAACATGGGTCAACTTATACATGGGATTGACTAATGCATAAATCCAATTTATACATGAGATTGACATATACATGAGTCCAACGTATACACGGGTCTGACTTATAAATGGGTCCAATTTACACATAGTCCAACTTATACATGGGTCCGACTTATGCATGGTTTCGACTTATACATAGATCCGACTTATACATGGGTCCGACTTATAAATGGGTCCGACTTATGCATAGATCCGACATATACATGGGTCAGACTTATACACGGGTCCAACTTATACACGATTTCGACTTATACATGATTTCGACTTATACATAGATCCGACTTATATATGGGTCCAACTTATACACGGGTCTAACTTATACACGATTTCGACTTATACATGATTTCGACTTATACATAGATCCGACTTATACATGGGTCCAACTTATACACGGGTCCAACTTATACATGATTTCGACTTATACATAGATCTGACTTATACATGGGTCCAACTTATACATGGGCCCGACTTATGCATAGATTCGACTTGTACATGGGTCCAACTTATACATGATTTCGACTTATACATAGATCTGACTTATACATGGGTCCAACTTATACATGGGCCCGACTTATGCATAGATTCGACTTATACATGGGTCCAACTTATACATGGGCCCGACTTATGCATAGATTCGACTTATACATGGGTCCAACTTATACATGATTTCGACTTATACATAGATCCGACTTATACATGGGTCCAGCTTATACATGGTTTCGACTTATACATAGATTCGTCTTATACATGGATCCAACTTATACATGGGTCCGACTTATACATGGGTCCGACTTATGCATAGATTCGACTTATACATGGATCCAACTTGTACATGGGTCCGACTTATGTATAGATTCGACTTATACATGGATCCAACTTGTACATGGCTCCGACTTATGCATAGATTCGACTTATACATGGATCCAACTTGTACATGGGTCCGACTTATGCATAGATTCGACTTATACATGGATTCAACTTGTACATGGGTCCGACTTATGCATAGATTTGACTTATACATGGATCCAACTTGTACATGGGTCCGACTTATGCATAGATTCGACTTATACATGGATCCAACTTGTACATGGGTCCGACTTATGTATAGATTCAACTTATACATGGGTCCAACTTATACATAGATCCGACTTATACATGGGTCCGGCTTATACAACAAAACAAAAAATGCAAGTTTTGGCAACTTTTGTCCTTGAACCGCAAATAAGGCCCTCAAATGCATGGGACACACGGGAATACCTTCACTGCACCCCTCAAAAGCACTGAAGAACCCCATAGCAACCCCTAAATACCTGCACAGTCTTCAAAGTGGGAACCGGGAGTGATGCTGCATCTCAGTAACGACAACAACAACAACGACAACAACAGCTACTCCTATTATTATATAGTATAACTATCAGAAAGGGATATGTTCCTGGACATTTTGTGGCTATACGAAACCACAAATGGTAGTACAGTTGAGTCTCACTTATCCAGCATAAATGGGCCAGCAGAATGTTGGATAAGTGAAAATGTTAGATAATAAGACAGCCAAAAAAGACCTTAAGATTATGATGGGAGGGAGGGGGGGGCTAGTAGGGTATATCTAGATGCTGTTTTAAGTTTTAATATGTTAATGGTTTTAAATTGTATTTATATGTTTATTGTTTCTATTATTTTATGTTTTTTATTTGCTTTGTATAATGAGGCATTGAATTTTTGCCTAAATGTATATTGTATGGCGCTCTGAGTCCCCTACAGGGTGAGAAGAGCAGGATGGAAATGAAGTTAATAATAATAATAATAATAATAATAATAATAAAGAAGGATTAAGGAAAAGGCTATTAAACATCAAATATTTTACAAATTAAGCACCAAAACATCATGTTTTACAACAAATGGACAGAAAAAGCAGTGCAATACATGGTAACGTTATGTAGTAATTATTGTATGTACAAATTTAGCACCAAAACATCGCAATGTATTGAAAACACTGACTACAAAAAACATTGGCTACTAATTGACTACAAATAAAGACAGAATTGCATAAAATGAACTTAAGAGTAACAATATTGCCAGAAATTAGATTCATAAAAAGTTCAGTCCTTGCTGCCCAGAGAAATAGCTGTGGATCTGGGTGGGAGGCAGACTGCATTGGATAATCCAGAACGTTGGTTAAGCGAATGTTGGATAAGTGAGAGTCTACTGTAGTTGTAATAACAATAACAGTAAGCAAACCACATCCCCTTCTCCCATCCCACTTCCATAAAATCTATTTGCTAAATTTCTATTTCGTGAGTCGGGTTCCCTCCAGGGATTCCCAGGCCTGCAGGGCCTAAGCAAACGCTGCCTAGGAAAATGTTATTCCAGGATGGTACATCTGATAGCCAATCACACCGCTAAACTAGAGCATAAAGCTTTGTTTATTGATTCAGTTAATCCTTCCATAACCCACAGGGCTGCAAAAGAGTCCCAATGCTTGATGTTTCTCTTTCCTCTTTTACAAATCAAATGTCGGATTTTGCTCCTTCTGGCATTTTGGACTTCAGCTCCCAAAAGCTCAGCTATCAAAGCATTCTGGGAGCTGAAGTCTCAATCCAAGGTTAAAGAACACTTTTCTAGGAGTTTCAGAAAAAACATCTATTTCTGTTTTATTGATGATTCTAAAGCTTTTGACTGTGTGGATCAATTGTGGCAAGTACTTGGTGGTCTGGGGAGACGAAGTCCCCATGTCTGTCTCCTGAGAAATCTGTATCACGACCAAATAGCAATAGTCAGAACAGACCACGGAACAGGAGACGGGTTCAAGATCGGGAAAGGAGTACGGACATCAGGGCTGCATATTCTCACTCTAACTATACAACTTGTATGCAGAACACATCATCCGACGTGCAGGGCTTGAGGAATCCAAGGCCGGAGTTAAAATTGCTGGAAGAAACATTAACAACATCATATATGCAGATGATACCACACTGATGGCGAGGAGGAGCCGAGGAGCCTTCTCACCAAGGTGAAAGAAGAAAGCCCAAAAGCTGGGTTGCAGTTAAACATCAAGAAAACCAATTTTATGGCAACCAGACGGATTGATAAATGGCAAATAGAGGGAGAAAATGGGGCTTGAGGAATCCAAGGCGGGAGTTAAAATCGCTGGAAGAAACATTAACAACATCCTATATGCAGATGATACCACACTGATGGCGAGGAGGAGCTGAGGAGTCTTCTCACCAAGGTGAAAGAAGAAAGT
Organism: Anolis carolinensis; assembly: GCF_035594765.1. Taxonomy (NCBI): domain Eukaryota; kingdom Metazoa; phylum Chordata; class Lepidosauria; order Squamata; family Anolidae; genus Anolis; species Anolis carolinensis. The sequence goes on from NW_026943818.1 coordinate 17,734,563, forward strand.
GCAAAAGCTGGGTTGCAGTTAAACATCCCACCAATGCCGGTCTGAGCAGATGACCCGGGGGACAAGTGGACAGAGAGCCTGACCTGGCAGAAGGGGCCTCCTTATGCCACCACACAGATGACCTTTCGATGGAGTTTAAGAAGATGGAGGGATTAAACATGAATCGGAGGGATGAAGCCAGCTTCCCTTCTTCCGAAAATGAACATAATAACAGGGGAGTAATGAGACTGGGAAACAGATGTGGATGAAGGGGGGGGGGAGGAGATGCAAACAACAAGCTAGTGGCTGTAAGAAAAGGACGTAAGCCGGGACTTGCATGAGCCAAATATATAAGTATAATTCTTTACAATGTGTTTTGAGCTTCGAATTAACATCATCATCATCATCAACAACAACAGGCACGCCAAGGATCCCGACACAGAGACAAAACAGAACACCCCATGACTTTTAATGCTTTCTTTGCAACCTCTTCCCTGCAGTGACCGACTTGTTGCCACCCAAGAGGCTCTGCTTTGCTTTTATTTTCATGGAGGCCTAAATTCAGTTGTAACCTCCAAGTAATAGTATTATTATGAGACTCCTCTCCCTCTGCTGTGTCAACTGAGTGAAAGGATTATTGCACTTTGCAGCAACTGAGACTAGCTGTGGACAAAGGCAGAGTGAGGAGAGAGAAACTGGGACATCTTAAAAGCAGATTTTTTTAATGTCAGGAACGACTTGAGGAACTGCAAGTCGCTTCTGGTGTGAGAGAACAGGACGTTGCCCAGGGGACGTTGCCCGGATGTTTGATGTTTTACCAACCTATTGAAGGTTTGCCTCATGTCCCTGCATGGGGAGCTGGAGCTGACAGACAGGAGCTCGCCCCACTCCCTGGATTCGAACCGCCAACCTTTCGGTCAGCAGTCCTGCCAGCACAAGGGTTTAACCCTTTGTACTAGGATAGTAGATGATTCATTGCAACTGTCAAATTGGGGGAAATGGAGAATATGCCATAGTAACATGAGAATTGGCTGTCACATTGGGAACTACAGTAGAGTCTCACTTATCCAACACTCACTTATCCAACATTCTGGATTATCCAACGCATTTTTGGAGTCAATGTTTTCAATATATTGTGACATTTTGGTGCTAAATTCATAAATGCAGTAATTACTACATAGCATTACTGCGTATTGAACGATTTTTTCTGCCAAATTTGTTGTCTAACATGATGTTTTGGTGCTTAATTTGTAAAATCATAACCTAATTTGATGTTTAATAGGCTTTTCCTTAATGCCTCCTTATTATCCAACATATTCGCTTATCCAACATTCTGCCAGCCTGTTTATGTTGGATAAGTGAGATTCTACTGTACTAGGGAAAATAAACTAATCTGGGGGGCTGATACAAAAAAGTCTTTAATCATACCATTGGGAATATCCTGGGATAAACAGAGCATGTGTGGATCTCCAAAAGAAGTTTGGAAAGAACAGGAACACAATCTGGGACTCTATGGGTGCTGGATAGAAGCTCCTGGTGGATTCTCATAGGAAAATGGCACATTGTGGCTACATATATCCCACGGCAGAGGATTTTTAGCCCAGCTCTGCATCCAACACCCTTCTGCTTTCTTCACCCTGCCCTGTGGGATCCTTGGATGAGGAGGATTTCTGGAGAAAACTCCGAGAGGATCCTGTCCATTCAATGCTGGGAAAAAAACACCCCCTCATCCCCGGTTTCCCAAACGGGCACTGTGAGAAACGGCGTCTGGAGGAGAAGGGGTTGTCCTTTTGCCTCCGAAACGGCTTTCCAGGGTGAACCCGGCAAAGTTCAGCCAACGTCTAATTTTAACCGTGAGTTTCCAGGAGGCAGCAAGAGAAGAGCTGGTGGGAAGATTGCAGAGTTCCCTGAAGCTCTGAACTACAACAGGAAAAGGGCTGTCAGGCTCCTTGTCTTTCCGTGGAAGTCCCGGGGGAGGTGACACAGGCAGAATGCTTTGTAACACATTCCAAGGGTACAAAAAAATCTATCTATCTATCTATCTATCTATCTATCTATCTATCTATCTATCTATCTATCTATCTATCTATCTATCTAAATGTAATGTGCATAATTAGGACCGAGTTAACAACAAAACCACGGGGCCAAATCACACCAAATTTGGCCACAAAACCAATCACTTTCCAAGGAGTGACCATCAAGTCAAGTGTGAATGTTGCAGTTGGCCAGCTTGATTGGCATTGAATGGCCTTGCAGCTTCAAAGCCTGGGGGAATCCTTTGTTGGGAGGTTGGCCCTGATTGTTTCCTATCTGCAATTCCCCTGTTTTCTGAGTGTTGTTCTTTTATTTACTGTCCTCGTTTTAGAGGGTTTTTTTTTTTTAAGAACTCTCTTCCCCGGGCTGTGGTGGAGGCTCCTTCTTTGGAGGCTTTTAAGCAGAGGCTGGATGGCCATCTGTCCGGGGTGCTTTGAATGCGATTTCCTGCTTCTTAGCGGAGGGTTGGACTGGATGGCCCATGAGGTCTCTTCCAACTCTACTATTCTATGATTCTATGATTCTAATACTGGCAGCCAGACTTTGTTCATTTTCAGGCATGATTCCCCCAGGCAGGAAGCAGCCAGGCTTTGAAGCTGCAAGGCCATTCAATGCCAATCAAGCTGGCCAACTGCAACATTCACACTTGCATTCAACTGACAACAGTTCTCTCTCTCACCCTGGGAGATATATAAACCCCACTTGTCTAGTTTCCAACAGACCCCACAACCTCTGAGGATGCCTGCCATAGATGTGGGCGAAACGTCAGGAGAGAATGCTTCTGGAACATGGCCATAGAGCCCAGAAAACTCACAGGAACCCAATGATTCCGGCCATGAAACCCTTCAATGGTTTCTATCTTTTTTATATTCTATCTATCTACAGTAGAGTCTCACTTATCCAACACTCGCTTATCCAACGTTCTGGATTATCCAACGCATTTTTGTAGTCAATGTTTTCAATAAATCATGATATTTTGGTGCTAAATTCGTAAATACAGTAATTAGTACAGAGCATTACTGTGTATTGAACTACTTTTACTGTCAAATTTGTTGTAAAACATGATGTTTTGGTGCTTAATTTGTAAAATCATAACCTAATTTGATGTTTAATAGGCTTTTCCTTAATGCCTCCTTATTATCCAACATATTCGCTTATCCAACATTCTGCCGGCCCATTTATGTTGGATAAGTGAGACTCTATCTATTTATATATCGATCCATCATCTATCGATCTATCAATCTATCTTATCTATCTATCTATTGATCCATCATCTATCTATCTATCTATCTATCTATCTATCTATCTATCTATCTATCTATCCGTCAACTATCGATCTATTGAGCCATCTATCTATCTATCTATTGATCTTTCGATCCATCATCTATCATCTATCTATTGATCTATTTATCCATCATCTATCATCTATCTATCTCTGTCTGGATGATTAAAAAGCAAACCACGTCTCCTGGATATATCCTGGGCTACAGTGATACTAACATTATAATGAGAACTATAATTAGTTACTCGTTGACATTTTATAGCACCCCAAATTTGCCTTGATTATGCTCCAAATATGGCATGCCTTGAGATTTCTCTAAGAGAGACCTAACTCTGTTCAAAGAGCTAAGATATTCTGATCTCATCCCAGAGACACTCAAGCCAAAAGTTTGTTGCGTGGTCAAAGTGACGGACTGTTTCTGGGTTCGGCCCAAAAAACCCTCATTTTTTAATCAGCAGCTAAATGGGGGACTGTTTCCAGGAGCTAGGAAACAGCTAGGAACATCTGCTCTTTTAAGAATGGATTTACACGTTTAAAAATAATAATAATAATCAAGATGAATCTCGTCTGATTCTGGAGGAATGGTGTGTCCAGCGCTTGGAGCCAAGAGCAAAGAAATGTGCTAACGCTGCAACAACTCTTGGCTGGAAGTTCAAAGCCTTGGAAAAGTTTAATGAGTTACTGTCTGAAGCCAGGAAACAACTTAAGGCCCTCCTGCATCTGTTATCTCTTCTTTTCTCTCTCTTTCGCAATGTTTCTCACACACACTCTCCCACCCTGCCTCATGTTCAAGCCACATGTTTTTATTTATTGCATATAAATATTTCTAAATTGCAAATCGGGCAGTTCCCAGATCCCTTTCCGCTTCTGCAGCGAAATCGCAAGAGCCAGTAAGGTTTCGGAGGTTTAAACGCTGGGTTCGGACTTGGGTTCGAATCCCGGCTAGGCTATGGAATGGGGAGCTCTGGGTAGCCACTAGCCTTAGAGGAAGTCAATGGTGGAACTCTTTGGTCAAATCTTGCCAAGAAAACCCTGTGATAATCGCCTTAGGGTCACCATAAACTGGAAATAAATTGACGGCACACCGCAACAAGTTTATGGGGAGATGTAAATACTGCAAAGCAGCACATGCTGAACACTCCAAACTACTCTGTAAGTAAATCTTATTCATTGCCATCGCTACTATTTGGTATCAGGCCAGTTTGGTTCTTTTAGGGCCCTTCCACACAGCCATATAACCCAGAATATCAGAAAATCCCACAATATCTGCTTGGGACTGGATTATCTGTAATGTTGGTGATCGATATGGGTTATCGTTTAGCCTTCTGCAATGTCAGACACAGAAATGCAAGATGACTCAGACTTTGTGGATGGAGTGAATGGCCTCATCTTTACGTCAAGCAGAGTATGGCCAACACCGGGAAAGGGTTGTCTGCGTGATTTCATAGACTGTGATCATTATTGTTATTCTTATACGAGGGCTATCCAGAAAGTATATCACGCTTTGGAATTAAAAATGAACAAAGTATAGGAGAAAACATTTACCATATGCAGTTGAAAGCCACACCCAAATACCACTTCTCAACATAGCCGCCACTCAAATCTAGGCACTTATCATAGCGATGAATGAGCTTGGCAACTCCTCCCCCACCAAACTCTGCCGCTTGCGCCCTCAAAAAGTATAGGAGAAAATATTTACCATATGCAGTTGAAAGCCACAACCAAATATCACTTCTCAACATAGTCACCATTCATATCTAGGCACTTAACATAGCGATGAATGAGCTTGGCAACTCCTTCCCCACCGAACTCTGCCGCTTGCGTCCTCAACCCCTTTCTGCAGCTGCGCATCGTCGCCAAAACGCTGTGTTGCCAGCTGGTTGAGGATGAAAGTGGCAGAGTTTTGTGGGGAAGGAGTTGTCAAGCTTATGCCTTATCTGCCTATTACTATTATTATTATTATATAATAAAATAATAATAATAATAATAATAATAATAATAGGCAGATAAGGCATAAGCTTGACAACTCCTTCCCCACAAAACTCTGCCGCTTGCGTCCTCAAAAAATTTAGGAGAAAACATTTACCATATGCAGTTGAAAGCTACACTCAAATACCACTTCTCAACATAGTTGCCATTCAAATCTAGGCACTTATCATAGCGATGAATGAGTTTGGCAACTCCTTCCCTACCAAACTCTGCCGCTTGCGTCCTCAACCAGCTGGCAATGCAGCGTTTTGGCAACGATGCGCAACTGTGAGTAGGGGTTGAAGACGCAAGCGGCAGGAAAACGAGCAACAGTGGACCTTGAAAGTATTAATCTTTTTGTTTTGACGACAACCCCCTCGATCCCAGAGTGGTCACCTCAAAAAGTAACTTTCCAAAGCTTTGTAGACAAAAAGAAAACCAGTCCTGAGGGAACACAGCGCCTTTTGTCCTGCCCGGACTCAAGCGGGGGAACAAGACTAAACTAACGTTTCGTTCCCAGGCCTTTGCCTCCCATACTTTACAAATCTATTTATTCATTTACAAAAAAAAAAAAATCATAAAAGGAGAGTTGTTTCTCCTCTGGAATGCCAGGGCTCTTTTCCTCCCTCTTTTGGGTTATGAGAACAAGTCGGTGCCAGGCCGGTCCGTAGGTGTGGCACAACCTTCTTGGGCCGGCGGTGACCCCTCGGCTGACGTAGTGTGTGGTCAAGGCGACGTGGTGGCGTTGGCGGCAGGGGAGAACCTGAACCAGGGCCAAGGCTTGCACTTCAGCTTCCTGACCTGGCAGGCATTCAGAGAGACCCCACTAAGTGCTATTTCCTAAATACACTCGCTTTTCATAACAATCTTACCACATTTTGCTTTCCTTTCTTTCCTTTCTTTTTTTTTTAACAGAGAAACCGGATTCCTTCGCATTTGGAAGCCATCAAAAGCCTGAACTCTAAACAACCACCCCGCCCCCCCCCCCTCATCCTGGTTATTAATGTGTTGTAATCTGCCCAGATGAAAAAGAAGGGGGGCAGTTTTATAGCCCTAGAGTTATAAGGTTTTAATTGCCTTTTTAAGAGCCAGAGCCTTTTGAGTGCTCCCTGTTATAAAAGGGTAGTACAGTATCTGTTTCTTGATAACTGGCGCATGATCTCAACTATTTTTATGAGATTCCCCTTTTCCTTGGCCGTGCCCACCCCCACTTTTCTCTCCGTGGGTCTCGACTTGCCCTTCGCCCCTTTGCCTTCAAACTCTGTCCAAGCCAGGCTCAGATCAAGGCCGAGACAAGGCTGGAAGGAAGGAGCTCTGGCTGGAAAGGAACTTATTACAAACCACTTCTTCACAATCTCCACCTCGATGTGAAACACTTGATTCCAGAAAAATGAGTTCTATAAATAAAAGGGGAGGGGAGGGCTGGAAGGGGGGGGGCACGACGATGGAGGATCAAATGCAGCTGGCTAAAATAACTCGGCTCCTTTAAGTAACTCGATTTCTAAATATTATTCCTCTGGGTCCACTGTGTTTAGCGATGGGAATGCTTCCCGTTCCCTCACCATATCCTTTCATATCTCGGATGTAAATCTGGATTGCAGATAAAGTTGGTTGTTGTCATTTTTTTGTAAGGACGAGGGTTGAATGAAAAGTAATGCCTCCACCTTCGTTACTTGAGTTTGGATGGGAATATTTGAATAAATCAAACGCAGAAATAATCCTTAGAACGCGCTCTTTAACTACCGTTATTCACTTTTCCACATCATCACCAGACCATTGGAAACATTTCAGCCAACGATGAACAAGTTTTTTGAAGTCGTCACGGAAGAAGTCGACACTCGGTTTCCGCAACCGGCGTCTCACAGGACCCATCGATAGCCAAGCAAAGCAATAATGTGACCCACACGTTCTTGTAAAATGCCAATTATGCTTGAAAGAGTGATGTGACGATTATCCTGAATCAATCTATCTACCTTTTGCTTGTGATATTTGGTGGTTGCTGTCACAGGACGTCCAACTCTTTGTTTGTCACGCAAGTTTGTCACGCATCTTTAAACTTACTCACCCAACGAGGCACAGGACTCACATCAACATAATCATCATAAACAGCTTGCATTCTCGGATGAATTTCCTTTGGGTGACACCTTCTGCTCTCAAGAATTCAATGACTGCACATTGCTTAAGTCACATTGACCGACCGTCCGCACAGGGTTCCATACTTCGCACGTTAGCAACACAACCGTTCAATGCCAAGGCTTCCCGCCAAATGGAACTAACTGTGAAGGAGTGTCTACTGAACAAGCCAGGACCTACGGCAGACCAGGACTGCCATCTGTTGAGGAGTTACCAAGGTGGAGGCATTACTTTTCATTCAACTCTCGTACATTGGTTTTGTAGAAGGTTTGATTTTTGAGACCAAAAGAGTCGCCTTTCCCTTCTCTAGGGCTGCATCTACACTGTTGAATGAATTATTATTAGTATTTATACCCCACTTTTTCTCTGCCAAAACAGTGAATATTAAAAGCTATAAGAATGTATGAACTAAAACTTAACTCCTATAAACACTAAAATAAAAAATAGAAGTAAACACAGCAATATTAAAAATGCATAGTTAAAACCAAGAAACGATTAAACCAATCTATGGCAAAATATAAAGCACATGAAGTTTGGCCCCACTTTTACCGCCACAGCTCCATGCTATGGAATCGAGGGAGTTGTTGTGCCACAAGGTCTTTAGGCTACCTTGTGCTGGGGCCACAACAAACTAGAAAGCCCAATTTTCCATAGCAGCTAAAGCTAAAAATATTATAATTCAGTAGTGCGGACTGACTGATAAGACCAATGATACTGGGAAGATGCTCGTAAGTGCAATTTTGCCTCTCAACACAAGGAGCAGTCAAGATCTGATTTCCTGCTTTCATACTGTACCAGTGGTCCCCAACCTTTTTTTGATCAGGGACCACATTGACCAGGGACCATTCTCCAACATTAGCACCAAAAGGGTTATGAATCAGTTTTTGGTCAAATTCAGATCCAGTTTTTGGGGTGCTGATTCAGAAAACTGCATTGGATAGACCACATCAGTTCTAGTTTCTGATACAGAACATATGCCATCCAGTAGTCGCCATCTGCTCACCCAGGGAAAATCATATTTAATGATCTACAGCTGATGTGGTCTACTCAATGAAATTTTATGAATCAGCACCCCAAATAACCCCAGGAACAGGCCTAAAAACGAAGACACTAAGGCATCCCCATCCACTTCCAGGCACCACATGGAACAGCTCCGCTCAGGGGCAGGGAAAAGGAGGAGAAGCAGCAGTCAGGAGGCTTGTTGGGAGGGGGAGGAGAAGCAGCAGTCAGGAGGCTTGTTGGGAGGAGGAGGAGAAGCAGCAGTCAGGAGGTTTATTGGGAGGAGGAGAAGCAGCAGTCAGGAGGCTTGTTGGGAAAAGGAGAAGCAGCAGTCAGGAGGCTTGTTGACACGCCTTTTGTGGGTAGTCAGCTTCTTCCCTCCCGACAACCTTGTTGCCTTGGCACTATAAGATTGTTTCGCAAGACCAGTCGCTCTCACTGCAATGATGTAGTAACTGCGAGGCCGCAGACCATATTTTACTTCTTGGGGACCACTGGTAGTCCATGGCCCACAGGTTGGGAACCACTGTTTTAGACCTTTGGCCTGTGCAAAAGCAAAATGGCAACAGAGTTTGGGAATGAGTCTTGGGAAGTTAGAAAAGATCAAACCTCTGTGTTCTTTGGACTCCACCATGAGACCGCCCCCCCCCCCCCCAACGCTTTCGAGCCGGACCCTCATAAAGAATAAAGGAGAGCATGATGGGCCGGGAGAAAACCAGAGACCCACGCTGTCGGCCTTTTAATTCAACATGGCTCCAGCCTTGCCTCCCTGGCTGGGGACACCATGTCGCTTTTGCCGGCGAGCTGCCCAATAAACTTTTACTGTCTCGTCTGAAAGAAGAAACAGCTGCCGGAGTCGAAACCAGCTGTGGTCAGCAATAAAGCCGTCTTGGCCCACGGTCAGCTTCCTTCTCACCGGTAGAACAGGGGAGGTTGTGGTCAGTGATATCTATGAATACGAAAGGGTAACAAGAGGGGCACAAAGGCAGCAGTGTGTTGTGTGTGTGCTGGTGTTGATGTGCTCCCCATTTCCAGAAAGTACGGCACGTGGTGGAGAGGGCCACACATCTGGATTGCTCAAACACTTCAATGGTACCTCACTAGCACTGCCAAGGCTTTTTCTACAGCTGACATTTTTGTACTGGAAGCCATTCAAAGTGTAACACTAGGCCAGGGGTCCCCAAACTAAGGCCCGGGGGCCGGATGCGGCCCATCGAAGCTATTTATCCGGCCCCCACAACACAAGGGCAGAAGCGGGTTGGGCTAAATGACCCAAGGGGTCTCTTCTTCTCTTACAACTATTATTATTATTATTATTATTATTATTATTATTATTATTATTATTATTATTAACATTGAGGCTGGGTGGCCATCTGTCAGGGGTGCTTTGCTTGTGCTTTCGGTACACAGAGGCAGAAGGGGGTTGGACTCAATGGCCCAAAGGGTCTCTTCCAACCCTCTTTGATGTTGTTGCTGTTGTTGTTGTTATTTATTAATTATTATTGCTTGGTGGCCAACTATAGTCTGGCCCTCCAACGGTCTGAAGGATCGTGAACTGGCCCCCTGTTTTAAAAGTTTGGGGACCCCTGCACTAGGCATTACTTTCTCTGTGCAATACTTAGAAACAGAAATTTTGCTTAAAAAACTGTCTTAGAAACAACATCTCATCATGCATTCAGATCTGTTAGACTATACGTCCCATCATCTGCAAGGAGCACAGCCAGTCCCCAGCAGCTAATCCCCGGAGCACCATTACATACAAACACCTACATATGCATCAAATATATAGCCATTCGTCTTTCTTACATTTGCCCTGCCACTCCAATAGATTTCCTCCCATCCCACAGTCGCCAGATTATTGATCCAGTCCATACTTCCTTAGTAATATTTGCACCATCTGTCCTATTTGTGCACATTTTGCAGAAAAAACTCTTGATTGATTTGAAATGCACAGAAAACAAAAGGGTTCATAGTTGCTGGTCACTCGTGCGACTCTGCAATTTCTGTTCTACGAAGTTATGGCCCGACAACAGAAACGGAAGCAGCATCCATCCCAATGTGAAGGACACATCTAAATAAGTACCTAGTTCTTTTTCCCTGTTGAGCTATAATAATCTAAGAAAATTCTTGCATTCACCTCACAACCTCTGAGGATGCCTGCCACAGATGTGGGAGGAACATCAGGAGAGTATACTTCTGGAACATGGCCATACAGCCCGGAAAATATACAACCCCAATTCATGCATTCTTACACTTCCTTGGGGTTCTGACAACATTTCTGTCAGTATCTCTATGAAATTTTAGTAGTATTAATATTAATATTTAATATTAATAACAATAGTTATTCTGGGACGCTAAGCTGAGTCTGAGAGAGTTCTGCTTCCCCATGATGTGTATCAATGGGTGTTAATAATAATATTAATAACAATAATTATTCTGGGACCCCAAGCTGAGTCTGAGAGAGGTCTGCTTCCCCATGATGTGTATCAGTGAGTGTTAATAATAATATTAATATTAATAACAATAATTATTCTGGGACCCTAAGCTGAGTCTGAGAGAGGTCTGCTTCCCCATGATGTATATCAATGGGTGTTAATAATAATATTAATATTAAGAACAATAGTTATTCTGGGACCCTAAGCTGAGTCTGAGAGAGGTCTCCTTCCCCGTGACATCTGATGTGTGCCCATGGGTGTTAATAATATTAATATTAATAACAATAGTTACTCTGGGACCCTAAGCTGAGTCTGAGAGAGGTTTGCTTCCCCATGATGTGTATCAATGGATGTTAATAATAATATTAATATTAATAACAATAGTTACTCTGGGACCCTAAGCTGAGTCTGAGAGAGGTCTGCTTCCCCATGATGTGTATCAATGGGTGTTAATAATAAAATTAATATTAATAACAATAGTTACTCTGGGACCCTAAGCTGAGTCTGAGAGAGGTCTGCTTCCCCATGATGTGTATCAATGGGTGTTAATAATAATATTAATATTAATAACAATAAATATTCTGGGACCCTAAGCTGAGTCTGAGAGAGGTCTGCTTCCCCATGATGTATATCAATGGGTGTTAATAATAATATTAATATTAAGAACAATAGTTATTCTGGGACCCTAAGCTGAGTCTGAGAGAGGTCTCCTTCCCTGTGACATCTGATGTGTGCCCATGGGTGTTAATAATATTAATATTAATAACAATAGTTACTCTGGGACCCTAAGCTGAGTCTGAGAGAGGTCTGCTTCCCCATGATGTGTATCAATGGGTGTTAATAATAAAATTAATATTAATAACAATAGTTACTCTGGGACCCTAAGCTGAGTCTGAGAGAGGTCTGCTTCCCCATGATGTGTATCAATGGGTGTTAATAATAATATTAATATTAATAACAATAATTATTCTGGGACCCTAAGCTGAGAGAGGTCTGCTTCCCTATGACAGCTGATGTGTGCCAATAATAATAATAATAATAACTTTATTTTTATACCCCGCCTCTATCTCCCCGGAGGGGACTCAGGGCGGCTTACATGGGGCCAAGCCCGAATAAAAACAGTAGCAGTATAAAACACAGCAATAGACAACAACTTGCACAATAAAAAATAAAATAAATAAAATAAAACATTAGCCAATAAAAAACAAGAACTAATAAAAACATGGATTAAAACTGAGAGATTGTAAAAGTAGACTGGGTAAGGTGCACCATATAAATATTGTAAACACAAGGTGACTGATAAAGTGCTGCAAATTCTGGAAGTGCAAATTGGGATGGGAATAGACCCTGTGTCTATATCGAGTTGACAAAGGGAAAAGGTGCAAACCGGTACAAGAATGGTCACAGATACAGATTGCTTCTGGATGAGCAATCTTTATCTAAAGGCTTGAGTAAAGAGCCAGGTTTTCAAGCTCTTTCTGAATGCTACCAGGGTGGGGGCTTGCCTGATTTCCCTGGGGAGCGAGTTCCAGAGCCGGGGGGCCACCACGGAGAAGGCCCTCTCTCTCGTCCCCACCAACCGTGCTTGTGACGGAGGTGGGAGCGAGAGGAGGGCCTCCCCCGACGAACGAAGAGATCGTGCAGGTTCGTAGGGGGAGAGGCGATCACTAAGGTAGGAGGGTCCCAATGGGTGTTAATAATAATATTAATATAAATAACAATACTACTCAGGAGAAGACCCAAACGTTTTAAACGTTAGTGGGCTAAAAGGGGTTGAAATGCGATTTTCACCCCTCCAGCCCAATAAACAAGGGGAGAGTTGAGCCTCGGAAGTCCTCCCACTGCTGCCAATGGTCCGAAAATTTTCGTTTTTTTCATAAGCGAGATTCTATTTGGAAACAGGGACAAATACAAAACGAATGAAATTAAACAAAATGAACAGCGATTCCATACAAATGCACACCACTAAATGTTAGCACTGTTCTTCTAGTTTAACTGCCAGGACTGCCTCCTATGGCATCCTGGAACTTGTAGTTCGCTGCTCCTCCCAAAGACGGCATATGCTGGAACCATGAGACAGAATTATAGTGCTTTAATGTGACGGGCCCTGTGCTCTTTGGGATGTTCTTGGCCTCCAACTCGGACTCTCCGGAGTGATCACTCCTTCCTGTCCTATCGAGGAATTCTCACTCCACTTTCCTTGTTGGCCCCTTGGTTATCTTGGGATTGAAGTGAAAGAAGATGAGCAACTGGAGAGCTAAAGGGAAAAGAGGATGCCATTTACAGGCCACAGAAGTGTGGGGGGAAATCTCGCCAAAAAGGTTAGCTTCCAGAACCAGAAACCACGCAATGAAAAAGAAAGCCCTTTCACTTAGACCGAAACCACATTTCGTCGGCTCCCTGTCGGCGACCGAAATGATTTTCAGAACATTCGCAGAGAGGAGGTTGTAAAATTTTAGATTCCTTCTGTCAACAACTTGGCCATAGTCTCACGTTAAATACTCAATTTGATGTGGCTAACCTTTTCTGCGTTTTATGGCCATCGGTATGTGCTCCTGATGGGTATTCCAGGTACAGCCGACCAAGGTTTGAATTAAGGTCATAAACCAAGGCCTCTGAAATTGCCCAAGTGCTGTTTCAATCATCTCACTGCGGCGCAAGGCAGCCAGAGTCAACCAAAACACAACCCCAAATAATGCAGGTAATGGCTGAGAAAGCTCATTTCAGGACAGAAAAAGAGGAAAAGGATACTGATTTTATCAAACGAAATGGCACGTCCTGTGGAGCCGGTTCACAGTGGCGGTCACAAGATTGCTCCACTTACTATGCACCATCCCTTCAAAGGGTTGCTGTGAGTTTTCCAGAGTTTCACAACCTCTGAGGATGCCTGCCATAGATGTGGGAGAAACGTCAGGAGGGAATACTTTTGGAACATGGCCATACAGCCCGGAAAACATACAACAACCCTATATAATATACTTCACAACCTCTGAGGATGCCTGCCATAGATGTGGGAGAAACGTCAGGAGAGAATACTTCTTGAACATGGCCACACAGCCTGGAAAACATACAACAACCCTATATGATATACTTCACAACCTCTGTGGATGCCTGCCATACATGTGGGAGAAACGACAGGAGAGAATGCTTCTGTAACATGGCCATACAGCCTGGAAAACATACAACAACCCTATATGATATACTTCACAACCTCTGTGGATGCCTGCCATACATGTGGGAGAAATGTCAGGAGAGAATACTTCTGGAACATGGCCAGACAGCCCGGAAAACATACAGCAACCCTGTGATCCTGGCCATGAAAACCTTCGACAACATGTTTCTTCCACCCTCGACATTATTCCACAGGTATATATAAACCCCACTTGCCTCGTTTCCAACAGACCTCCCAACCTCTGAGGATGCCTGCCATAGATGTGGGTGAAACATCAGGCGAGAATACTTCTGGAACATGGCCATTCAGCCTGGAAAACTCACAGCAAACCAGTGATTCTGGCCATGAAAGCCTTCGACAACAGATCTCTTCAAAGATTTAAAAGCGACGATCATGCCGCATGAAATTCTTGTTGTTTGGATGGAGAGGAAATGAGCCTCCTCCTGCTTAAGACGAAGTGGTTGTTTCCCTTTTTAAAAATAGATTTTCAATCAAGATAAACATCAAGATGTGGATGACTCTGGGCTAAGCTTTGGAAACTGGGGAGAAACCTAAGAAGAAATGGGAGGTTAATGTTTAATTTCTCTGCTTTTGGTGCTAATGGAAGGTAGAAGGCTTAACCTTTTATATGCGCAAGTGAGGCTGAAAATTCAGAAGCCCAACGCACAGCGCTAAGGTGAGCATGGACACCTTCAAAAAGTCTTTGAGGAAATACATTATGAGACCTTTTAAGGAAGCAGATGTGTATTTCTGTGCAAAGGAATAAATATTTTGGTTCAAAACAAGATTGGTAAGATTTTTTTTCACAACTCTTGCAACACCATTACCAGGCTTTTCTGGTTTGTAACAACATTTCTCAATGGGTTTCCAAACAAAATACCGACATCTATAGGGTCATGTACAAGTGGTAAAGGAAGTAAGACGTGTTATGCGTTTGCCAGGCTGTTTTGAAAGGGACACATTTCCCAAAAAGATACTATTGCCCACGGCTAATTCTTTGTTTCAAATTTAGCCATTTGTGTGTGTTGACGTTTCCATTTTCTTCCCCAAAGACATGCGTTCAAACACAATTCGTTTTGTTTTGCTACACTATATCCAGCCCTAAAATGTGGAGATTTCTAAGCCATGTGTCACTGAAATTTGCTTTGTGTCTTGGCTGCTGAGATAGGAAATGGGTAACAGGAGTAAATTGGGAAAAAACTGAAGTCATTTCCCAATTATCTATAGTACAATCTTGCTGGGCACCCCAAGAAAACCGTGGGTTAAAAAGGACTAAGTCCTAGGTACGTGAATACAAGACTTCCCAAGCGTTTAGGACGGTATGATGTATTTTTGGATGATGCGCAAAGATCCCAGTAGGGTGGCCTTTTGCAGTTGGCAGATCGTAATTTTGTCAATGCCTATTGTTCCAATGAATCATTTGGGCCACATAGTTGTGCCTGTGTTTGTAGTCTGTCTGTGTGATTTTCTTACAGCAGCTGAGGATAGGATCCATGGTTTCGTCAGCTTCCTTGCACAGTCTGCATTTTGGGTCATCAGCTGATTTTTCGATCTTGGCCTGAATGGCCTTTGTTCTGATGTCTTGCTCCTGGGCTGCAAGGATCAGGCCTTCTGTCTCCTTCTTCAGGGTCCCATTCGTGAGCCATAACCAGGCCTTCTCTTTATCAGCTTTTCCTTCAATTTTGTCAAGGAACTTTCCATGCAATATTTTGCTGTGCCAGCTGTCAGCTCTAGTTTGTAGTGCGGTTTTCTTGTACTGGTTTTTTCTCTGCTGTGCTTTGATAATAATAATAATTATTGCTTGCTCCTGGGCTGCAAGGATCAGGCCTTCTGTCTCCTCCTTCAGGGTCCCATTCGTGAGCCAGAGCCAGGTCTTCTCCTTGTCAGCCTTTCCTTAAATTTTGTCAAGGAACTTTCCATGCAGTGTTTTGTTGTGCCAGCTGTCAGCTCTAGTTTGTAGTGCGGTTTTCTTGTACTGATTTTTTTGTCTGCTGTGCTTTGAGGAGTTTCTGATTTTTGACTTCAATCAAAGCAGTTTCTTCACTTTGCTTTACATATTCTGCCAGGGCGTGTTCTTCTTCTTTGACGGCTTGTTTTACTTGCAAGAGTCCTCTGCCACCTGATCTTCTAGGCAGATATAGCTGGTCAACATCACTGCGAGGGTGCAGTGAATGATGAATAATAATAATAATAATAATAATAATAATAATAATTATTATTATTATTATTATTATTATTATTATTATTATTATAGGTGGTGGCCTCATACCTCCAAAGTTTCTTGGATGAAACCGATGATCTGGATCCATCTCAATCTGGTTACATGCAACAGAGATGGCGTTGATCACCTTGGTGGATGATCTATGAGAACTGGATAGGGAGAGTGTATCCCTGGTAGTCCTCTTGGACATCTCAGTGGCTTTTGACACCATCAGTCATGGTATTCTTCTGGGCTGCTTGACTGTTTCTCTGGGCAGAATATTATTTCCTTGACAGAATGTGGTTATATTAATTGATTGAGAATCCCTGGAAGTATGCTGTTGTCGTCTTCTTTTCTCTTTCTTTCTGTTAGATGTGAGTTGATCTAATCATAGTAAGTGTTTCTGTGATGCTTTTCTTGGGCTGCAGGTCTAAGTGGAGACTGAAGTGGACCAGGACGGGCTCCGACATGACACTTTCCTTACTGATGGCATTTTCCTAGTACCCACTGAAACTGGACTGTCGGTTAAGCGTCCAAATTCTTTTCTGGATAATCAACCTTTGTTTAAACACACAGCCCAAGAAAAAGGGACACGCAATAATGCGTCCCTGAACGTATCCCCACCAGCCCACATTCGCTGTGAGGCATATCACATGAGCTTATTACCCCGGAGGCAGCCATGGCCACAACTCCTGTACAAGAAAAGGATTATTTTCCTGGCATTACTGTTATGGTGACTTCTAATCGGGTCTGGTCTCCCTTCTCCTTCCGTGGGTCCACCCCCCCCCCCCCACGCTTGGGGCAACTCCACAATTCGCAAGTCTTTTTTCCAAGTTCAAGCAAAGTTGAAAGGTGGAAAGGTCATGGGGTTTCATAGCGGGCTGTTGAAAGGAAGATAGAAAATTAAGACGAGGGGGCGAGGGTGGGCTTTGGGGAAGGATTCTGAAACAAATTGGGTCTTTTTTCCCTCTCCTGAGATCCTGGAAGCATGTGATACACACCATTTCGGGGGGGGGGGGGTTCAAAAACAGTGAAATGCCTCAAGGAGTTAAAGTAGAATGCAAGCTAACAAGGTGCCACCTCACTTCCTATTACATTCTACTCCAGCTTGGCAACATGAAAACAAAATTTAAAAATATTACTGTGCATTCTTCATGCCTCAGATCTATAAAATGTCTTTGTGATCGTCATACGCCTTCAGGTCAACACCAGCATTGGATTTGCTTGCCAAGGTTTCTTCAGAGGACAATGCTATGGACTTCTTCTGAAGATGAGAAAGTATGATTTGTCCTTGGTCCCCTATTAGGTTTCTATGGCTGAGTGATGATTCAAACCTTGGTATCCCAGGGTACTAGGCCAATGCTCCAATGATTTGTTCAACCATTTCAAAGCACCCTCCTTGAGCGGTGATGGCATGATCGTCAGCATAGATGAATTAGATTTATTCCCTGTAATAGGCAGTAAGAGCACCTAAAGCTTCAGAGAGCTTCTGTTCAACCATTTCAAAGCACCCTCCTTGAGCGGTGATGGCATGATCGTCAGCATAGATGAATTAGATTTATTCCCTGTAATAGGCAGTAAGAGCACCTAAAGCTTCAGAGAGCTTCTGTTCAACCATTTCAAAGCACCCTCCTTGAGCGGTGATGGCATGATCGTCAGCATAGATGAATTAGATTTATTCCCTGTAATAGGCGGTAAGAGCACCTAAAGCTTCAGAGAGCTTCTGTTCAACCATTTCAAAGCACCCTCCTTGAGCGGTGATGGCATGATCGTCAGCATAGATTAATTAGATTTATTCCCTGTAATAGGCAGTAAGAGCACCTAAAGCTTCAGAGAGCTTCTGTTCAACCATTTCAAAGCACCCTCCTTGAGCGGTGATGGCATGATCGTCAGCATAGATGAATTAGATTTATTCCCTGTAATAGGCAGTAAGAGCACCTAAAGCTTCAGAGAGCTTCTGTTCAACCATTTCAAAGCACCCTCCTTGAGCGGTGATGGCATGATCGTCAGCATAGATGAATTAGATTTATTCCCTGTAATAGGCAGTAAGAGCACCTAAAGCTTCAGAGAGCTTCTGTTCAACCATTTCAAAGCACCCTCCTTGAGCGGTGATGGCATGATCGTCAGCATAGATGAATTAGATTTATTCCCTGTAATAGGCAGTAAGAGCACCTAAAGCTTTGGAGAGCTTCTGTTCAACCATTTCAAAGCACCCTCCTTGAGCGGTGATGGCATGATCGTCAGCATAGATGAAACTCTTTGTCTCTAAGGCTGAGAGTGTGGCTTGCCCAAGGATTTACCAAGGCTAAGCAGGGATTTGAATCCTAGTCTTTAGATTCAGAAATCACTCTTGCTCTCAACATTAGCAACAACATTAGCAGACAGCAAGATGTCTCAAGAAAGAAGCCAACGCCAGACACTGCCTTCTATCAAGCCCCTATTCAGACATTCAACCTGACCTAAGAATCCTTTCTTCAACATTTGTAAAGCTCTAGATTAGTTTCTTTCTCTAATAGTAGGGCCGGCTTTACCTAGCCTAATATTAGGACCAGCCTTCCATCTGGAATGTATACATGGCTTACAGACAGAAGTGGTTCAATAGTTGCTAAGCAATGCTGTACATCTGCAAATCTTCTAATGGATATTACAGTTGTTAAAAAAAAATCTTCTGCAAAACCCATTAGTCATTAAAAGTTCTAGTGCGGTTCCATTTTTATTGTTCCCTCCTCTTAAAAAAAAACTCTATAAAACATGTTTTAAAAAATCAGCATCTAATTCCTCTACTGGGATGCAGAAGTGTGAAAGTCCCCACAAGATTCTGGCACCAAACTTGTACATCTGAACCCACTGAACTCAAGCTGCCCTTCGCAAATGACTCTACCACCTGACCCGTTGCACAGTGTCTTTGTACTGTACTTGAAGAAGCAAAAAACACACAGGCATGTAGTACAAAGGAAGGTCAAAAATCCAAGTCTAAAGAGAGAATGGGAATGCAGGCCTAAGCCCTGAAATAAAATCTAATGGGAAGATGGAAGGGGTGTGAGGTGGAACTTTGAGGGCCACAGGGTTCCATACTTCGCACTTTAACAACACAACCACTCAATGCTAAGGCTTCTCCGTCTGCGCAGGGTTCCATACTTTGCACTTTAACAACACAACCGTCCAATGCTAAGGCTTCCCCGTCTGCGCAGGGTTCCATACTTTGCACTTTAACAACACAACCGTTCAATGCTAAGGCTTCCCCGTCTGCGCAGGGTTCCATACTTCGCTCTTTAACAACACAACCGTCCAATGCTAAGGCTTCCCCGTCTGCGCAGGGTTCCATACTTTGCACTTTAACAACACAACCGTCCAATGCTAAGGCTTCCCCGTCTGCGCAGGGTTCCATACTTCGCTCTTTAACAACACAACCGTCCAATGCTAAGGCTTCCCCGTCTGCACAGGGTTCCATACTTTGCACTTTAACAACACAACCGTCCAATGCTAAGGCTTCCCCGTCTGCGCAGGGTTCCATACTTTGCACTTTAACAACACAACCGTTCAATGCTAAGGCTTCCCAGTCTGCGCAGGGTTCCATACTTCGCTCTTTAACAACACAACCGTTCAATGCTAAGGCTTCCCGCCAAATGGAACAGATTCTAGAGGAGAGTCTACTGAACAAGAGGGGACTTCCACAAAAGGGAATTCAACCCTTCTTTTCTCCCCAGGAAAAGGCCGATCTGGGCAAGTTGAGGAGGCGGTACTGTGCCCATCCCTGTCTTATAGCACCTGAGTACGTAACCACAGGAATCCTAGTCTCATCCTACAGACACGGAGACTGAGGATGAAGGAGAAGGACTTGTCCTCCAAGGCGCCGTCAGTCATGCATTCCAGGGATCCGCACCCATTTGCTTGCTTGTCACCCCTTCCAAGCAGGAGCAGTCGGAGGACACCGGCTGTACACGACCCACATTACCCAAAAGGTGAGACGTCAAAATGTAAGCTCCAAATTTATTATACTGAAAATTTATGCCAAAAATGTGCCTGAGATTAATGGTCCGACTCATGGCAAAACTACTTTAAGGTGCGTATTTCAAACAAAACAGGACAGCCCTTGAACTTGCTTGGTTTTAAATTATACCTCCAGTAGGCAGAGTTACATAATTTTGGAATAATAAAGATCCATGTGTCACGGCTCTGCCAGGCAGGCAGGTGATGACATGAAAGGCTGGACTGAAACGGTATGTGATGTACCTCAGATTTGGCTTCCAAATTCATCTGCCAAACTGGGCTCATATACTGTTTTTCAGTCTTTTTTTAATGGCATAATTTATGGAGTAGCGGCTGCTATTTTAGAAACACGCACACATACCCTATGCCACTAACTGGATGCATTATCTTTGGTTCCATCCATTTCCAAGTGAAACCAATGGACATTTCATGTGTTGTCAACTGATAAGGTTAATTCCAGAGAAGACTGGAGTCAACTGGTAGAAACCCACCAACTCTCCCAAAAGCAGTTCTAGATGATGATACAGAACAACTTTGGGGGGCTCTTTGGGGTGGGAAATGTGGCCACCATGCCGCTTTGCTTTCTGAACTTCAATAGCATCAAAACCTCCACTGAAGGACAATAATAAAAGTGAAAATATATATGTGTGTGTGTGGCTGGGTGTCCATTTCCACAGACAGGATCCCACTCCCACCAATAGCTGTAGCTCCCACTACTCAGAAGACACCAACCAGGGGCGGTTCAACCGCGAGGCGAATTAGGCACTTGCTTGTGACACCATCCTCCCAGGGGCGCAATTGAGGCCCTCCTGCCTCCTCCTCATTCGGGCCTTCCTTCAGCCTGGGCTATCACATTGTGATTATTTCTTTAAAATTTCTGTTGGAAAGATTACGTGGTGCTAGCGCAGTGAGGGCATGACGGAAGCTACAAAGGGAGGCAAATCGTTCGCACATTGGAAGGTCGCTTTCCCATAATGTTTATGGCATTTATGATCGAAGGGAAATTGTTATGTCAGTAATAAGACGCTCTTTAAACCTTTCAGCGTCTTAAGCTCTGATGCTTTTTACATTGTCATTTCTAAAGCTGACGATCTTAAGGATCAGAAGAAACACGGGCTTTAAAGTGAAGCATTAGACCACACCGAGTCAAAAAAAAAAAAAAGATGAAACGAGAAACTGAAAATAAACTGATTATACATGCATCAAGGATACTAGTTGCTAAGCGTTTTTGGATTGGAGGGATAAGATACCCTCTCTTTGCTTATTACAACCTTCTTGATCCAAAGAGATTTAAGCAACTGGTCCCAATTAGATGTTTTTAAGCTCATCAAACGACATCCATAAAGACATATTTATAGAACAACTTAAAACAGGGGGAATTAAAATGACAAGGAGGCTGATGAATCCCATGCCCTCTCTATGCGCTCCTTCCCCCAACTCATTTACTGGCCATTAGCACAAAAAAAGAGGGGGGCGGGAGAAAGAAACCCTCTCCATTTTGAGCATTAATCTGCACAGCAAAATTAAATCCAATAACCTGGACTGTTGGGATAATGACAAGTGGGTGGCCCTATCAGCAAAAGGGTGGCAGAAGGATTTACGGATTGAGTTTACTAAAGTGTATCTCATATATATATATATATATATATATAGAGAGAGAGAGAGAGAGAGAGAGAGAGAGAGAGAGAGCGAGCGAGAGAGAGCATTTTTCCCATGGAGTAAACAACAAAACCACTGAACCAAATCACACCAAATTTGGCTACAAAAGACATAGTCATCTAATTTATGTCTTTCAATAAAAAAACCTAGAAAAATAAAGTCCAAGTAACAGAAAACCCCCAATTGCTTACCAACTTGAATACCACTGAACAGCCTTACAGCTTCAAAGCCAGGCTGCTTCCTAATCAGAGGGATCCTAACCACCAGACTACGCCACAGCAACGCGTGGCCGGGCACAGCTAGTACACACACACACACATATATGGATGGGGGTCCCCCCCTTTTAATGAGGATGAAGCAGGACAGGAGAATGGAGATTGTATTTATTTATTAGACTGTCTTGGAGGGGGTTGGACTCGCTTGCCTTCTTTAATCTGGTAGCCATCTTTTTGTGAGTGTTTTAGTTATTTAGGAACCCCCAGTGGCACAGTGGGCTAAACTGCTGAGCTGATGGATTTGCTGACCAAAAGGCTGGCGGTTCGAATCTGGGGAGTGGAGTGAGCTCCTGCTGGCAGCTCCAGCTTCTGCCAACCTAGCAGTTTGAAAACATGACAATGTGAGTAGATCAATAGGTACCCCTCTGGCGGGAAGGTTCCAAAATCCGTATTAGTTGATGTTAATTTTCTACCAAGTTGAATTCAACTTACAGCGATTCCATGACTAACACTGGTCCTCAAAAGTCCTGGAAAATTAGGGCAGTCATAGATACCTCAAATAAGTCTACCTTTTGATAGAAGTCTACAGCCTTCCTCGTCCTCTATTATTTTCCACTTTCCCAAGCATTATTGTCTTTTCCAGCGAGTGAAAAAAATCTCATGATATGTCCAAAGCATGACAGATTAGTCGTCTTGGTTTCTAAGGAGACTCCAGGCCTGAATTGTTCGAAGACCCCTTTCTTTGTCTCTTGAGCAACCCTGATGAAAAACTGATCCATAGAATCCTAGAATCCAAGAGTTGGAAGAGGCCTCGTGAGCCATCCAGTCCAACCCCATTCTTGTTGTTTGTGAGTTGTTACTTCCAAGCTTTGGGGTGACTGCCTATGACAATGGAATGAGAGCAAGCACTAGCAAAATAGGCTCCCAGCAACTTGAACGGTGTGGTACCAACATGAACATAAAAGGTAACGCTGAACGGCCGTGTGAGGATGAACCAAGCTTGCCACCGAGCGGCATGTATAGTCCGTCAACTTGTCATCGGCAGCATGGAATAAATATTCCTTTTCATAAATAACCCCATCCAACTTGCAGGCTGCCAAAACCTCGGCCCAAGGAGGAGGCTGTGGAACTCCAAATGAAACATGGATGATCTTCATTTCCTCCAGATTCCCAGAGCACATGAGGGCCATCTGCGTCGCAGGGTGGAGACATGATTGCCTGTATCCTCATTAATGTGTGATGAGATTTGATAGAAACGGGAAAATGAGTGTGACCGACTGGAGCTTATCCGGGAGCTGCTTTAATAGAATTTGCCTGAAAAATAGGAAGGGGATGGAGGACGACAAGGGAGTAAATAAGCAAGAGCACAGGATAAGGATGTCTGTGTGGAAAGAAACCTACTGTTGTTCCTCTTCTATATTTCACGTTTATTACTGTCAAGTGTGACTGGGCATGTTCTATCAAGAGGCTAGACAACAGTGGGAAGCTTATTTCAGAGAAAACACTAAAGGTGGAACTTTCTTGGCTTCTTCTTCTTCTTCATTCACACAGTCGTCTCCGACTCTTGGTGACCTCCTGGACCATCCCAGGCCAGAGCTCCATGTCGGTCGTGGAAACCCGCAGCTCCTTCAAGGTCAAGCCAGTCCCTTCCAGGATACCGTACATCCATCTTGCCCTTGGTCGGCCTCTCTTCCTTTTTCCTTCCATTTTCCCCAGCATCGTTCTCTTCTCCAAGCTTTCCTGTCTTCTCATGATGTGGCCAAAGGACTTCATCTTTGCCTCTAATATCCTTCCCTGGCATTCTTTCCTGGAGGATGGACTGGTTGGATCTTCTCACAGTCCAAGGAACTCTCAGCATTTTCCTCCAACACCACAGTTTAGAAGCATCTCTCTTCCTTCGCTCAGCCTTCCTTATGGTCCAGCTCTCACAATCATAAGTTACTACAGGGAATACCATTGCTTTCACTATGCGGACCTTCATTGCCAGTGTGATGTCTCTGCTCTTCACTATTTTGTCAAGGTTGGGCATTGCTCTTCTCTCAAGAAGTAGACATCTTCTGATTTCCTGGCTACAGTCTGCATCTGCAGTGATCTTTGCGCCTAGAAATACAAAGTGTGTCCTGGCCTGCACGTTTTCTCTCTATATTTGCCAGTTATCAATCGGTCTGGTTGCCATAATCTTGGTTTTCTTGATGTTTAACTGCAACCCAGTTTTTGCACTTTCTTCTTTCACCTTGGTGAGAAGGCTCTTCAGCTCCTCCTTGCTTTTCACCATCAGAGTGGTATCATCTGCATATCTAAGGTTGTTAATGTTTCTTCCAGCAATTTTAACTCCAGCTTTGGATTCCTCAAGCCCTGCACGATGTGTTCTGCATACAAGTTGAATAGGGAGGGCGAGAGTTTACGGTCCTGCTATCCTCCTTTCCCAATCTTGACCCCGTCTGTTGTTCCGTGGTGTGTTCTGACTGTAGCTACAGATTTTTCATGAGACAGACAAGGTGACTTGGTATCTCCATACCACCAAGAACTTGCTACAATTTATTATGATCCACACAGTCTAAGGCTTTAGAATAGTCAATAAAGCAGAAATAGATGTTTTTCTGAAACTTCCTGGCTTCTTCCATTGGCAATTTGGTCTCTCGTTCCTCTGCCTTTTCTTGGCTAGTACCAAGGAGAAGAATAGATGCCACCCATTTGCATCCAAGCAAACCAAAGCATGTGATGCCAAGTGCTGAGATTTGAAACCACTCGCTCTTCTCTTGCAGGTGTTCGTGGTCTCGGGGAAGGGATTGCTCGCCACCGCAAAGAAGTGTGACTTACACTTTGTTGTAATGCAAACCCTGGGTGCCAACGCCTGGGATAAAGCAGGAGGGGCTCAGGAATGCCATCAAGCACCTTCAGGTGTGACTCTGTCTGCTTTGCTTATGAGTATTAAATTATTGATCAAAATCATCCATCTTTTCTTTGCCCACAGGAGCCTGGGGAACGGTGAACTCTTTCGATTCCCTCCAACACACCCAGGTTTAGCTTCCTGGTGCAATTTGCCAAGTCAGTTTCAACGCTCACTTATTTTTCTCAGTACCATCCTTCTGAGAGGATCATGCCATTTGCCCGTGTGAGTCTCAACAATCCCCACGGCCTGGACCACTGTTGTCCCCGGTGCGGTGGCTGCATCCGGATGAGGAAAAGGAGGCCACGCCAAGCTCGCTCTGGACAAGCGGGATTGCTCTCCTTCTTCCCCCACCTTTTTCACAGCCGCTATTTGCAGCTCTCTAAGGAGACGCAGAGTCTGCCCATTAAAATCCTGTTAAAACACTTCTGATGTTGTCAGCAGAGGAAGAGCAGAAAGAGGCAAGCCGTTGCCGCAGTGCTCTCCGCCTGAAGCGGTTCAGTGGTACTGTCAATACTATGAGCACAGAGGTACAAGATGAGCAACAACCTAATTCCAGCATCAAAATTTCATAACCTCCCCAAGCTGTGAAGAAACCTAAGACGTGGGCAAACGACAGGCCAGCTGTCACGTCAGGTGTCGGAGAAAATGACCTTTTGGCCTGGATTTCAGGTTTCTATAAGAGGAAAACATAAAGCACTCCTATTGTAGTGTCAATATGTTGGCCAAAGGCACAGCAGACATAGCTCCCATCAGCTTGGCTACCACGAAGCAATTCTGTTGGTATTAGAGACTTTTGGACTCAAATGTTGGTCAACAGAGCAATTCCACCTCCAGTTCAAACCCTCTGGGTCGAGGTTCTGGTATGGGCAGCCATATCCGTCACTTGTAATTTATTCTGATTAGCAACATGGAGCATCATGATCTTCATCATCACCATCATTGGTTTCATTGTCTAGCAGATATGGAGTCCTGAATTACTCCCAAAACATCTATCATTATTATAACTACAGTTGATTTCAACCATTCTGGTTCCTCCTCCACCACCACCTTATTTTCAGAATGTATATAAGAGGATGTATTCAGTAATCTTTTTATGTATTTATTTGTTTTTCCTATATGTGAAAGACCTATGGTCTAAGCCCAGGGTCCCCAAACTAAGGCCCTCCAAGGTCATTGACCTGGCCCTTGTCCTAAACTTTAGACTTAGGGTTGACCTAAGTCTACCTGGTCTTTGGAGGCCTCTTTGCTTATCTATGGTCTTATGAGATCGTCTAGATGGTCTTTGAAGGTCTCTTTGCTTAGCTACAGACTTATGAGACCATCTAGATGGCTTTTGGAGGTCTCTTTCCTTACCCATGGTTTTATGAGATTGTCTAGATAGCCTTTGGGGAGCCCGTTCCTTACCTATGGTCTTATGAAACCATCTAGATGGTCTTTGAGGGTCCCTTTCCTTATCTGTGGTCTTCTGATGGCCTTATGAGATCATCTAGATAGCCTTTCAGAGTCCCTTTCCTTACCAATGGTCTTATGAGACCATCTAGATGGTCTTTGGAGGTCTCTTTGCTTAACTATCGTCTTATGAGATCGTCTAGAATAAGCACTAAACTACTACTATTATGATAGAGATGGGCCAAATGCTTCTCTAGTCAAGCATTGTATTGGCAAGAATGGCCCATCAGATACCCTATGAGCAGGAAACTGTCGT
Source organism: Anolis carolinensis (assembly GCF_035594765.1). NCBI lineage: Eukaryota > Metazoa > Chordata > Lepidosauria > Squamata > Anolidae > Anolis > Anolis carolinensis. Next base: position 17,761,227 of record NW_026943818.1, read on the forward strand.
GTTATTGCTCCTCAACAGCTCACCTGTAAGCTACCTTTGACTCTGTCAGTTCTCTATATGTGCGCCTTCAAGTCACCTGTCAATATCTGAGATGCTATGGCAACAGTGCAGAAGGTCAGGCTGAAAGTCACCACCCAACGATACACACATACCTCACAACCTCTGAGGATGCCTGCCATAGATGTGGGCGAAACGTCAGGAGAGAATGCTTCTGGAACATGGCCACACAGCCCGAAAGACATACAACAACCCCGATACACACATATCCAGGTCTTCAGATCTTCAGATCACAAGGGATAAATTTTCCCCCTCCTAAAAAAGGAAACGCCCAAAGATATGACACCCATAACTGAAATGAATACTAGAGCAATAAATCCTTTTTTTTAGCCCATGTTTTCGTTGTGCTCTGTACAATTGTAAATCATCTGCTGGATCCCAGAAACCTGGCACCAAAGCGTTTACTCACACAATGGAGTCAACAGGCTGGCATGTCATGGCGGTAGATTAATTGTCTGTTGCCCAAGAATCGCCCTCGGTGTTTAGCCAGTCTGTGCTTCTGCCACCCATCCCTGAGTAGAAAAGTAGTTTGGGGAACTGTGTCTAAAAAGTCAAGAAACACAACCAGCATTCCGGCAGCCAATGGGTCCATTCATAAATATCACCCCATCTTGAGAATCTTGAAGCAAGAGTCCATGGAAAACCAAACACAAGAATAAACTTCAATCAAGGTAGTCAAAATTTGTCCAAGGACTGGAGCAAAGAACAGGATCTTGGACTGGAACAAGAGATTCACAATGCAAAGCTTTCAGGAACATGACATGATAATCCAAAATACCCAGGAACAGGAACGAGAACTGGAACAAAGCTCAAAATACAAGGCTTACAGGAATTTGGCATGAAAGTCTAAAGATAACATGAAACAAGAGTCCATGAAGCAGGAACAAACCTCTCGATGAGCAAAGTTACCACCTCTGAATCTTCTCTCAGACGCAGTTCCTCTTAAAGCTACGTTCAAGGCCTCTTTCCGTGGGAAGTTTGCTCAAAACCCTTTCTCATTAGTAACTTTGCTTCTTCTCAAAACCTCCTTTTCTTGTTGACATATTGCTTTCTTTCTGTCAATCTCATTACTCTTATCAAACTGCAAAAGCAAACTGCTGCCTCTCTCCTCTTCCTTATTAACAGTTCTTAGTATCTTCACCACATTCGGATGTAATTTGGCCATTGGGATGTACAGGACGGCAGTTGGCATAGATGCCATTATCATACTACCCGGCTTACACCACTGAGATTTCAAACAGCTGAAACACCTTGAGCGCAAATGCTTGTTATCCAGGCGGGCGCAGTCCCTGCACGCACTCAGTCCGTGCCTACATAACATCCTCCAGCCATCCGTATACTCACACAAAGACCTCACGGACTCAACCCTTCCTTCACGCTGAGCTTCAGAGGGTCTAAAGGGCCGATTTTCACCTGAATGTGCAAAGATTTTATACATGAGACGATATGCGGCAGCCTTCCTTGGGGAATCGTCACTTGTTTCTCATTATTTCGGAGTCGCTGAACACTGTGGGGATGACCCCGTGAGCACCTTCAGTGAGACTTTTATTTTCCTGTCCAGAGGAAAAGGGTCAAGATGCCACAAGTTGAAAAATGCAGAAACCAACACAGAAAACACATGGTGCACGATTTTTTTTATTTACTGCTCTCTCTCATGACCCTGTCAGTTAAATACCCATCTTCATCCACCTGGTTGGCTTCACCGAATACGGATTATGACACTATAGACCAGTGGAGTGAATCTTCAGGGGCCAAACTTTGGTCAGAGTAGAAATCCTTCTATACGTCAGGCGACGGCTGTGTTAAGTAAGAGTGAGTACTTTGTTCTACAGAGAGCAGCCCAGGGATTAGAAATCAAACTGGTGAAAAAGACCAGAAAGTCGCAGCTTTTCTATCTTCTTTTACTTTTCTTTTGGAGATCCTTACACATTTTGTTCATGTGTATAAACATAGGAAAATACGATCAGAAACATTTAATCCCAGCACCTAGTATAAATTGTAAAGAACGAAAACAAAATCTGGAACTTTTCAACCAGTTTGAAGCATCCTTAGGCTGTTGGTTTGTTATATATTAGATTGGCAAATTATACTTTTACTGTGGTTTTGGATCCTTGGTTTACAAGTTTAGGGTCTTGGTGGTGACTGTAGGTGACCTATAGGTCCTACAGATTTTTCAGTGTTGCTGAAACAGCAGAAACCTATTAAGCAGTTTTTTTTGTGTGTGTCAGGAGCAACTTGAGAAAGTGGTAATAAGTTGGCACTCAAGCTCAATTCCTTGATGTGTAGTCAGATATTATTATTATTATTATTATAACAGTGGCACCACCTCACAGTAATGGTTTCGACAGCAAAGCGGTGTGCACGATGCAATTTAGTAAGGGTGGAAGAAACACAAGTCACAGTCCTCCTAGCATGATGTTCTAATGAAGGCTGTTGTACTTTGGATACACCATGACAAGACACAAATCCCCTGGAAAAGTAGAAGGCAATAGGAAAAGAGTGAAACTGGTTTACAGGTGAAGAGACCCCATCAAAGAAGCTACAGGTGCCTAGAGACTGCAAGACCTGAGATGGTCTACTGATGAAAAAGTGGCTTGGAAGTCTCTCATGCGCGGAATCACCGCAAGCCAATCATCATCTGACAACTAATAACAGCAAATAACAATAAATGCAACAATAAGAAATAAGTAAGTAAAGTACTTGACAGATGAACAGCTACAAAGGATAAAGGAGGAAGTTGGGAACCTTGTCAGTTTACATTCCTGCTGGATAAGGAAATTAAGCTTAGATTAATATGTTCTTAAGTGAACTCCTTTCTAAATTATTGGAACTCGGTGTCGAGAGAAGGGTTGGCGACTAATCTCATTTTAAATTTATTATAAGCCAGAAAAATAAACCGCTGTTCAAAAAAGCATTAATATTCTTTAAAATCGAGGGTAAAGCGCGAAACATGACAGTGCTTAAATCTCAGGCCCCTGCTAGTTTAACCTCAAGCTCCCCAAAGCAAACTTGGAGCAAAAAAAGGGGGAGGCTGGCTGGTATTATAGTGACAGGTTAGGTATCCCTCAGCTGGAACTCCAAAATCCAAAACTGTCCACGTGGCTGTCTGAGATGACGACACCTTTGCTTTCTGGTACAAACAATATTTCATGCATAAAACTATCAGAAACATTGTGTACAAAATTACCTTCACGCTATGCTCAGAAGGTGTACTTTAGTGGCTCAAAGTCAACTAGCCTTGGGGAAAAAATGACCAATTAAATATATATACTGTATATACTCAAGTATAAGCCTAGTTTTTCAGCCCCTTTTTAGGACTGAAAAAGCCCCCCTTGGCTTATACTTGGGTGAGGGTCCTGGTTGGCTTATATTTGGGTCAGCTTATACTCGAGAATATATGGTACATTTATTTTTCTCTCTCTATTATTATTGGTATTATTACATTTATTATTTTACTCAATTATTATTACATTTATTATTGTACTCTATTATTGTTGCTAGTATTACATTTATTTTACTCTATTTTTATTATTATTATTAATACATTTATTATTTCACTCTGATATTATTGTTATTTTTTATTATGACACAGCAAACAAGATAGATATGCTGGATTTCATATCACAAAATCACAAGTCGAACACTTCCCAAGTGTCTAGGACTGTGTGATGTATTTTTGGATGATGCGCGCAGATCCCAGTAGGGTGGCCTTTTGCAGTTGGCAGATCATGATTTTGTCAATGTTGTTGTTATTATTATTATTATTATTACATGTATTATTCTACTCTATTATTATTAAAAGGATACATAAGCACATTTACATTGAAGAAAATTAGAATAATGATTTAATCAGAGTTGGACAGTCTTATCTTAAATTAGAGCTTGATATAAATATTCAAAAACATTTAACCTACTGTTGTCGAAGGCTTTCATGGCCGGGATCACAGGATTGTTGTATGTCTTTCGGGCTGTGTGGCCTTGTTCCAGAAGTATTCTCTCCTGACGTTTCGCCCACATCTATGGCAGGCATCCTCAGAATTCTGAGGATGCCTGCCATAGATGTGGGCGAAACGTCAGGAGAGAATACTTCTGGAACAGGGCCACACAGCCCGAAAGACATACAACAACCCATTTAACCTACTGATGCCTCAATTAATGTAATTTTATTGGTATCTCAGCTTATACTTGAGTCAATGTTTTCCCAGTTTTTTTGTGGTAAAATGAAGTGCCTCGGCTTATATTCGGGTCGGCTTATACTCGAGTATATATGGTATATGAAATATAAATTAATTTCTTGTTTACACGTGCAATTTTCAAGATTCATAAGCATTCCAAAATCTTGAAAAAAAAATGAAAGTCTTGTGGTCTGGATAAGGAATACCCAACCTGGACACAACTTGGGCAAATCGGAAATATTTGATTCAGGCATTTCAAATCCACCCTCGCCCCTTTGCCTCTGTCTATCCTCAAAATCCAGGCAATCCCAGGATGCATGAAGGCAGCACATCCTGCCTGCTGGGATGCGGTTTATACACAGGAAATATGACGGGGAAATGTATGCTTGGGCGCCTAATTGAAAGTGATGTTGCCTCTCCAGAGAGGGAGGAACCTGGGATGGCAGGCAGGTTAGCACGGGGCAAGCAGACGGTCAATAAAATATTCAGCAAAATGCTCTGATATCATAGAGTTAATACTGTGGAAGAAAGAGGGTCGGAGGAAGTCTCCCCTGATTTTGGAAGCTGGAAAGAAGGACACAGGAACAAGTTCAAAATGGGTTGTTCCAACTATCGAGACTAAAGTAACATTAAATTCGGCACATTAAATGGGATTGCCTTTTAGATTCATGGGAAGACCCAAGGATTTGGATGGGAAAGCACAATGAATACCAAACACTGTCGGCTATATTTCGGAGGCAGAAACAGGTCTCCGTCCCCACCGTCCTCCTCGTCCCGTGTCCATAGGTTTCCAGAGAGGCCAAGAGGAAAAAAGCTATTAGATAAAGAAACAAATAGCCCATGTGTACCGAATCCTCAAATAATTCCCATCAAGCCGAATGTCAGCCTCTACATAAAGGGGAAATTAAATCAAGTGCGGAAGTGGATTAGAAAGGGACGTAGTGGTGGATGTGTAAAACTAATCATATTTAGTTAGGAGTAGGGATTTAGGCTAGCCTGCAGCATCCTTCCAATTTCATGCTTTATCCAGATAGTGGCTAGCTGCTTTAAAGCCGCAGTAGCCAAAGCGTGAGGAGAGATGTTTTAGGAAGTGAGAGCTATTTGCACACACTTCCTCCTCCTCCCTGTTTCCAGCACAGTTTGAGGACTCTGGCTTGAAAACCAATAGCAGTAGTAGACCAACAGCCTTTTAAAGCAGTCACAGTGTTTTTGTACTTCCAGGGATAACGGGACTCATTTTCACATTTCTATTTCGACTCAACCTTTGTAACTTGACATGCCAAAAACTGGCCTCCTCCTCCTTCACCCAAGGAGAGAGAAAGCTGGCAACATTTAAATCGGCCTCTGCTAACCAACATGGTGCCGTCCCCGGATGAAGGAGCAAAAAGACTATTTAGGATACAAATCTGTCAAGTTTGGAATATTTTCCCCTCTCTCTTCTTTCTCGAGTTCTATGAAACCTTGGCGACAATAGCACTTCAGTCTTCCTCCCAAGAAAGGCCGCTTGTTCTCCATCCCGAGGCCACAGAGCAGAGTATTTGCAATTATTCACTTCCTTAAACAATATTCGGATTCTTCAATGAAAAGAGTTTCCCACATCAGGGCGATGCCCACACAGTTCTGTTTGACAATGAATGAAAAGGCATGCTATCCAACTGGGAAGATGTTGACCTCGGCCTGCACTTGGACCGCTTTGATTTTTCGGCAAACAGAACGGGGAGGAGATGTGTCTCTCAACTTGGAAAACAAACATGGACGTGGCCTAGTTGAAACAAACAAACTAGCAAAATGCGGCTGCTGGGAACTGATTTACACCTCAGATGGGCCAAGAAGACACCTCTTAGGAGCCACGTCTAATGTTAGGCAAAGGAAGGTGGTTGCCTTAGGCAGCAGACGTTGGAAAGTGGCAGCATTGAAAAGCAGAATGATGGGGCAGTGGCTTTTTCTATGGCGCAGATGGTTAGTAGCTAGTTGCAATAAATCACCACTGACTGAGAGATCATGAGTTTGAAGCCAGCCCGGGTCGGAGTGAGCTCCCAGCCATTAATAGCCTAGCTTGCTGTTGACCTATGCAGCTCAAAAGACAGTTGCATCTGTTGAGTAGAAAATTTAGGTACTGCTTTATGTGGGGAGGCTAATTTAAATAATTTACAACACCATTAAAACTTCCAGCAGTGTGCGGAAATGAATGAGGAAGTACTTCATTTAATAGCCTAGCTCGCTGTTGAACGAAGCAGCTCGAAAGACAGTTGCATCTGTCGAGTAGAAAATTTAGATACCGCTTTATGCGGGGAGGCTAATTTAACTAATTTACGACACCATAAAACCTTCCAGCAATGTGCGGAAGAATGAGGAAGTACTCCATCAAGGACTTGGTGTCACGAGTAAGCAGTGAAGTGGCAGCTCCTCCCATGACCAGAATTGAGCATCCCTTCATAAAGCCGGAAGCTGGAAAATGTTAAATTACCTCTGTGTCTGTCTATATATGTCGTATGTCTAATGGCATTGTATGTTTGCCTGTACATATGTGCATTGTGATCCACCCTGAACTCCCTTCGGGGTGAGAAAGAAGGGCGGAATATAAATATTATAAATAAATAAATAAATAAATAAATAAATACATTCTTTTTCCATATGCATAAGGATACCTCCACTCTCCCTGAAACAACAGTTCGCACACTACCCTGCACGCACACACTCACACAAAACATACTGTTGCTGTCAGCAAGCTTGTGGTGAAATGCCATGATATAAGTATTGGTGCGGAGCGGTTTCGTTGCTATGGGGAAAGTGCTAAAAAAAGGTTTGCTCTCTCACTCTCTTGTCAAGCTCTGATCCTCTGGGTATTTTACGTACACTTCCCGCCGAGGACATTTGGAATTATACTTCCCATTCTAAATTGCTTCAACATCGAAACATATGGTCCTGGGTTGGCCTCTCTCAGAAGCAACGGTCTGCAGCCAAGCCATGCCAGTTTCTCACTAGGTTTATTGTTTATTTTTAAAGGGGTATGGAAGGAGAAGGGGGAAATATCAGAAATAGTCACAAAATAAATACATTCTGGAAATTAAACCGCCAAAACACAAGGGAAAGAAAGTTGAGGTCTGAAGCAGTTCTATATGATAAATGAGTGGCTGAGCTGGGGAATAACTATTGTTATTAATATTAATATTAACACCCATTAGTACTCATCTGTTGTAATAGGGAACAGACTCTCAGACTCAGCTTAGGGTCCTAGAATAACTATTGTTATCAATATTAATATTAACACCCATTAGTACTCATCAGATGCCATGGAGAAGCACTGCTCTCTCAGACTCAGCTTAGGGTCCCAGAATAACTATTGTTATTAATATTAACACTCATTAGTACTCATCAGATGCCATGGGGAAGCACTGCTCTCTCAGACTCAGCTTAGGGTCCCAGAATAACTATTATTATTCATATTAACACCCATTAGTACTCATCAGATGTCATGGGGAAGCAGACCTCTCTCAGACTCAGCCTAGGGCCTCAGAGTAACTATCATCATTAATATTAATATTATTATTAACACCCATTGGCACACATCAGCTGTAATGGGAAAGCAGCCCTCTGTCAGTACCTGCTTATTGTTATGGGGCCGAAACGAAAGGAAAACGAAAGCAAGCATGATGACTTTGCAGCTTTCATTTTTGTGTCGCCTCTCGTTCCTATGAAAATATCATCATTCGTTTTGTGTAGACGAACAGTCGAAATAAAATGATAGCACGAAGTAAACGAAATAAATTTTTTTTCACACATCTCTAATAGTTAAGCAGGGCTTTGTACCCTGGTTTTCCCCAAATCCTATTTAAAACGGTCGAAATGAAATGATAGCATGAAGTAAACGAAGGAAAGATTTTCACGCACATCTCTATTGGTTACAACTTGGGTTCACAGAAGTATGGAACATGGCCACACAGCCTGGAAAATATACAACAATCCTGATTACAGCAATCATTTGAATATGATTCCATATACAGTAGAGTCTCACTTATCCAACGTTCTGGATTATCCAGCGCATTTTTCTAGTCAATGTTTTCAATGCATTGTGATATTTTGGTGCTAAATTCCTAAATACAGTAATTACTACATAGCATTAATGTGTAATGAACTACTTTTTCTGTCAAATTTGTTGTATAACATGAAGTTTTGGTGCTTAATTTGTAAAATCATAACCTAATTTGATGTTTAATAGGCTTTTTAAAAATCTCTCCTTATTGTCCAACATATCCGCTTATCCAACGTTCTGCCGGCCTGTTTATGTTGGATAAGTGAGACTCTACTGTAATTGGCAACTTTTCTTTTATAAAAATTCTCTTTTTCTGAGTTCTTGGGATCGGGCATAGAGGCTGCAATGGAAGGAGCCAAGAGGCAGATGCATTTCCTCTGACCAGGTTTTGTCTTTATTTCTAAATGTCAGGGGCAGTGCAATACGTATTTTTAAAATGTGTTTTTGCCCGTTCCCCTGAGTCCTTTCTGGCCCGGCTATGAATCGAGAGGGCCTCATTGTTCCTCGGAAGAGTTTCAGGCCGTTCCTTTGTACAACGTGACAAAAAAAGGAGCCGGGAGAGCACTGGACCGCCATTGTTCCTGCGCAGTGCCACAAAATTTGATCTGAAATTAAGTCCTCAGGGCAAGGGCTCTTCAATAGGCAGTTTTTATGTAGTGCCAGTATCTTAATCATGGCTCGGGCTCACAGAGGACGGCCAACATAATGTAGTCTCTGTGTCCGCCGGAGCTGCTCGCATCTCCCAAAGGCCAGCTCGCTCAATGCAAAGATATGTCATCTGCCCAACATTAGTCTTTGCAGCTTCCTGTCGACTCCCAAAAATGGATCGCTGGAACAGCTATCAAAAGAAAGGCCTCATGCTGAATTTCCTCATTGTGGCAATCTCTCCGTGAAATCCTCTCCAAGATTACTGAGCGGATGGTGGATGTATTTCAGGCAGGGTTACAATTCTAAGGCAATGGCAAAGGACATGAAAATGTCACCCCCAGAAATCACATTCAGATTGTTGTTGCGTGCTTTCAAGTCCTTTCTGACTTCCTAAGGAAAACGTATTGTGGAACGTCACCCCAGACAACCCTACGGATGGTTCACCTTAGGATCACCATAAATTGGAAATGACTTGGAGACATGCAACAACAACACCAGCAACAACAACAGCTACAGTGTTCTTTCACTGACAAACAAATTGAATTGACCTGCATGAAAAGCAAAAAAAAAATGGGTTTTGCATAAACATGCTTCCTGCCCCCATAAAGATAATTTTCTTAATTTCTCCAAAGGGCAAATATTTTCGTAATTTCATTCAATGGGGAGAAGACATTTCTTTGTTCTTGTGTATGAAAATGAAATAAGGAAATACAGTAGAGTCTCACTTATCCAAGCCTCGCTTATCCAAGCCTCTGGATAATCCAAGCCATTTTTGTAGTCAATGTTTTCAATATATCGTGATGTTTTGGTGCTAAATTTGTAAATACAGTAATTACAACGTAACATTACTGCGCATTGAACTACTTTTTCTGTCAATTTTGTTGCATAACATGATGTTTTGGTGCTTAATTTGTAAAATCATAACCTAATTTGATGTTTAATAGGCTTTTCCTTAATCCCTCCTTATTATCCAAGATATTCGCTTATCCAAGGTTCTGCCGGCCCGTTTAGCTTGGATAAGTGAGACTCTAGTGTACTTGTATTCCTATTTATTGGGTAGCAAGACTTAAGACACTTCCAGATTAATTTTTTAAAAAAACCTCTGAAAGTTCCAGGTTTTGTATCTATGCTTTCCAAATTTCCTGGTGCATTGCCTGGGAACTGTTGGAACTAGCTAAGATGGCTGCAAGCAAGCAAGCAAAGATGTGGGCGAAACGTCAGGAGAGAATACTTCTGGAACATGGCCACAAAGCCCGAAAGACATACAATAACCCCAAACATGTCTACTGTTTCCAGGACACAGATTCGACAGATATTGGGGCAATTTGACACAGTTTCCAGCAGAAGAAGGCAGTGGGTTGTGGCAACAGACTTTGCTAGATCCTGAACTTATTTGGCTTGAGAAGTTTTCTAAGAAATCGAACACACTAGGCCAAAGGTGGCTGTTATTTTTAACATTGATATATGTGATATTTTGAAAGGCTCCTTCCTGTTTTCTCAGCCTTCTGACATTCATGTTCTATTCTAGAAACACCAATGTGGGAATGAAAAGTTGAGAAAAAACCCAGGCTCTGAATATTATGGGAAAAAAACCCAACCAGCAAACATGAAGGTCCTTCCAAAGTCCATGTGTCGAGATACTTCGGAGCTGGTTCACATGACCCTGCCTTTATTTTTAGACAAGGAGTAATTTCCATTTGGATGTGCCGCGATACCTTGCACTTGCGCAAATAAACCAAGCAAAAGTGTTGACTTAAAAAAGATACCGAAAGCAGAGAAAGTTTCTGTTCAGTTTTAAAAAAAACGAGGGGAAGGGAGTCCATAGAAAAGCTGTAAACAAAGGCTGGTTTGGTCTCAGATGAAAGCTTCTGCCGAGATGTTGAGGAAAGAGAATCGATGGAGCCACACAGAGTGAGGAAATGTTTGCCAAACAGTTAGTAAATCACAGGGAACAAGGTCACCGTGTGGAACAGCAGGAGCGAGACTTTGCCAAAACTCCAGCTGGGAGAGGGCATCCTTGTGCGGCGTGAACACAGGCGCTGCGGCCACCCCTTCCCCGCAAACGTACAATCTGCATTGACGAACATTGTTCTTCACACAATATGTGGCACGTTCAGCTGATGTGTCCACTTGACACGGGTCTCGTGGCACTTTCTATGCCAAGTCTCCCCTGGCCAGGGCCACCCAGAACCGATCCTTGCAAGACACTCTTTCACACAGAATGAAAAGGAAGCCCGTCACGGGGAATATCACGACTCCTTTGTTGCAGAAAGGAACACTTTTCTGGGTCTGTATGAGTGTTTTATCTGAGGCATCTATATATTATTTAAGTTGGTAAAAAGCAACAGAGAAATAAATTATTAGTTATCACTAATGAGTAGCGTCAATGAGTTCCCATTTAAAAGCAATGTGGCATTTCTAAAAAGAACAAGTTACCCTCCTATGCAGATGCGAAGCTATAATAGGTGGTGGCCATGCATACCACACAAAGAGTAAGAAAGCCAGAACTTGCTTCCTTGCCTTGAGAAAGTGCTTGTGTGGCATGCAGGCCCAGTGCGTGTACCTGCCTGCAGCCGAGCGCCCACTCTGGAGTAAGAAAGTCAGCATTTGCCTCCTTGCCTTGAGAATGTGTGTGTGGCATGCAGGCCCAGTGCGTGTACCTGCCTGCAGCCGAGCGCCCACTCTGGAGTAAGAAAGTCAGCATTTGCCTCCTTGCCTTGAGAATGTGTGTGTGGCATGCAGGCCCAGTGTGTGTACCTGCCTGCAGCCGAGCGCCCACTCTGGAGTAAGAAAGTCAGCATTTGCCTCCTTGCCTTGAGAATGTGTGTGTGGCATGCAGGCCCAGTGCGTGTACCTGCCTGCAGCCGAGCGCCCACTCTGGAGTAAGAAAGTCAGCATTTGCCTCCTTGCCTTGAGAATGTGTGTGTGGCATGCAGGCCCAGTGTGTGTACCTGCCTGCAGCCGAGCGCCCACTCTGGAGTAAGAAAGTCAGCACTTGCCTCCTTGTCTTGAGAAAGTGCTTGTGTGACGTGCAGGCCCAGTGCGTGCGCCTGCCTGCAGCTAAGCGCCTCCTCTAGAGTAATAAAGTCAGAACTTGCCTCCTTGCCCTGAGAAAGTGCATGTGCGGTGCGCAGGCCCAGGGTAGCTCGCCTGCCTGCAGCCGAGCACTTCCTTTAGAGTAGAAACAGGTTAAAAGCCTCTTTAAAGCACATGGGCCGAAAGAAACAGATCTTCTGGCACTCCAGAGCGAAAACAGATATCTGCCCTCCTGATTTCAGGAGGATCCCAAAAAACTGAAAGCTGTGACATGAAACAGGTCAAGGTTTACCCCAAAAGCACAACCCTAGTTGCCAAAAGTTTGAGTTATTTTGAAGGGACGTAAGCAGAAAGGATATGAGCACAGAGAAGAAGCTTACTCTGAGAAACAAACCACACAATGCACACTAAAACAAATATTAAAAAAATAGCATGTCCCACCAGGCCAGCTTGTTCTTTCTCTCCTCTGGCCTTTGAAATGGAGAGCAAGTGGCTCTGTTATTGGAAAGGTGAAGAGGTGCCTTATCTGGCAAGGTGGCTGCGGCCCCTTGACAATGTTTCCAATTTCCTCGTACAACAAGGCTCTCAGTGTTGAGGAGGAAGCGAGGAGGTACCGGGGAACCCAGGAGGATAAGGAAAAAAAATCACCTGACCCCTAACCTCCGGGGTCAAAATGTCATGACTTAAGGGCCTGAATGTAAGGTGGAAGGATGTCATCCAGGTAGTTTTAAGTTACTTTTTCTGATGGTTCTTTCCCAAAAGGAAGAGGATAGGAAGGGCGAATGTCTATTCCATTAAGACCCGGCAGCCCCAATTCCATGCAGCTGTCCCATTTGGAAGAATGGCCCATTTAAGGGAAATGCATACAAGTTTTGCCACACTAGCACACAATTCCGGATGCACTTTTTCATATAGTTGCGGCAATCCTTGCAGTATGGAAACCCTCCTTCTAATCTCCCTCTCCCACAGTCTCTCTCTCTCATGCTTGGTTAGCAATCTCATAATACAGAATAGGAATTTTCTAGGTCCTCCGGTGATATTTTTGAGCCGCAATGGTGTGCTGCAATACTTCAGTGGGATTCCTTCCCAGGTCATCCTCAGAGCTTGAGATGCTTGTCTGTTCTTAAGATGAAAAGCACACGTCTGCATTTTAGATGGATTAGGAATCAAATGGTTTTTCCTGTAATAGACTGTAAGAGCACCTAAAGCTTCAGAGAGCTTCTGTTCAACCGTTTCAAAGCTGTGTTGTCAAAGGCTTTCATGGCCGGGATCACAGGGTTGTTGTATGTTTTCCGGGCTGTATGGACATGTTCTAGAAGTATTCAGAGAGCTTCTGTTCAACCGTTTCAAAGCTCCCTGCTTGAATGGTGATGGCATGATCATCAGCATAGATGAATTAGATGGATTAGGAATGAGCTGGTTTTCCCTATAATAGGCAGTAAGAATACCTAAAGCTTCGGAGAGCTTCTGTTCCACCATTTCAAAGCTCCCTGATTGAACGGTGATGGCATGATCGTCAGCATAGATGAATTAGATGGATTTGGAATGAGCTGGTTTCCCCTATAATAGGCAGTAAGAACACCTAAAGCTTCGGAGAGCTTCTGTTCCACCATTTCAAAGCTCCCTGATTGAATTGTGATGGCATGATCGTCAGCATAGATGAATTAGATGGATTTGGAATGAGCTGGTTTTCCCTATAATAGGCAGTAAGAGCATCTAAAGCTTCGGAGAGCTTCTGTTCAACCGTTTCAAAGCTCCCTGATTGAACAGTGATGGCATGATCATCAGCATAGATGAATTAGATGGATTTGGAATGAGCTGGTTTTCCCTATAATAGGCAGTAAGAGCATCTAAAGCTTCGGAGAGCTTCTGTTCAACCGTTTCAAAGCTCCCTGATTGAACGGTGATGGCATGATCATCAGCATAGATGAATTAGATGGATTAGGAATGAGTTGGTTTTCCCTATAATAGGCAGTAAGAACATCTAAAGCTTTGGAGAGCTTCTGTTCCACCATTTCAAAGCTCCCTGATTGAACGGTGATGGCATGATCGTCAGCATAGATGAATTAGATGGGTTAGGAATGAGCTGGTTTTCCCTCTAATAGGCAGTAAGAGCACCTAAAGCTTCAGAGAGCTTCTGTTTAACCGTTTCAAAGCTGTGTTGTCGAAGGCTTTCATGGCCGGGATCACAGGGTTGTTGTATGTTTTCCGGGCTGTATGGACATGTTCTAGAAGTATTCGGAGAGCTTCTGTTCAACCGTTTCAAAGCTCCCTGCTTGGGCAGTGATGGCATGATTGTCAGCATAGATGAAATTCTCTGTCCCTTCTGGCCTTCACCTCAACAGTCCTTCACTTCAACAGGATAATGGTTTCACGTGCTCATGTGAAATCTGGGAATTTATCCCGCAAAGATACTGGGATTGTATTGTACTCAAGGATTGACTGTTTTTTGAACTCTACGACAACTGATCCCCATATTGCACCACACGGCACAGATTCTCACACAGATTCTCCAAGGTGACCACAGCTTTACCCCCGAAGATTCCTCCACTGTGGCTGTTCTTTCCCCTTAAATGGGCAGGGAACGTAACAGATGCTGTGATAAGCATACCAAAAAAGAAAAGAAGAAAAAAAGGCACCGAGCGTGAATACCAAATAAATGCAAGCCTTCCGTCTCGGAAACTCTTTGCTTATTTGATTAAGTTAGGTGAAAAACAGTGCAAACACCCTTGCAGCTTGGCTTCCTCCCGTCTCCCCTGTCCGCGTTTCATTCCTAATGCAAATCGGAAGTCTATGTGGAGCAGCCTGGGTAGCCTCCGTCTAACCTTCCCATCTGGAAGGGAACTAACCAGCCTTCGGGCTACTTTCAACCCTTCCCAGCTGTTGGGCGAGGGGGGCTCTGTTTTGTTTTTTTGCGGGCTCGAGAAAGCATATTTATATAAATGATTGCCATATCCTTTGCCAGCTGTTGACCCGGCTCTTATCCCAACCGGGGCATGTTTTTCATTTTTAACAGCCACAGACGAGAAGTGACCCGGACAAAGTTAGCACGCTAGGCAAACAGCCTTGCGCCTTGCTGCCCGGACGGTTCAGACAATGGGCGCACAGTGTACGCAAAGGGACCGGTGTTTCCCTTTGGGCGAATGTCACAAATGCCTAGACTGGAAGGATCAGTTCTAAACACACACAAATAAAGAGACCCTGTGGTCTCCATGGACACGTTCCTCTCCGTTTTGGACCTTGTCAGAAGACCGCATGTGTTTCTGAAAAGGTTAAGTAAAATTCTTGATGCAACCCAGGCCTGGTTCATCGTCAATGATAAGGGATTGCTCAATCACACATTACTGTGACATTCTCAAGCCAGCAATTTATAGTGGTTTGAATAGGATTTGGGGGAAAAACAGGGTTCAAAGCCCTGCTCAACCATTAGAGATGTGTGCCAATGGGTTTTAATAATAATAATAATAATAATAATAATAATAATAATAAAAATAATAATAATAATAATAATATTAATAACAATAGTACTCTGGGACCCTAAGCTGAGTCTGAGAGAGGGCTGCTTCCCCATGACAGCCGATGTGTGCCAATGGGTGTTAATAATAATATTAATATTAATAACAATATTTACTCTGGGACCCTAAGCTGGGTCTGAGAGAAGTCTGCTTCCCCATGACAACTGATGTGTGCCCATGGGTGTTAATAATAATATTAATATTAATAACAATAGTTATTCTGGGACCCATTTCCGTTAGCAGGAACCAAATACGAAAATGAGACAACACGAATGAAACTACACAAAAAGAACAGCAATTCCCTACAAAGGCACAACACAACCATACAAACCCATTAGCTAGCCTTGACTAAGTCAGACTTTTTCAGTCTCAGAAAACTCAGGACAAACACCCTCTAGTTTTGCCTAGAAAAGCCCAAGATAGGTTCACCATACGTCCAAAATAACTTGAAAGCCCACATCAATACAGTGAAGTTGTCATATCTGTCAATCCTGTGCATGTTTTATTCACGACTCTTTCCAGGGCTACCCTTACTGAGAAATCCCACTTACTCTGCAAAGAAGAACTGGCGTGTAACGGTGAGCCTCAGACACAACGAATGGTAGCTTTTAACAGCTTTCAGAAGCATTAGGAGGGTTCTTGATCATAAGCCATGGAGGCATTTGCATTCTGCTCAGTGTGCAGGAGACCTTCCTTTTATTCTCAGTGCACAGATTTAATTAAAAATAAATTTAGTGTTAACGCTTAAAGTGAGGCCGAGATGATCCAAACAGAAGGTTTTAGGGCCCTTTAATAATTGATCCCAGAAAAGGAGACTCATAGATTGTGGTAGATGATTATTGGGTCCCTCCGAGGCATGCGAGAGGAGTTAGCCTGAGAATACACGTGTCCATGTCAGAAGGTTTCCCACAGTGCTGTTGTCATGGTCAGGGTGTTGATTTATTTGTTCAATACTCCCACCTTTGCTCAGGAAGGTAGCTGCGTTGGCCATGAAGAAAGTACAACAAAATCCAGACAGAAAATCTAGTCTCTTGGATATATAACAAGATATATAACAAAGAACATATATCTTGGCTTATCTAAACTTGACCAATTGCTGAGGGTCTTTTTCACCTCCACTCCCCTTTGGATATATAACAAGATATATAACAAAGAATATATATCTTGGCTTATCTCAACTTGACCAATTGCTGAGGGTCTTTTTCACCTCCGCTCCCCTTTGGATATATAACAAAGAACATATAACAAAGAACATATATCTTGGCTTATCTAAACTTGACCAATTGCTGAGGGTCTTTTTCACCTCCACTCCCCTTTGGATATATAACAAGATATACAGTAGAGTCTCAGTTATCCAACACTCGCTTATCCAACATTCTGGATTATCCAACGCATTTTTGTAGTCAATGTTTTCAATATATCGTGATATTTTGGTGCTAAATTCATAAATGCAGTAATTACTACATAGCATTACTCCATATTGAACTACTTTTTCTGCCAAATTTGTTGTCTAACATGATGTTTTGGTGCTTCATTTTTAAAATCATAACCTAATTTGATGTTTAATAGGCTTTTCCTTAATGCCTCCTTTTTATCCAACATAGTCGCTTATCCAACATTCTGCCGGCCCGTTTATGTTGGATAAGTGAGACTCTACTGTATAACAAAGAACATATATCTTGGCTTGACCAATTGCTGAGAGTCTTTTTCACCTCCACTACCCCTTTAGATATATAACAAGATATATAACAAAGAATATATATCTTGGCTTATCTAAACTTGACCAATTGCTGAGGGTCTTTTTCACCTCCACTCCCCTTTGGCACAAGTGGTGTCTGTTACCTCACTTGTTTACTCAAACTAGCTTCTGTCCTTGGAACTTTCTAGAGAAAGGTACCAGCTCAAAGAGAAAGGGAAGGGCACAGGTCCTTTGTTACTTTGGCTCATACAAAGAGCTTACGTTGTCTATATAAAGCTAATATGATATATGCAGAGGCAAAGCTATATATGCAAAAGTTTACTATTTCCTGGCTTTTGGTCCCTTCCATCCAACTGCTAAAAACCTCATACATAAAGAACACAAAGATATTTTGAGTCAAACTTTGCAATCCAGAAACTATTTCTTCCCCCTGGCTTATAGGAATGCATCTTTTTTTATAGTTTAAATAATATGTAACAATAATGTGGTATACTTTGGGAAAGGCAAATCAGAATAGACCAATTGGACAAACATTATTCCTGGAAAAACAAGGGTTTCTCTCTGGGCAGAATGGGGACGTCCCCCCCCTTTTTTTTTAACAACTTGTCGCTTTAAGGTCCAGCTTTGTGGCTTGGATTGGAAACCGGCTTTAGCACGGCGTGCCAGGCATTTCCACAAGTCCTGAGCGACTTAACTGATGGAATCTTTGAAGCCTCTCTAGTGCAGATTAACTAATGAAAAAATCTGTGAAATCGCCATTCAATCTTCTTTTTTCCGCCACCTCCCCCCCTGCTTTGGCCGGCTGGATGTGTTTGCGATGGTCGGAGATGCCACGCTGTTCCCAAGCCATCTGGCCCGTCCACAAGACCCTGAGTCTGGAAATTAATGTCCCACACCATTTGTGTGCATCTCTCGCCTCAATCCAGGAATCGGATTTGTCACGCAATTAAAGGAGAGGATTTGCAAGTTGCTGCTCAGCACGCACACTCTTATCGACACACACACACACACACATACACAGAGAGTCTATTTCCTGAACTGAAGTGTCAAGTGGAAACTATGTGAGAAATCTGACATCTCAGGTATTACATCTATATATATAAAAGAGTAATGAAATTTCGGCCTAGGACAAAACAACAAAACTACACATCCCAGAAACACTAAACTTGGCAGCACAACCCCTCATCCATGCCTCTACGTTCATACAATAAACAGCTCCAGCTACTCCAGAAAACGGCCAGCTTTGAGACTACAAGGCTATTCACTGCTATTCCACCTGGCCAACAAAGAATTCCTATAAGCCACAGCAACGCGTGTCCGGGCAAAGCTAGTCTATATATATAAAAACGTAATATTAGTTTTACTATGGAGTAAACAACAAAGCTACTGAACCTAATCACACCAAATTTGTCCACAAAAGACATAGTCATCCAAAATATGTCTTTCAATAAAAAAACCCTAGAAAAATAGTCCAAATTACAGAGGATGAGGAAGAGCCTTTCTCCCCCTACCTGCCAGTTAGAAAGGTAGGCTCTGCTGCTTTTAGGCCCCGTCCCCTTTGTATTCTAGCAACTCCCTCAGCCAAAACAGTGCCCAGGGAACAGGCAGTGTGCACTTAGGCCTCATCCAAGGTTTTTGTGGACGAATGGGTTTAAGTTTTTTTATTGTACTGTTTTAAATGTATTTATTGTATTATGCTAATTGATTGTTTTAATTGCCTATGTTTTATTTTTTGTACTGTATACGGCATTGAATTTTGCCAGATTGTGAGCCGCCCTGAGTCCCTTCGGGTGAGAAGGGTGGCATAGAAAGGATGGAAAGAAAGAAAGAAAGAAATCCACACTGCCTATAAAATACAGATTATCTGATTTGAACTGGATTATATGGCACTGTAGACTCAAGGTCCTTCCAGACAGCTATATTACCCATTTATAAATCCCCTTTGAAGTTTATAAGTTCGTAGCTTTGAAGCCACGAGAGCTTAAAAACCTGGCTCTTCCAAAAAGCCTTCGATGTTTAATTGTTGCTGGATTGATCTATCTGTCCATTCCATAATAGTCCCATTGTTGTTGTCTTGCCATTTTATGCCGCACTTTATTGTCCATTCAACTGTGAAATTTCCTTTCCCCATTTCGTAACACTCTGCACTTTGCCTGGGATCTACGACTTAGTCTCCTGTTTTTAATACTGTATCCAGCTTGTTGATTTTAATGATTGATTTTATTGACGTTGATGTTTTTTACTGGGATAATTGTTTTATTGCTTTGTTACTGTTATTTGTTTGTTTTATCGGGCCAGGCCCCATGTAAGCCGCCCCAAGTCCCTTCGGGGAGATGGGGCGGGGTATAAAAATAAAGTTATTATTATTATTATTATTATTACTCCGTCCCATTCAACCTGGCCTAGCAAGGATGCCCTATGTAGAAAGCAGCCAGGCTTTGAAGCTGTAGGACTATTCAGTGCAATTCAATCTGGCCAAACAATTATTCCCCTACAAAGGAAGTAGCCAGGCTTCTTTGACAGAAGGTGCTACTCGAGTATAGACGATATATATGCTGGATTTTGTTATTATTATTATTATTATTATCATTAATAATAATAATAATAATAAAAATAACACAATATAGACAATAATAAACATACAGTCAAGATTCAGTATTTCTTAAATAAGCCTGTCTCTCCATTCCAAGACTTCAGGATCCAGTAGACTTTGGAAGAAAATACCCCATTTACCTTATACAGTAGAGTCTCACTTATCCAACACTCGCTTATCCAACGTTCTGGATTATCCAACGCATTTTTGTAGTCAATGTTTTCAATACATCATGATATTTTGGTGCTAAATTCGTAAATACAGGAATTACTACATAGCATTACTGCGTATTGAACTACCTTTTCTGTCAAATTTGTTGTATAATTTGTAAAATCATAACCTAATTTGAAGTGTAATAGGCTTCTCCTTAATCCCTCCTTATTATCCAACATATTCGCTTATCCAACGTTCTGCTGGCACGTTTAGCTTAGATAAGTGAGACTTTACTGTATATACGAATTTTGCTTACAATGAGTCCAGATTGCGAAATTCTTGTAGGTCCAGGATTCTTCTCATCGAGATTTGTCAACACTTGAAAATCACATTTCTGACCATTATGTTTATGTTGGATAAGTGAGACTCTACTGTAGTATCATTTGAGCTTGAAGGGTCTCCTAAACAAGACTGTAACTATGGACTCATTGAAGACTGACCTCTGCCCAACCTCCACTGGTAACCTCTTGAACCGCAGACAGCCTTGGTGTTTATAAGCACTGCTGCCTCTGGCACAAGCCACAGAGAGGCCCCCAAAGTGCTAAAAAGGAGACAACTGACATATCACCCCGATCCTACAATCATTAAACAAAAAAACACTTCTAGTTTGTGTGTCTGGAAATGTTGGATACAATGGTCCTTCTATTTGGAGGATGGCGTCGGCTCCCATCAGGAGTGCATGACCACTTCATGGCACAAACATTACTACTGAACTTTATCTGAAGAGGAAGGCATTATTGAAGATGGACACAAATGCACAGATTGGTGGAGGTTTCTTGTTGGTGGTGGTTGGATGGGGCTATCAATGATGTATATACTTTTCTTCGAAGTTGGACTCTGAATATCTATCCCTGAGGAAATGAGTGTTTGTATTCATCTCCTGCTGCTACTCTTGAGTTGTGTTTTGGGGTTTTCTATCAAGGCTCCATATGGGCCATCATGTGGACCTAATGCTGGACTAGAGGGCTATTAGTTTGATCCAGCCAAATCCTTATATTCTAAACCTCTTAACAAAAAGCCCACTGGCGTACCTAGATATTCTGCTCAAAACTGCAAAGAGAGTGTTTTCAATGGCTTCTGCTAGACTCAGGAGCTTAAGGAAGTCAAAACAGGAGACCCATCATTCTAGACCTAGCCAAAAACAGCCTCTTTCCCTGTAAGATCATAAATTTCACAAGCCTATTTTCCATTGAAGGGTCAACCCAAATCAAGTGATGGCCATCTAGCAGGAATATTGTCAAATATTGCTTTCCATGGCCATGGAATAATTAAGAGGAGTAGTTCACAACCAAAGAGGGAATGGTGAATTTAGATGTTGGCCTTCAACACCAGTAAGAAGAGCAAGGGCCAACAAAAATGAATTGGTTGGACCACACTGATTTAGTGCATGATTTGCTGGTACAAGTCTGGGAAGGAAGGACAAACTATGGCCCAGACTGGCTGATACCATGGACCCTGCAAAACGTGGACGGTCTACAGACATCACACTCAACTCCTGGAACGTTTCCATCAGCATTGCCTCAGAAAAATCCTGCAAATCTCTTGGGAAGACAGGCGGACAAACATCGCGTGCTGGAAAAAGCAAAGACCACCAGCATTGAAGTGATGCTCCTACGCCATCAACTCCGCTGGACTGGCCACGTTGTCCGAATGCCCAAAGATCACCGTCTCCCAAAGCAGCTACTCTACTCCGAACTTAAGAAACGTAATGTTGGTGGGCAGGAAAAGAGATTTAAAGATGGGCTTAAAGCCAAGCTTAAAAACTGTGGCATAGACACTAAGAACTGGGAAGCCTTGGCGCTTGAACACTCTAATTGGAGGTCAGCTGTGACCAGCAGTGTTGCGGAGTTCGAAGAGGAACGAATGGAGGGCTTAAGTGAGAAATCCATGAGGTCTCCTTCAACTCTACTATTCTATGATTCTATGGTTCTATGAAACGTGCCAAGAGGAAGGCCCGTCAAGCCAACCCTGACTGCCTTCCACCTGGAAACCGATGTCCTCACTGCGGGAGAACATGCGGGTCAAAAATAGGTCTCTTCAGCTACCTACGGTCACACACCCCAGACACCAGAAACAGAGGACCATCATCCTAGACCTACGAAAGATCGCCTAAGTAAGTAAGTAAGTAATTCCACAGGTTTATGCACAAGCTAACAAAACATCAAATCAGTCCTTCAAAATATGAAAACCTTGATATTGAAAATATATTTTAATATTAAAATGCATGAATGCCATGGGATATCTTAGCATAGGGCCTCAGCAGGTCTCAGTGTGTCCCTACCCTTGTGCATAAAGCCACGCAGGCTATGGCCCTGAAGGAAGGATAATAAGACAGAAGAACCAAGAACCTGAGATCTCTGAGATCTTCCACTTCACATCTAAGCACAAAGTCTGGACATGGCTTTAATGGATTCGTTTTACACCATCTGGGGAAGGGTATCTGTGATTTGTGGAACTTCTCCCCCCACATCCCCACTCCCTTCCCCGGCCTGCATGCATCCCTCATTTGCCCATCTTAATTCAATTAAAGGGAGTCAGGACACTTTGACCGGTGAATGAACCATATTTTAAATGGAGGACATTTCTATTTAAATGAGAGAATATCAACCAGGGCCGTTCTCAGCCACTCACTTCCGACGGGGAATTTTTATACTCAAGGTCACAGAGTGGTCACAGACCAACACCACCACCCACTCCACAAACTCTTCCCTGGCCATATCCACCTCTGGATTCGGGAATGACTCTCCCAAAGCCAGACTTTTGGGTCTCTAGGGCTTCCCAAGAGAGCAATCCAAGCAAGAGAAGGTTGAACCAGTCTTTAGAGAAGTAGGAGAAACAGGCTGCAAAAATAAAGCTTATTCAGAAAGGCTGAATGGATGCTTTAACCTGGACATTTAATACTATCATTTCTTGCACACTGTCTGCTATTGGAAGGTTGCAATACAAATGGTAGCGAAGGTTCTCCACGGAGAACGTTCTTCCACCTTGAAATGGTTCAAAAAGGTTTTTGAATGAGATGCTTGCAATGAGGAGGGAAGCAAAATAAAAACATCAAATGAAAATGTTGACCACCACCACCACCAGCAATATACACTTCTCGAAGGAAGGTCCAAAGAATGGAAGAAACCACTGAGAAGGTCCTCTCAGATGAGAGAAACTGGCACAAATTTGTACTCCCTTTAGCTGCAGTTATTTCTTTCCTTCCTGAAACACTGCAAGGACTGATAGTCAAGGATTTGAGACCTGGCATTAGTTCAGAGGGCACCGTTTTACTTGCATGGGCCTAGAGCAGTGGTTCCCAACCAACCAGTGGTCCCCAAGAACTTAAATATGGTTTGTGGCCTCACCGTTACCACACTGTTGCCGTCTTGTGAAACCCTCTTATGTCACCGAGGCACCAGGTGGAATACAAATAAAGTTTTATTTATTATTATTACTGAATGGCATATGTTCTGTATCAGAAATGAGAGCTGATGTGGTCTATCCACTGCAATTTTCTGAATCAGCACCCCAAACAACCAAACCTAATCTACAGTTGACCAAAAACTGATTTGTAACTCTTTGGTACTAATGTTAGAGAGTGGTCCCTGGTCAAAGCCTCTGGTCAAGTGGTCCCTGGTTTTAAAAAAGGCCTAGAGGTACTAAAAGGAAGAATCAAGGCATCACTGCAAAAGCAAAATGCCCACTGCGACGTGCTAATAACAACTAAGGCTCTTTCAGGCAGGAGGGAATCTTTTTATCCCACCGCTGCCACCAATTTGCAAAGATGCAACCACCAAAGACTCAGAGAGGAGACCTTTTTCTTTCTTTCTTCTTCTTATTCACTTTAGATGGTAACACAACTTGGTTTATAATATATGCGACAGAAGCTTAGATGTTGGAGGAATAATAACAAGTTTATTCAGGCACAGAGCTTAGTGGTTACAATGTCGTTCTCACTTAGAGGCACTCAATACTAGAATGAGGTGAGTCAAACTCCCTAAAGTGTCACTTCTTTTACTTAAAGTAGTTAGAACTGCTTTCTTGCTACTTTTAAACCGCAGTCACCCCTGTGATATACGATCACAGATTCTCTGTTCCTTACCAGGACACAGACTACATTAAATAAGTCACCAAACTTATTTTAAACCGACTCAAAAAGAACAATTGAGTCTCCTTGATTCCCTCAACCTAGGATCAATCTTCCCTGTGCCTCATCAGAACACAGACTGAATCCCTTTTTTAAACTCTGCACTTCTTCAACAAAAGCAGTTGGCTCCGCCTACTTCTCCATGGCAACCAGCCTCTGAGTGCTGAGATGCAATAACTGTAATACTTACCCTTTTAAAACACAAACACACAATTAAACATAACATCTGTAAACCAAAAATTCATACTTTCATTCATTACACCACAGATCCCTGGATGTCCGCTGAAGATGAAGAGACAAGAGGAGCACACTGCCCCATTTCCATGCAATCTGGGGGAAATGCCCAAAGCCCCATCCTTCCTCCTTCTTTCTCTCCCGCCCTGAATGATTTCCCCTTAAGTCCAAGCTGGGCAGGATGCCACGAAAGCGGCTGTGGAGCCCCCCCCCCCCCCAACCCACCCACCCACCCGGCTGCCTCCTGCTGCGTCAGGCGACTGAAGGTTAGGAGGTAATCAAGCTTACAGATTAAGGCTTGCTAAAGCTACAAGATCAGCACAGCTTGGGTGTGTTGATTAACTCTTGAAAGGACGCGGTGGGCAGGGCGGCCCAGCCCAAGACAAATAAAATGCAATATCATATCACACAACATCCTATCACACCACTACATCATAGCATGTGAATTATATGTGGATACTTTCAACTGGAGTACTCGGCCTTTTGATGACAGAGTCTTTGAATTGATTCAACAGTGCTTCTATCGGAATATTATATCATATAATATCTTCAACTGCCTCTCTTTTTAATCTTGGTTCGAACCTATTTTTAAGAGAAAGGTGGGATGCAAATCCCACTAAAATCAATCCTGTATATACTAGAGTATAAGCCGACCCGAATATAAGCCGAGGCACCTAATTTTATCACAAGAAAACTGGGAAAACATTGACTCCAGTATAAGCCAAGAGTGGTAAATTTCAGAAATAAAAACAGATACCAAAAATACATTAATTGAGGCATCAGTACGTTAAATGTTTTTGAATATTTACATCAAGCTCTAATTTAAGATAAGACTGTCCAACTCTGATTAAATCAATATTATCATCTTCTTCAATGTAAATGCCCTTATGTATCCTTTTAATAATAATAGAGTAAAATAATAAATGTAATAATAATAATATCAGAGTGAAATCATAAATGTATTAATAATAATAAAAATAGAGTAAAATAAATGTAATATTAACAATAACAATAGAGTAAAATAATAAATGTAATAATACCAATAATAATAGGGAAAAATAATAAATGTACCATATATTCTTGAGTATAAGCTGACCCAAATATAAGCCAACCAGGACCCTCACCCGAGGGGGGCTTTTTTAGTCCTAAAAAAAGGGCTGAAAAACTAGGCTTATACTCGAGTATATACAGTATCTTGTTTGCTGTGTCATACTATGTCTTCATGTCAATAATAATAATAATAATAATAATAATAATAATAATAATAATAATAATAATAATAGATTATAAGAATAATAATTTTCTCAAAGGTAGCAAAATGTAATTTCAGCCATTCTATTTCATGCTGAGAAGACATCTCCAAAAACGACATTGTTTTGAAAGAGTTTGGGACTCACTTGTGCAAATGGTGCACGTGCAGACAATGATATTTCCACACAGAAATATTACTTCCAGGGCCAAAAATGGCTTATTCTGAACAAAACAACTACATATAAATTTTGCTTACAATGAGTCCAGATTGCAAAGTTCATGTAGGTCCAGGATTCTTCTCATCAAGATTTGTCAACACTTGAAAATCACATTTCTGACCATTATTTAGAAATAATTTTATTCCGACACTTTCCCCCGTTCCTGCCATATGTTTTCTGGGCTGTAGCTCTGAATTTGTAATATAACTTCATAGCTATCAGCCTGAAGAAAATGGCGCATACATCTGGATATGTTACGTTTTATATTAGAAGGAGGGCCAGGTTTGGGTGGCTCGTGCAAGGGACAAGAGAAGGAAAGAAGCAAAGGAATGAAAAGCCAACAGCTCAGCAGATGCTCGACAGTCATGCAACAGCTGTTTGCAGCAGTGCATTTTCCGCTAATTCATTAGCATTTTTTAAAAAAAATTACAACATGGAGGAACACTGTTTTAAACACATCTTTGTTAGCGCAAGGCCAAACTACAACAGAAGCTGTGTTTGTGGTTCTCCGTATTTTAGTCACGTGGTGTGTGTTCCAATTAAAGAAAGCCATTCCCTCTGAGTGGAAGGACTCCAATTGCGTTGTGGCCACCGCTGCTTTTAGAATAAAAACCCAAACAAGTAGCAGGGGCTTTTAACAAGACCGGGTCCTCGTGCATAGTCTTTGCAAACACAAAAATAGGTTTATTATTTATTCCAATGGGCTGGCTGAGCAGAACATAATTATGGCCATAGTAAACAAAGCACCTTGAGGATGTTTTGGACCCTATTGCTGGAAGATATCTCCTAAATCTCACAATTGTAATAATAACAAATAATAATAAAACTTTATTTATACCCCGCCATCATCTCCCCGTGGGGACTTGGGGCGGCTTACATGGCACAATTGTACAACTTCAGCTTTTCTGAATGGTGCTTTAACAACACAACCATTCAATGCTAAGGCTTCCCCGTCTGCGCAGGGTTCCATACTTAGCATTTTAACAACACAACCGTTCGATACTAAGGCTTCCCCGTCTGCGCAGGGTTCCATACTTTGCACTTTAACAACACAACCGTTCAATGCTGAGGCTTCCATGTCTGCGCAAGTTTCCATACTTCGCACTTTAACAACACAACCATTCAATGCTAAGGCTTCCCTGTCTGCACAGGGTTCCATACTTCGCTCTTTAACAACACAACCGTTCAATGCTAAGGCTTCCCCGTCTGCGCAGGGTTCCATACTTCGCTCTTTAACAACACAACCGTTCAATGCTAAGGCTTCCATGTCTGTGCAGGGTTCCATACTTTGCATTTTAACAACACAACCGTCCAATGCTAAGGCTTCCATGTCTGCGCAGGGTTCCATACTTTGCATTTTAACAACACAACCGTTCAATGCTAAGGCTTCCATGTCTGCGCAGGGTTCCATACTTTGCATTTTAACAACACAACCGTTCAATGCTAAGGCTTCTATGTCTGCGCAGGGTTCCATACTTTGCATTTTAACAACACAACCGTCCAATGCTAAGGCTTCCATGTCTGCGCAGGGTTCCATACTTTGCACTTTAACAACACAACCGTTCAATGCTAAGGCTTCCATGTCTGCACAGGGTTCCATACTTTGCATTTTAACAACACAACAGTTCAATGCTAAGGCTTCCCTGTCTGCGCAGGGTTCCATACTTCGCTCTTTAACAACACAACTGTTCCAGCAGAGACTGGACAGCCATCTACTAGGAATGTACTAGTTAGTTACGGATTTCCGGTATTAAATAGAAGGTTGGATGAACAGCCTACACAACGCAATCTAACATATTATTCTACACCCAATCTAATATGACTGCCGGGTCCCAACACTAGGTGTTAACCAAAACCACTACAAGGAAACAAAAAAACCTACATACAGAAGCCAGGGACCACAAGCCACACTTTCCCACCCCTTGCCTAAAGGAAAGCGTGTTAAACAAGACTGCAAAGCAGAGGAAATGCTGATAAATGAAGAGAAGGTAGAAGACAGAATGGGAGGCTGGTTTTCATGTCTGTTGTACATCTCATGGCCCTGTTTGCTGTCTTGGAAGCTCCCCGATCTCCTGGTCAGATGGCCCCAAACATCTGTGCAACAAATGAACGCGCCGCCGAGCAGTCGGTTTGGGTTGTGTGTTCCTTTCCGAGGCTTGGTGTCGATAATCTCCCCAGCAGAAGCCCCGGTTCTTTAAATTAAACATAAGAATCTTGTCTCACAGTACAGCTAGGTTATCCATGTGTAAGCGCCCTCGCCAAGTAATTACACATCCGCTCAAAGGATTAGACACATAAGATTTCTCTAAATTTTTAATAAAACTGCACAGCTGTTGTAGGGAAAAACTCTTTTGTTCTAAATTCAAAAAAAAAAGCAACAACATTCACCTCAAAGCAATTCACAGCTTTACTTCAGGAAAAGGACTTCAGGAAAAGTCTTTCTGGAAGGCACTTCTTTTTCTCGGTGGGGGTGTTGACACCAGTTTAACTCCATGTCAAGAGGCCTACGATACTGGAGGGGAATGTTTTGACTGGAAGGGCTGGGAGCGAGATCAGAGAGGGGAGAAAGAAAATGTCGGTCAGGGTGTTAAATGGGATGCCTAATTCTTATTACTGTTGCTTTGTGTTACAAATTGACTCGACCCTTTGGAGGTGAAACACTGGAACAGTCTCACCGCTAAGTGAAACCTTAATAATAGGATGAACATCATCCTAGGTGACTCCAGACATTTGGATGGCTTGCATACTCTCTGGAATTATATCGAACTAGCTGTGCCCGGCCACGCATTGCTATGGCTTATGGGAATCCTTTGTTGGACAAGTGGAATAGAAGTAAATAGCCTTGCAGCCTCAAAGCCTGGCCGTTTTCTTCTTACGGGAATCCTTGTTTGGTGAGCTGGAATACAATGAAATAGACCTGCTGCTTGGAAGTCTGGATACTTGTGTTCTTGAGGAAAGTCTTTTTGGTCTGCTAGAATTGTAATGAGTAGCCTCACTGCTTCAAAGCCTGGCTGCTTGCTACCTAGAGGTATCTCTGGTTGGTCAGCTTCAATAGTACAGAGTAGTATCGCTGCTTCAAAGCCTGGCCGCCATCTACCAAGGCTCATCCCTTGTTGATCTGCTTGAATTGCACTGAATAGTCTTGCAGCTTCAATGCCTGGCTGTGTTATACCTAGGGGAATCCTTGTTTGGTGAGCTGGAGTAGCACTGAAGAGTCTTGCAGCTTAAAAGTCTGGCCGCCTTCTACATAGGGCATCCTTGCTAGGCCTGGTTGTATGGGACGGAGTAGCCTCATGGCTTCAGGGCTTGGGGGTTTTCTAGTTAGGGGAAATCTTGGTTGGCCAGGTGGAATAGCACTGAATAGCCTTGCTGCTTGAAAGCCTGGCCGCTTTCTACCTTGCAGAATCCTTGGTTGGGAATTAATAGTCTCAATGTGGCAGGTATGAATGCTGCAATTAGTCACCTTGATTAGCATTTAATGGCTTTGCAGCTTCACTATTATAATTTTATATTTATATTACATGCAATATTACTAATAATATTGCAATATAGTCGTATAATATAATGTATGTATATATACTTGTAAACTGCCCTGAGTCCCCTTCGGGGTGAGAAGGGCGGGATATAAATGTCGCAAATAAATAATAATAAATAATCATTCAAAGCCTGGCTGCTTCATCCCTGAGGGAATCCTTTGTTGGGAGTGTTAGCTGGCTCTGGTTGTTTCCTTTGTGGAATTTCCCTGTTTTGAGAGTGTTGCTCTTTATTTACTGTACTGAAAATACTGAAAAATAGATATAGGCCAATTGGGTTTTTTTTGGGGGGGGGGGGGGGAGTTGAGTGAAGATAATTCAACCAGAGAAATCAGACATAGCAGAGCATTTAATGAACTAGCCTGGACACAGGATATTATTTGAGAACACAAAAATGCTGGACCATTCCAACAACTATCATGTCAGACTACACAGAGAAGCCATTGAAATCCACAAGCATGTGGACAATTTCAACAGAAAGGAAGAAACCATGAAAATGAACAAAATCTGGCTACCAGTATTACAAAACTCCAAAATCAAAACAGTAGATGGGAACCAACACTTTGAGGGCTTGACTGAACAAAGGATGCCCCCAGGCAAGAGACAAAACCTTTCCAATGCTAATTAGGGTGATTAACTGAAACATGAATGCTGGCTCCCAGTGACAAAGGACTCTTGCCACACCCTGGACTCTACACAGATATATATTCTTTCCTTTCCTTACTTAGTTTATCCATACCTCACAACCTCTGAGGATGCCTGCCATAGATGTGGGCGAAACGTCAGGAGAGAATACTTCTGGAACATGGCCACACAACCCGAAAGACATACAACAACCCTGTGATCCCGGCCATGAAAGCCTTCGACAACACAATGAGTGACGATACCTTAGATGTGTTGGTATATTGTGGACAAATTTGGTGGCATTTGGTCCAGTAGTTTTGTTGTTAACTTGGTCCTAATTGTGTACATTACATTTTTATATAAATAGATTATTATATGCAGAGTGTAGGCCCAATACGGAGGGCAGCAAAGGAGCTGCACGGCAAAGGCTATAATGTAAAAGAATTCAAGAGCAACGCAATTTGCTATAATTGAAGCCCGCTCAAACAAATTTCCTTTAAAGGTATTTGGGACAAAAGGAGATTGAAGTTATATTTCTGTATTCAAGGCTGTCTCCACTTTCATATTTCCAAGTGGTTAAACCTGCCCATCCCCACGAAGGGAAAAAGAAAACCTAGCGTTTGCTGGAAACAGATGCGGGCAACCTGCTCGAATGCTCTTCATAATGAGCCAGGGTGCCAGAAGATGTTAATGAACCAGAGCTGACCTTGATCAGTCACTCGGAGTCCAACCCTGTAGGGTAGCCTCCCCTTCTTTCTTCCCACACGGCCCACCTTTGCTCCAACGTTTATCAATTTGCTTTCTTGATCTCTCAAGCAAGTCACGGCCTCTAATCGGCTGCAAGATCTCCCGGCCGCCATCCTAATTAAATTACAGAGCGGGGAGACACTGGAATGCAGGGGCTGGAGTAGAACAACCGAGAACATAATGGAAAGATTAATAGGTATCAAGGTATCATCAGCCTTGGCTTCCCGTCACTCTCCCGTCAAGACTTCTCTGGAGATGTGTGAGAAAGAGGCACGACAGATAGGAAACGCCTCACAAGTTGATCCTCCGCCTGATTACAACAATGGCTTTAGAGTTGGAAGAGACCTCGTGGGCCATCCAGTCCAACCCCATTCTGCCAAGAAGCAGGAAAATCCCATTCAAAGCATCCCCAAAAGATGGCCATCCAGCCTGTTTCAAAGCCTCCAGAGAAGGAGCCTCCACCACATTCCAGGGCAGAGAGAGAGATTTACAGCTCTCACGGAGGAAGTTCTTCCTCATGTTCAGGTGGAATCTCCGTTCCTGTAGTTTGAAGCCATTGTTCCGCGTCCTAGTCTCCAGGGCAACAAAAATCTCTAATCTGTTAGGATCGTTTTGAATTCTGCTCCTGTCTTCTGGAGTATTAGCTCTCCCTCCCAATTTGGTGCCGTCTGCAAACTTGATGATCATGCCTTCTAACCTTTCATCCAAGACATAACTTGATGATCATGCTTCTAACCCTTCATCCAAGGCATTGTCTGTGGGGCTCTTCTTGAAAATTGTGTTTGAGAAATTCCCTGGGTTTCATCTTCAAGGCTGAGATTAAATAAATCCCACTGGTTGTTATCATTTTCTGAGAATGTTCCTACCTTCATGGAGCTTGGGAAGAACCTTTTCCTTTCTTGGAGAAAATGGTCTCTTGTCAGACAACAAGAATCTCTCACCACCAGCAAAGTGAACACACTATATTTGCAAGCACTTGCTTGCAAATTCCCACCAGTATCATTCTGTCTGCTCCATCTGATCAAGTTCTAGATCATCTACAAGACATTCTGGCTACCTGAAGAAAAGCTCCTTATGCCACATGCAGAAGAAAACTAGGCTAGTAGCTGAATGCTACCTTCCCAATGTTGACAGGTTACCGACTTTCATTGCACCAAATTTAGGCACACCAAGCCATCGAGTAAATTAAGATATACCTAAGGAAGCCGATAAAAAGGAGCCACCATGAAAAATAAATCCCTGGATGAGATTCGAGACCACAAGGATCACTGTGAATTTCCAGAGTACACAACACAACACTCTTTTTACACAATGCAAGATGCTGTCAACCTATAATGCTTTACATGCCTCTCTCAATTGCATACGTAACATATTCATGGGAATATGTAGGGTTGTGACTTGGCAAGAAGTCCCAAAATGATATACTTTGCCTTGAAGACAACTTTGCGTTGTTCGTCGAGGCTCATCAGCTCTCTTGATCTCAACTTTATTAAGTTGTGGTGTTCTAAGCAAATCTGCAGAATGCTTAGATTTACACGATCCATCGTTGAAGGACTACTGAAAAGCAAATGAAGGAGATACTGTGTTCATTTATGATTCTACTGGAAATGCAAGGCTACTAATTAAACTAAATGTAGAAAAATGGAAATCAGATTACTCGTCTGAGTTGTAGTACAGTGGGTACTCAATATTTGCTGGGATTTGGTTTCAGGATCACCCCGAGATGGCAAAATCCATGGACGCTCAAGCCCTATCTATCTATCTATCTATCTATATAAAAGGCTAATGAAATTTCAGTCTAGGACAAAACAACAAAACTACACATCCCAGAAACACTCAACTTGGCAGCACAACCCCTCATCCATGCTTCTACGTTCATACAACAAAAAGAAAAGAAAAATTAAGTCCTAATTAGAGGGAGAGGAATCATTGTTTTTATCCAATTGCTGCCATTTAGAAGGCTAAGCTCCGCCCACTTGGTCTCCTAGCAACCCACTCAGCCCAGGGGACAGGCAGAGTTAGGCCTCACTTAGGCCCCTTCCACACTGCCTATAAAATACAGATTATCTGATTTTAACTAGATTATATGGCAGTGTAGACTCAAGGCCCTTCCACACAGCCATATAACCCATTTATAATCTTATATTATCTGCTTTGAACTGGATTATCTTGAGTCCACACTGCCAGATAATTCACTTCAGTGTGCAGTCGGACACAACTGGACTTAATGTCAGGCGAAAACCTTTACCCTTTACCTTAACTACCACCAATTCCTCAATACTTCATTTCCCATACCACCATACTTCACCACAGCAACGCGTGGCCGGGCACAACTAGTATATACATATAAATGTAATGTGCGGTTTTACTATGGAGTAAACAACAAAACCACTGAACCAAATCACACCAAATTTGGCCACAAAAGACATAGTCATCCAATCTATGTTTTTCAATAAAAAAATCTAGAAAAATAAAGTCCAAATTACAGAGGACGAGGAAGAGCCGTCCTCCCCCTCCGTGCAGTCATGCCAGCCACATGACCTTGGAGGAGTCTACGGACAACGCCGGCTCTTCGGCTTAGAAATGGAGATGAGCATCAACCCCCGGAGTTGGACGCGACTAGACTTAATGTCAGGGGAAACCTTTACCTTTACATACATAATAACATAATTAGAAATTGTCTACCTTCAGCATTAAGACTCAACACAATGCTCAGCTTTTTCACAGCCCGATGCCACTTTGGTTCAGTTCTGTTTTGAAGAAAGAGTGACCACAAACTTCTCTAGACTCTCTAGTCTCTTCCTTCGGTAGCCCTATCTCATCTGGTCTTGTTTCTTATTCTTAGTTACTTTTCACCCGCTTGGTCCTTCTGTCATTTCTGCAGCCCTACTTCCATTGTTTGCATGTCAGCAAAGCCATTTCCTCCCTCCTATTCCCTCCTCCCCATGGACCTCTTTATCTCCTGGCATTTGCCTGACTCTGGCTGCTGCCGGTGTGCTTAAATGCCTGTAAGAAATTCACCTCTCCTTTCCTGCATCCTTTAAACAGATTCCCCCTCCGCTCTTTGCCTTCATGTAACTAGCTAATCTCTTCATTGGAGGACAAAGCCTTTGTCTCTTATCTCCTTCTCTGCGCAGGGCCCAGTTACTACAGGCACTTGAGAAAGACTCATGCTATTCAGTTGGGTGCCTTTCTCTGAGAACAAATCGCAATGTTGCTGCACTGCCGAGCGAGCGCCTTGTGAAGTTTCATCAAAGTCTGCCGATAAAACGAGTGAGGTTTACCACAAGTGCATATGAATGTGTAACTCGCCGTGATGTTACACAAGGTCGATTAAATAAAAATACATTTTCAATGTGTTCAATATACAGCCAGTCGGAACATCAGCCCGGCATCGAGGTAATAATGGGCGCAATAGAAAAAACAAGCAGAGATTCTTTGCAGAATTTTCTTTTAAAAAACAACTCCAGTGGTTGGTTTCGTTATTAATTATTGCATTTCTTAAAGCATTTCTATGTTGTGCTACATGTAAAAAAATCTCAGGAAAGGCTACAATCAATAAAGCCATTTGGAAACAATTTTAAGACTATTTAATATAAATGATTTGTACTCTTCCTGTTCTCCAGGTGGGTAATCCCAGCAAACAAAAAGAGAAGCATATATCTCCTCTTTAAGGAAGCAAAACCCCAAGCAGAAAGGAGATTGCGGCCTTGCAGGCAAGTGAGGGGATTTTTA